>NC_138943.1:26112500-26712500 GCF_965226115.1 Aulonocara stuartgranti | reverse complement strand
TTACTATGCAAATGAAATATATTGCAATAAGCATTAAGCACTGTTATAGCAACTGCATTTAAATTGTTCATGGTCAATATTACACTTTATCCTTAGGTTTAAGAGATGAACTTGTGATACCCTTTTTTGAAGAAGATTCAGTCTAGTTCTGAGTCCTATCACGTTTATGGCCAGAAACCCCAGCAGCAGCAGCACCATGGTGACAAAGAACCCAGCAACAAATCCAGCAAAATGAACACCGTGGTTAGGATAGATCTAAAAGAGAGACCTATATGTCACACTTACAATTAAGTCCCTTTTATGAACACGCTAAATATAACACTGAAGAAATGACAACAATAAACAACTTATGCTGTCATGTAGATTTTGTTACAAATTAAGGTGCTGCCCCAAACTTACCCTGTCTGTGGAATTCATCCTCAGCGTTAGATTAGCCCTTAATGGGCCAAACATGCTGACATCATTCTGTGGAACCAAGAAAGAAATAAACAACCAGGCTAACAGGACTGGAAATGACCTTATTATCCTGCAAATTAGGATCTAGAAAGCTTTGGTTTGACAGTGTTGCCAATTAGGAAGATTGAAAAAAGTACCTGTGAGGCATTAGAGAAGGTGAGAAAAGCTGGAAGGTCAAGGACTTCGCTCTTTTGACTCCTTACGTGAGCAGTATAATTGAGAACAACTTGAGATCCAGCTAAGTGAGCAAAATAAACATATCAACTGCCGAAGCAGCATGCAGACATAGTCTGACTAAAAATAATCTTCTTAAACATCCTCATTCCCAAACATACCCAACAACGACTCAATGGCAAATGTCTGGTAGCCTCTTTCCACAACCCTGCCTTCAGATTTTAGAGGTACTAATCCTGAAATCGAGTCCCGGATAGCCACCTGAGATAGGTTGGTGCCACCCACAGGGCCCACGTTGCGAACCAGCAGAAAGAACGTCAACTGAGGGGGATCAGTGTCAAGCTTCACCTTGGTCACATGATTGAAAAATAAATTTATATCAGGTTAATTGGTTCATTAAATGTGCATTTATTTTTAAATTCTTTCAATATTGTTGATGTACCTGTGCACACTTGTGAAATTTTACTCCAAATGCAGCTGGAGGCACTACACTCTGAACCTGCAGGATTATAAAAAAGAAAAAAAAACCCAAAACAATATATATTTAGTTTCTTCCAACACAATTTTTTTGGAATAGTTTAGTAATAATCATGTAGAAACATACCTGAGGCAGCGAGTGGCCCAGGTTATATCGGGTGAGGGTGCTTCTGCTGTTCCTGAGGTGCAAGCCATTTGATACATAGGAAAATGAAGAGTAAAAAGAGTGTCCCCACGGACCAGCAGGAGCTGAAGATGCGAGAGGTCCCCTCCCGAAAAAGGCTTTAGCCTCACCAATTTCCACTGTACCTGTCAGGTAAATGTGTACACATGGTGCTTGAACAGCTTGAAAAAAGCAGCTACAAAAGCTGAAAGAGAGCCTGTATATCACACATTCCCCAAGCAAAACTATTACAGCGTTCATTATGGAAATTTACACTCAAATGAACAACACAAGTGGGCAAAAAAAGCACAACCAAACATTATTTTTCACATCATGGAGTAATGTACAGTTGAATCAGCATATTATTTCATTATTTTAAAAGTTATTTTCTGTGTTATTGGCTAAGAAAAAGCACAAACCATCCTTTCTAAGTAATGGGTCTGCTGATTGTCTGCCTGGGTCATGTTGTATTGAATCCATACTGGCAAGGATCTGATGGGATAAGAGCATTAAGAGGTAATTACATATTAAATATGTAATTATGTTATGGCCAGCAGTTATGGTCAGAGGTTGACATGCACTCATCATGATAGTGATTGTCATGGTAATTTTGAATTATTTATTTTCACCGCTCTTTTTAAAGGGTGGAATACTTGCATACATATTTAATGATTTGGTAGAATTCTCCTTTTCAGATCTTCACTGAGTTCCTTGGACTTTCCCATTGTTCTGAGCACTGATCAATCCATGAGTGGTATCAAACAAATCCTTTTTATGGTGTTAAAAAGAAACTAACAGTTGTAGTCAGTCATGATCACCAAGGAGAAGGATTAGAGAAAATCCAACATAAATTCAAACTTGTGCACACAGTTCTTGTTTTTTTAGAGCCATTGAAGATGGAGCGGTACCATCATTCCACCAGTTCATAGAAATCATTAAAAGCCCCCAAATTACCATGAAAGTCAAGCTCGTGATGAGTGGATGTAAACTTATGACTGCAACTGTAAAAACAACAACAACAAACAAACAAAAACAAGAGTTTGTTACGAAAGAACGGTTAATTTATTTAGATGATGTGAATCAATCTATTGGTTGCTAAATTTAATTTCTAGCTGACAGCTAAACAAATACCATTGGCTTTTTTTTTTTTTTTTACCACTGAGCAACTCACCCTATGTTTCACAGGGAAAGAAGATGTTGTGTGCCATGATGTACTCAGGGCAGTGCCGTTATAACAAGACTGGTTTCCAGTTGTGTCCTCCAAAACACCGGTGCGCCTTGTTACATCGGGACCGCAACGTGAATATAAAAAGGCTGGAGCAAAACACGATACTTCGATATTTAAGAAATATATACATATTGCGACCCTCTCCACGGTAAAGTGTACCCGAAGCATTCGTGACTTGGTGTGCTACCACCGAGGGAAGCCGCTAGCTAACTGTCTGCATTGTGTCTGCACTTCACTGTGCTGTGGCGACGAAAACATTTCTCTAGCTTTTCTTGAGAAACACCTAATGTAACAGCGTCTCCGGTGCTCAAGACCGTCGTCCTTGAACTTTAACATATACGGAGAAACGGCTTACGCCGTTTCAACGATTTATAGACCTAAACAAAGTCAAGCTTCATAATAACCGCTACTGCGGAAAAACTTCGGAAAACATCTCCAAAACTTGGGAAGAACTGTTTAACTCCAAGAAAGTCAAGAGGAACAAAGTGCACTGGATAGTTTCCGGTCTGTGGTTTCAAAATAAAATATCAGCCTAAAATCAAATACTTTTATAGCGCTAGAAAAAAAACCACATATGTTAAGAAACTCTAAGTTTGCTGGAAATCTTTTTTTCTCTTACTTGTGTCAGTGTTCTTATAGACATTGACTCCCTTATTTTTATGCAGAGATAATTCATCGTGCTTTAACATTGAAAGCAAACGTATTTCATTTCCGATCTAGCAGCACGGTCTTGACTCACTCTGAAAATCTCCTTCCAGCCCTCTTTTTTTTTAGTTAGTCGTTTTAGGACAAGGTTTTGGCTCAAATAAGTTGCTGGAAATCGTAGCTTGCTCAAATTTAGAACCGTATTTTTAACGAAACACGAAAACCTTTGAAATCATTCTCGAGCAGATAAGTTTGGTGTAGAGATTGTTTTTTTTTTTGTTTTTTTTTAGCTAGCGTCAGATGTTATTGTTTACTCGATGAGTCCTACAAAATGCTCCGTATTATTTCTACAGTTTGAAGCAAAGCAAAGATGGAAGAGAGGGAAATGATGGCGGAATGCGCCACCGACGTTTTGGTCAGTTTCCCCGAGTCGCTGCATCTGTACACAGGACTGCTGACAGTAACTACAGTGTGCGGAGGGCTGTCGGGAATATTAGCTGCTGCTCTTTTGTATGTCTTCTGTCTGAAGCCTTTGCTGTTGACGAGACAAGTAAGCATAAATAGTCTCTTCCACATCCGCCGAATCCACTGTATTGATTCCTTACACTTTACATTCCATATTTGAGATGTTTGTTTTCTCTTTTGTCCCATCAGGGTTACAATGCAAGTAGACTGCTTGAACCTGATGATGCTGAATTAGACAACAACCAAAGGGACTATGTCAGCAAATGCAAGGAGGAGGCTCCAAGTGGAACCACTCATGACAAAGTATTACTCTAAGACTCAATTACTGAAAGTTAGTGTTGTTTTGCACAGGTACATAAATGAGGTAAATCAAGTCCAAAATTACCACAACATTCATGCCCATGATGACTGCTTGTAAACTTCTGACCAAAACTGTGCATACATAAACTTGGATTTTTATTCAGTGTCACAAAGTTTTTGATGGTTAAGACTTCTCTTTAATAGTTTACTCTGTTTACTTATTGAGCAGGAGAAGAAGCAGCCACCCGTGAACAGCGATGTGGCTGCTTTTGCATCCAGAGCAAAAGTGGTTTATCCCATCAACCAAAAATACAGAGTAAGTCCACCATCTCTAGAACATGTGGCAGAATTACACGTACACAACTAAACAGTGTTTTATTCCAGATATGCTAAAGTCTTTCCTTTTTTGGGGGGCTAAAGCTGTTAATTTTGTCTGTTTACCACAAATATCAGTAGAATGTGAATGAATTTACGTATGCAGACGAATCCACGTGATTAACTAACATTGCAGTTGAAAAATATTTTGCCAAATATACCCACAGTATTGTTAAGTGCATGTGATCAAAGTGGATTGAATATTAACTTGATGCAAATTAACTGATGGAAGTTTGGCTTCGATTGACATACACTAATAAGTAGTAGTTGCATTCTTCCATTAACTGCATATTTCATTAACTACAATATGCACAATGCTAGTTAGAAATACAATTGATATAAAGAATATGTATAAGTTGTGTTTTACAATGACAAGAAGGAAACATGGCCTACTTGGCTACTGATTCCGCTTTATGTTTCACTGTTCCTGTCAGCCTTTAGCAGATGGAGCATCCAATCCGTCTCTACATGAGCACTCAAAGTTGCCAGTGATGCCTAATGAAGAGTCGTCCTCCTTCATGGATGGAGAGTCTGTGAGCCAAGAGCAGGACAACGATGGCAGCAGTCAGTTCATTTTCTCTTCGCTGTTCCCCAAGAGCTTACAGAACCAGAGATTTAACAGGGTTTCCCACTATCCTCACACACTGACACAAACGGGGTAAAAAATAACTGTACACACACATTATAACCACCAATTAATCATGGCACATTGCACAGATCCAAGTAACAACACTCACCCATTTGTTTACACAGTTTTGGAAGTAGGATCAGCCTTTACTGTTTGGCCCTGCAGGACATACAACATCACTGCTCTCAGCTTCAAGACGAAAAATATCTGGTGAGCTTTAATCATCTGTCTTATAATGTACTAGATTTCTTGTAGATATCCTTTAAAGAATGTTGTCATACTAATATATATTTTTTATTCATATTTTAGATTTTTCTACAGATGGTGAAAATAATATTGAACTATCGGTTTCCAAAAGACAAAAATGATGCTTCCTTTTCCAAGAATATTCTTCAGATGCAAGAAAAGGTAGGAGTCAATTACTAGTACTCTATTTAGAATCACTGACTTTTAAAACTTTTAATGTAAGCATCAGTTTTTATCGTTTAAGGAACTGAATGAGTTGAGGAAACAGTTAACTGCAGGCCAAGCTGTGAGTGAGAAGAGTCAAGATGATCCGTGCACATTGGAAGAAATTGAGAGAAGTCAGAAAGATCTTCTTGAACGTGGCCTTCAAATGGTAAAAGTCGAGAGGAACAGCTGTTTCACATCTTTTAGACTCCATCTATTTATGCTGTCCTTCCATGAATAAACATGGCTGCACAATGTTTGTTTCTCTTCATAGTCCAAAAGTTTCAGCAAACAGGTGGAGGACTTGTGCAAACAGCTACTTAAGAAGACCAGCTCTTTCTCTCCAGATGAAGCTCAGAATGTGATTCAGACTCTGATTCAGACACTTCTGTTAGTAGAGAAGCATCTGCTGAAGGCTCAAGAAGTAGATCTAAAGGTTAACCAACACTCGTCATTTGGAGTAGCGTTTATTTTTATTCTCATCACTTTTGTCATCATTTTAAGACTGAAAAAATGCTTCTGAGTATTTCTGTTATTTTCCATTTCTTAGAAAATGCAACAGAAGTTGTTGTGGTGGGAGGAGCTGACAGGTCTCATTCAATCCCAGCCTGCCTTGCTAAGACAGGAGGTGACTCTAAGGCAAGGCTTGATGGCTACAACTCTGGAACAGCTGACAAGCGATAACATGTTGAAATTTAGCCAAATGGAAAAGATACTTTCAAAAATTCAGGCTACACTGATTGAAGGCCTTCAGCAGTGCACTGACGGTAAGACGAATAAACTGAAATAGTTTTAGTTGAATCTCATGAAATTATTGTGTGGTTCTACCAAATAAGAGAATTATATTTGACAGTAAGATGTATGTTTCTTAAGGCATATATTTACTAAACAGGAAAAAAAAATGTAATGACAGTTTTGCAGTGATTGACCAAATGTGTGTGGAGTTATCTTCTAATATACTCAAATGGTTCCCAGAGACAAATGGCAATCTGTAATATCTAGCCTAGTTCTTAAATTTAAGTGTTGGACTCTGAAAATAGGCCATTTTCTGGGAATCCTCTTTAGCTGCTTAAATAAGGTCAAGTTCTTTCAGGACAGCAGAGAGTATCATACTGTATGTATTAGTGCATCCCAGACTCTCAGCCTCTTTCTACATATCCCTCACTGTTGTCATAGACAACAAAAACAGGACAATGCTGTTTAGACGTTAACTGTGCCTACAATTTTCAGCCAAAGAATCTTTTCTTTTTGGACTTATTGGTACTTTTATTTCCTTTTGTGCTCGAGATTTTAATAATTGTGAGAAACCTAAGTAGACTATGGAGCCTATGCAGTTAGGAGACATTGTTCTGTCACGACTACTTGCTAAATACACCAAGTAAAGCATATTACTTAACTTTTATTCTATATTCATCAAACTATCTTTGCACTGCAATAAAACAAATGCAGTTGTCTTGATAATCCTGAGCTTGACAGATTCCTCTATGCTGCAGATTGCATGAAAAAGACAAATGAGCTGGTGAATGAGAAGTGCAGCAAAAAGGTGTCCAAGAGGAAGAAGCTTCAGAGGAGTCACACCAAGGAGAAGAGCCGTGCCTTAGAACTGAAACAGAGTCCCAGTGACCTACAGGAGCTTACCAAGGTCAGGTCCAATACCTTAAGGATTACTGTTGAAATGGGATTGTGTGAAAGAGCTTTAAAGAATATGATTTTCTGTTGGTACTTGAGGAATTTTACTCTTGTCAGTTTTAGTCACTGTAGTTACAATAACTAGGCAAAAGAGACCATGGAAAGTGTGCAAGTAAGTCTGAGCTTATGTGCCCTCCAGGTATATCATGAGTTGCTGATGAAGCACAGGCAACAGATTTGGGACTTGGAGCAGCAGCAGGACAGAAGGGTGGTTGACGGCCTCTGTGACCTCTGGAAGGTAAATGATCAATCGCTAAATTCTGTCTGCTTACAGAGCTCGTCTGTTTTTCTTATGTAGTTTCTGTGTCTTCAGAAACTTCGTACCTCTTGGTCCAAGAGGCTCGGGGAGCTGGCCAAGGATGTTTTTCTCTCCTCTGTTCCTGCTCAGACAAAGCTCTCTGCTGAACACTGTGAGAAACTGTGGCTGGATCTGGAGCAGGAGCTGTCTGCTCAGCTACAGCAGGTGGAGTGCACTACCAGGCAGCAACTGGATGACATTAGGGCTGAGCTGGATACATATGAACAGGTAGAAAACTTGTGTTGAATCTGTGTCATTGTTTCATTTCACATTTCAAATTTAATGAATTTTTTTTCCCTGTACCGTTTTTTCCACACTATAAGGCGCACTGTTGAAGAGTGGGTCTGTTTTCATACATAAGGCGCACCATATTATAAGGCGCATTAAGACAAACAAAACAGTCAGATAACTCGACCTTTATTAAGCTCATTCACAGTAACTCTTAACGTTGTTAAGCTGTAACACTACGCTGTAACTTTTTCAGTCCATTCAACTTCCACAATTCCATCAGATTCTTCACCTTCCATGTCTGAGTTAAACATCTGGGCAATTTCGGCATTAAGCATGCCCGGATCCCTCTCATCATTATCCGAATCAGTCTCGTTGCTGTTACTTAGCTGTTCAGTGATTATTCCAGCCTTTGTGAAAGCTCGGACAACACTTGACTGATACCTTAGCCCAAGCATCCACGATCCATTGACAGATAGTGGCGTAACTTGCTCGGCGTTGCCTCCCTGTCTTGGTGAATGTGTGTTCGCCTTCTGTCATCCAGTGCTCCCACGCAGCTCATAATTTAACTTTGAACGACCTGTTGACACCAGTATCTACAGGGAGTGCAGAATTATTAGGCAAGTTGTATTTTTGAGGAATAATTTTATTATTGAACAACAACCATGTTCTCAATGAACCCAAAAAACTCATTAATATCAAAGCTGAATGTTTTTGGAAGTAGTTTTTAGTTTGTTTTTAGTTTTAGCTATTTTAGGGGGATATCTGTGTGTGCAGGTGACTATTACTGTGCATAATTATTAGGAAACTTAACAAAAAACAAATATATACCCATTTCAATTATTTATTTTTACCAGTGAAACCAATATAACAGCTCCACATTCACAAATATACGTTTCTGACATTCAAAAACAAAACAAAAACAAATCCGCGACCAATATAGCCACCTTTCTTTGCAAGGGCACTCAAAAGCCTGCCATCCATGGATTCTGTCAGTGTTTTGATCTGTTCACCATCAACATTGCGTGCAGCAGCAACCACAGCCTCCCAGACACTGTTCAGAGAGGTGTACTGTTTTCCCTCCTTGTAAATCTCACATTTGATGATGGACCACAGGTTCTCAATGGGGTTCAGATCAGGTGAACAAGGTGGCCATGTCATTAGTTTTTCTTCTTTTATACCCTTTCTTGCCAGCCACGCTGTGGAGTACTTGGACGCGTGTGATGGAGCATTGTCCTGCATGAAGATCATGTTTTTCTTGAAGGATGCAGACTTCTTCCTGTACCACTGCTTGAAGAAGGTGTCTTCCAGAAACTGGCAGTAGGACTGGGAGTTGAGCTTGACTCCATCCTCAACCCGAAAAGGCCCCACAAGCTCATCTTTGATGATACCAGCCCAAACCAGTACTCCACCTCCACCTTGCTGGCGTCTGAGTCGGACTGGAGCTCTCTGCCCTTTACCAATCCAGCCACGGGCCCATCCATCTGGCCCATCAAGACTCACTCTCATTTCATCAGTCCATAAAACCTTAGAAAAACCAGTCTTGAGATATTTCTTGGCCCAGTCTTGACGTTTCAGCTTGTGTGTCTTGTTCAGTGGTGGTCGTCTTTCAGCCTTTCTTACCTTGGCCATGTCTCTGAGTATTGCACACCTTGTGCTTTTGGGCACTCCAGTGATGTTGCAGCTCTGAAATATGGCCAAACTGGTGGCAAGTGGCATCTTGGCAGCTGCATGCTTGACTTTTCTCAGTTCATGGGCAGTTATTTTGCGCCTTGGTTTTTCCACACACTTCTTGCGACCCTGTTGACTATTTTGAATGAAACGCTTGATTGTTTGATGATCACGCTTCAGAAGCTTTGCAATCTTGAGACTGCTGCATCCCTCTGCAAGATATCTCACTATTTTTGACTTTTCTGAGCCTGTCAAGTCCTTCTTTTGACCCGTTTTGCCAAAGGAAAGGACGTTGCCTAATAATTATGCACACCTGATATAGGGTGTTGATGTCATTAGACCACACCCCTTCTCATTACAGAGATGCACATCACCTAATATGCTTAATTGGTAGTAGGCTTTCGAGCCTATACAGCTTGGAGTAAGACAACATGCATGAAGAGGATGATGTGGACAAAATACTCATTTGCCTAATAATTCTGCACTCCCTGTAGTGGTGAGACGGGCACGCATGGAGTTGTAGATCAAAAGAGACAGAGATTTGTGGAAAAAGCCATCCGGTCTCTTGACATAAACTTCCCTCAGCCACTCGCTCATCTTCTCGTCCATCCATCCCTTTGAGTTAGCCTTGACGATGACGCCGGCCGGAAACTTTTCTTTTGGCAAAGTCTTCCTCTTGAAAATGACCATGGGTGGTAGTTTCTGGCCATTAGCTTGGCAGCCCAGAACTACAGTGAAGGATGACTTCTCCTTCTCTGCGGTGCATATAGATACCGTACTGGTCCCTGTTTTCTCGACAGTGCGGTTCACAGGGATGTCAAAGGTGAGGTGGACCTCGTCCATGTTAGTGATGAGTTCTGGCCGGGTCTTCTTTTCAGTGATCTTATTCTGGCAGTAGGTGCGGAAAATGGCCAGCTTTTCTTTGTAATCGTTTGGTAGTTGCTGTGAGATAGTAGTTCTTGTGCGGATTGAGAGATTATGCCTTTTCATAAAACGGAAGCACCAAGAGGGTCCCCCTCGAAAGTCGTTGATCTGCATGTCACGTGCTACCGCTGTTGCCTTGAGTCGAATAGAGACTGTAGAGACACTTCTACCTACTGTTCTCTGTTCAATAACTGTTCAATTTTGTCCTCTAACTGCAGCAATCGCGCCTTGTTCCCTTCGGAAACTCCTTTTGGTCTTCTTTATTAGTTTTAGGTCATCTTCTTGCTTCCTCCTCTTGCGCACCATGGACTCATTAATACCGAACTGTCTCGTAGCTGCTCTATTTCCATTTTTTACTGCATAACTGATTGCTCAGAGTTTAAAATCCACTTCGTAAGCATGTCTCTTCGAGGGGTGCCATTTTGGAGTCGTTATACACACACAACACGGTAATGTTATGTTGAAGCACAGTACGTATTACTCCGCGAGGCTCCTGGCAACGGTAACCGTAATGCTCCGAAAAGTGGTACTAAAAAATGTTTTTGACAGATTTTTGAGCATCGTGTACCACATAAAATCAGTTTGAGGTCAGTAAACACAAACCAAAATTCATACATAAGGCGCACTAGATTATAAGGCGCACTGTTGATTTTTGTGAAGATTTCAGGATTTTACATGCGCCTTATAGTGCGGAAAATACAGTAATTTCTTCCGATTTTTAAACCCTGCCCAGTGATCTAATTAAATGAGAATCTTACAAAATTGCTTTTCCTTGTTTTAAACTGAGCTTCTCTTTGTGTAGGTATGGACTGAAGGGATTGCTTTAGGGCAGTCCTGTCTGCAACACCTGAGGGAACAACAGATGAAGCTCATCCAAGACATGGTAGCCAAACAGAGCTACACACTCAACAGGTAAAATCGTAAAAAATATTTATGACATATTGAGTGTATAAAAAAACTAGGTCTGCACTGTGGCCAAATTCACTTATGAGTTAATAGGAAGTAATGGAATGTAATATTTCTCTTAGTGAAATGGGGAAGCTGATAGAGAAGAAACATGAGCACTTTCTGCTGGTTGTGCAGAGGCACTTTGTGGTCAGGCACTTTTGTCTACATATGCTGAAAGAGATGAGGCTGTCCAAGCTGAAGGCACTATCTCAGACTGATTTCAGAGCTCTACTAATAGAAGATCCCAGTAAAAACCCGCTGTGTGTCAATTTAACTCTCAAGGTGGGAAAATTCACACATATAAACACAGTTGTTTTTAATTTGTTCAGTGTTTTAATAATTCTTCTGTTGAACACTGTTATCTGCTAACGGTCACAGAATGGCAGGCCCAGCCTAGCAGAGAGACATCTGGGCCCAGAGAGTCAGCTCTTGGGGAATAGCTTCCAGCAGGAGTTCCTGTCTGAACTGGAAACGGGAACAGAGCTCCTTCAGAGCCATGCACAGCTGGTACTAGGCAACACCCTAAGCTATGCCATTCAACAAATGAGGGAAGACCCGCCTACAGAGTTACAGACCGCTTCTAGCCTGAAGGTAAGACCTGGGTGAAAGTTATTTAATTTCACTTATTTTAATAAACTGAGAATTAGCTTCCAGTGGTTGGTTTTCATTAGGTTGCAGGCTAAAACCTTTTTATTCCACTAGCACCACCTGACGGAAGCTGCTGCAGAGAGCGTTTACTTGACCAAAGATTCTCTTACTTCGCTGGTCCGAAGCTACTATTCCCACCTACAGGATATCACCAGAAAACTGCGCCAGGATGATTCAAAAATAAACCAGGGTGAGACAGACCCAGCACGAGTTTAGTTTTTAAACTAAAGTAACCAGAGTAACCCTGTATTCATTACTGAGTACTCAGAAATCTTGAAGGAGCTGCCTTCTTATTTGTAAAATAATTTTCTCATTTGTTACAAATGTCCCCTTCCAAATAATCCCAAAGGAGTTCTTTCGGTTTGAAATCTGGTGACTGGAGGACAATTAAGTACAATGAACTTATTGTCAACAAACCACTTTGAGCTATTTGATGTAAAATGGTTGAAGAGGAAGGATGGATTGGTGCCTTCATGTTGGTTACACTCGATTTGTATTTCCAATGTTTTGGTGAGCCTAGCCTCAGTTTCCTGTTCTTAGCTGACAGGTGTGCCACTCATTGTGGTCTTCTGCTGCTGTAGCCAATCTACTTCAAGGTTGATGTGTTGTGTGCTCAGAGATGCTCTTTGGTATACCTTAGTTGTAACAAGGTATGAAGAATAGGACTTGTTACCTATAAACTACTTCAAGGTGATAGGTAACTCATATATAAAGTGGTTATTTGATTTCCCTCAAAAGGAGGCAATACTCTAGGCATTTTCTCCCAGTACACAGCACTGACTGTGAACACTTAGCGAGTGTTACTGTAAGAGCTGTGATAGTACAGGGTTGAGATAAACTGTTAACAGAAGAGAGCAGATGATGCTAGTCAGATGTGTTGTTATTGCTTAAGCTATGAATGATTTCCTGTAAGGAGGAAGGAGAAGCTGAAATTACTTGCTTCAGAAGTGCTCGATCGAATAGAGTTCACCATTTTCCAATGTGAGATAACTGAAGCTTCTTTTGATCTGTGAATCAAGAAGAGGTGTTCTATTAGAGTCAGAAAATAACATAATAGAGCTGAAATGAGCATAATAAATGGCAAGTTTTACATTTAAAATTGTACGGCAGCTAGTAGTCAGTAGACAGAAAATCCACCTTACTCTTTTTACTCTTGTAAACATTTCCTTCAATCCTTCAGAGGTGAATGAGGGGCAAAAGAGCAGCAGGGCCTTGCTGAGAGAGCTAATGAACTGGAGCAAGAAACCCGGATCTGCTGAATTCCAACAGAGGTACATAAAACTGGTAGAGCTGGTATTTTTTTTTTTTAAGTGGTACTTTATTGTAAATTAATTCTTACAAAACATGTACAGTGGTCCCTTGGTATAATACGGTTCACCTTTCGTACCCTCACTGTTTCGACGATTTTTTTTGGTGTGCAATCTTGCATGCTTTTTTTTTATTTATTTATTTTTTTACAGCACATTGTGTTCTGTGTCCTGATCAGCTGGAGACCATTGTCAATCAATCTCCTCCGTGCTGTGTCTCCTGTACATTACAGAATTACAGATCGCTAGCATTGTGACTCGAAGTGCTGTACTGTATGCTTGTAAGTTTTCTCCCCAACAAACACAACAATGTCGACGAAACATTTTGCACTGTAAAAGGTACCTGCCCTAGCACCCAAAAGGCAGAGGAAGATGCTAACCATCGCACAAAAAGTTGGACTTCTGGACATGCTAAAGGAAGGCAGAAGTTACCGGGGGGGTGGATTATACGGATTATACAGGGTGGGCCATTTATATGGATACATCATAATAACATGGGAATGGTTGGTGATATTAAAGTCCTTATTGTGGCACATTAGTATATGTGAGGGGGCAAACTCCTCAAGATGGGTGGTGACCATGGTGGCCATTTAGAAGTCGGCCATCTTAGATACAACTTTTGTTTTTTCAATAGGAAGAGGGCCATGTGACACATCAAACTTATTGGTAATGTCACAAGAAAAACAATGGTGTGCTTGGTTTCAAAGTAACTTTATTCTTTTATGAGTTATTTACAAGTTTCTCACCACTTAAAAAATGTGTTCAATGTGCTGCCCATTGTGTTGGATTGTCAATGCAACCCTCTTCTCCCACTCTTCAAACACTGATAGCAACACCGCAGGAGAAATGCCAGCACAGCCATCCAGTATCCGTAGTTTCAGGTGCTGCACATCTCGTATCTTCACACCATAGACAATTGCCTTCAGATGACCCCAAAGATAAAAGTCTAAGGGGGTCAGACCGGGAGACCTTGGGGGCCATTCAACTGGCCCACGACGACCAATCCACTTTCCAGGAAACTGTTCATCTAGGAATGCTCGGACCTGGCACCCATAATGTGGTGGTGCACCATCTTGCTGGAAAAACTCAGGGAACGTGCCAGCTTCAGTGCATGAAGAGGGAAACACATCATCATGTAGCAATTTCAAATATCCAGTCGCCTTGAGGTTTCCATTGATGAAGAATGGACCCACTATCGTTGTAACCCATATACCACACCAAACCATCACTTTTGTTGTTCCAACAACTGTGTCACATGGCCCTCTTCCTATTGAAAAAGTTGTATCCAAGATAGCCGACTTCTCAATGGCCACCATGGTCACCACCCATCTTGAGGAGTTTGCCCCCTCACATATACTAATGTGCCACAAACAGGACTTTAATATTACCAACCATTCCGATGTTATTATGATGTATCCATATAAATGGCCCAGCGCGCTACTTCGCGGGTTATTTTTAGAACGTAACTCGCTCGATAAACGAGGGACCACTGTATATAATTTTCAATTTATCTTTGTTTTCAAATGTATTAGGGTTGAACTTCACAAAAGAAAGGTGCTGGAGCAATATGATCTGGATCAGGAGATGACTTGCGAGCAGCTTAGGCAAAAGAAAATAGCCCAGGATCAAACCATGCAAAGGGTCAAAGAAGAGTTACTGGTTAGTATGCTTCGTCTGCACTGTACTTTTTGCTAGTAGGTGTATTTACATCCTTTAGATGTGTTGTGTTAACATTGTGATGCTTTGTCCATTAGGAGGCAGAAGAAAGCTTCATAACTGAGCTTGCAGCTTTGGCCCGGATTTCTGTCCAGAGCCATGATCCAGAACACAGCAGTGAAGAGGACGACATTGGTAACCACCCTTACCCCAGACAATTAAATTGTGTATATTCCCATTTCACTCTTTCATGTCCTTTTTAATTTGTTTGCGTTTGAACAGGTGATCAGAGTGCCCCGATACTGGACCTGCTGGCCCTTAATCCAGCATTAGATCCAGCTTTGAACCCTTCACTCACCCCGACTGTAGTAACACCAGTGAAGAGTTCAAAACAGAAGAAGGAAAGAAAACGAGAATCTCATCAGAGTTGACATCATTTCACAGCGTTTACATTTTCCTGCAGTAATATTCTGTAAAAGGTTGACTCTTTTGTTGTTGTTATAGTTTTCCTCTTATAAAGCCAAAATGTCTCTGTTGATACTAGTATTGTCATAAAAAGGTTTTAAGTCAGAGTTTAAATACTGTTATTCTGAAATGTTTCCCTCAGTTTTTCTGTATTTTTAAGTGTATCATGACATAACAACTCACTGAAAGTGATGAATTGTGTCTTTCTTTCATACCCGACTATGAGAGCTGCTACTCAACTGGCCCTGTCAGTAAAGCATTTACTGCCTACACCCACACTGCTTTTCATACCACTGCTCATTCTCTGTATTGATTCCTGAGTACACAGGATGATGGATGCTTTTCTAGTGAGTTGTTGGATGAATTAGAGATGTCCATCCTCATTGTAGCAGAGTGCTACTACTCAGCGATGAAAGCCTCGCATCTCTCTTGGTCTAATGGGGTTTTAAGTACAACCCTTTATGGATGATAATGCAGAGTAATGGTGAAAACTCTGGGAGGGCTGGAGTCTGGCAGACACTTTTGTGTGTGCACAGCAATCCAGCAGGCAATTTAGCCTGCACCTTATGGTTCACTGTCGGTTTGAAGTTTAAGGAGTGTCAATTAGCAAACATCAATTTTTAATCTGCCCTTTATTTTCATGCTCATCTTGCACACATAGCCAATTATTGCCATGGCAGCCTGAGAAAATATGCTCCAGGTCCTGACCCACTCTTGCACATCACAGTGCCCTGCCAAGAGTGTTTCTCCTGCACTGTGTCAGTTAGAAATGTCGGTGTACTGTTGACTTTACAAGTGTCGTCGCTGATCTGTGGTGAGGGGAAACCGTTTGGATGTATTTTGAGGTCCCTTAGGGGACTGCAGGGACTTGTGGGAAGATGACCTGATTTCTAATTTTCTCCTCTCCTGCCTGGGCTGTGGGCTCGACACTGATTCAAACGCAGAGAAGCCCGTGAGAAGAATGACTAAAACGATGCTACACCAGACCTATTTGGAATACGGTTTCTCTGTCAGTGTAAATCTGGATGTTTGGTTGATGGATACAGGCGTGGCTGTAATTCTGCACTGGTAGATTCAGGTAAGTGGAAATACACTTAGGTTTGCCTTGGGATATGCTTCACTGTTACCGACGTGTTTACAACCTAAATTGCATATTTGCAGCATTTTTCTGTAATTGGTTTTATCCCATCTGACACACTAATCCAAAAGAGGTCATGGTCTTTTTTTTTTCTTTAAAAACAAAAGAAAGACAGCGGTCCATACTGTTTGTATATTTAGATCATTTACAAATGCAACAATTGGAGTTTCCAAATGCACGTCAGTATGTTCATCCATATGGTCTTCATTTGTTCAGTAAATGCCCTGAAGCTGTTAATAGAAAAGGTGGATTAAAAATGTCCAGTGAGGTAAGTGTGCGCAGTGTGACGCCGTCATCAGATCAGATGATCGTTTATTTTAGGACCCCAGAATAAGGTCGCTTTCCAAAACTGAAAAAAGTATCCTCTGTACAGGAAGGTGTCTGAATCACTTCTGTAACTAACAGAAACTTGTAAGCTAATATAAGAACCTCAGCATAATAAATGTGACTATAAAATGAGTAAGACATCATTTAGAACCGGTAAACTATATTTTTATAATAATAATACAAAAGAAATGTGTAGTAGTAGTAATGCCTAGGCTACAATAACTTCACTTACATCACTATTGTTTTTTGTTATTTATACACAGCATGTGCATTATTCTGATTTAAGTAATTCAACAAACATGCTTTCCTGGGGAAACTATTTTATCTTCACTCACTTTTTGACTGGTCAAATATAGGACTTCAATTCCCTTTGCAATCATGTTTAAGTGGCTTTAATACTTAGTAGTTTTGTGGCATTGTCTTGCATTTGAGAATTGCTATATTTAAATTGTAGCAAACTTTGCCTATCCTAACTGCTTTCTTCTGCTTGTCAGGTGAGCAACCATGGCTAACCTGCAGCAGGAATACCCTGGAGTTCTTCTGGGGATCCTGGAGGAACTGGCCAATATGCGCCAGTGGCTTACGTTCCAGGATCTTTGTCGTATGGTCAGCAGCCGCTTTGACCTCGAGCACCTTATTGAGCTCAGGAGTTTGCTCTTTGCTGCAGCTAGCAGGGATCCCTGTTTCCCAGCCACTCTGTTCAGGGACAGAGTTTCTACCAGAGGCCAGGGGCTATCACCCATAGGTGTCGCTGCTGACATAGTAACTATCTTCAATCTTATTCAGATGACGGGTGGGGTCTCTGAAGGGAGCCAACCAATGAGAGCTCCCACTGTCCTGCCTGTTGACCAGTCCCCAGGCCCCAGTCTGCCTGGGATCCACCAGCTGAATATCCCTGGTCGAGAACGAGTACGCACCCACTCTGACTCCAGTGGCCAGCCAATTGACCAGCACTTGCTTTTTCCAAAATCAAATTACTCAGCGCGGAAACGAGCAAGTCTTCCCCCGGATCCTATCTCACTTGTGTCCTCCCCCCCAATAAGAGCGAGGGCTGTGTCTTTCGACTTGCCTCACACCACCCTTCTGTATCCTAGCAGTCAAATCTCTGACAACGCAATGAAGAATATCTACCTACCTTTGGAAACAGACAGTGAGTCTAGTGGAGATTCTGCCACCGTGGAGGTGTTTGAAGCTGAACAGGGAACACCGGTTGACCAGAAGAGAAACATCTTCAGGAAAGACTTCCACAACCAGCCACCTTTAATACCCCAGGTCACTGTTAGCAGTGAGTCTCCCAGTCCCAACAAAGGGCAGAAAGGATTCGACAATCTCAGCTTTGATATGATCGCTAATCCTTACCCATCACCAACAGCAGTTTACCAGACTCCAGAGCAGCGAGTTAAACATGAAAGCTTGGATGACCTACAGGACTCAACGTATTTCGGACCCGGCTCTATCCCGGAGCCATCCCCACGGCACCTTCAACCTCCTAGGACAAAAAAGCATGCATGGAGCAGTAAAAGTCACAGTCTAGAGGATCGGCTAGGCCTAGACAGCATTGGGATGGGCATAGAATCACAAGGGGGGCAACTTCCAAGACGTTCAACCCCTGCTATCAGTAGGGGCTTTGGGGGGTCTTCAGGAGGAGAGAGTGGAGATAGTGGATTGCCAGGTGGAGCTGATGGATTCAAAGCTCAGGCAACACAGACAGACCCACCGGACCCTCGGCGACTCCGTAGCCTTGTTCATGCTGATCGCCTCTCTTTTATGACCTCATTAGATGACCCTGAGTTTGGGGAAGATGACATCAGTGCAATCTTTCGTTTCTTAGATGACATTAGTATGTGTGGTTCCACAGGAGTCCTGCACCCCAGTGATAGCACCGCTAACCAGGACACCCCTGAGGCTAGACGTGGCCGGCTAGGTCAACTCCAGAGGCTCTTTCACTCTCTAGAAAGCAGTGACGATGGGCTGAAAGCCAGTGTCTGTAAGTTACTGCTTCGTATGAGCCAGATAGAAAGACAACTAGAATCGCTGAATGATGTGAAGTCTGAGATTTCCCAGGTACTTTCTGCTTTACAGCGATTAGATGAAAAGATCCAGCAGCCACCCGGAGGTGGCGGACAAGTTACAGGTGGGAGATGGCTTGAACCTCTTAGTGGTGTCTCCTCTTTCATGAGCCACCCTTTAACTCCTTCCGAATCATCAGAACCTCAACCTTTGTCTGCATCTGGACATCTGTTTCCCGCTACCAGCTCCAGTAGTCTGGACTGGAGCCGTTGGAATACTCCAGGAGATCAAACAGAAAGCAGCAAACGTCAGGCAGATTCAAAGGGCGTGAAAGAAGGGAAGAAGGATGCATCATCTAGTCGTGCCTCTAAAACCCAGCCTGAAGAGAAAAGTGTCTCTGACTCCAAACAACTGAATGTGTCTAACTCTGCAAGAGACTGGACTGTGTCATTCTCGAAAAGTAAAGATGGCAAAGCTTCACAAAGAAAAACCGGGCAGGTAGAGTAATTCCACATAGTATTTGATCCTATATTTTCTATGATACAAAAAATAAATGTTAGATTAGAGATTAGTTCATAAGCATATAATTAATCGCCCTTAAATGTACACAACAGTTTCAGCCATGAGTATAAACATGATGTTCAGCCTCAAAAAGGCATGTTTTTAACTCTGTATTTTGCCGACTAGACATCTGTGATTATGTGGTTGTTTGACAAGTGAGCTATTGGTTTAAACTTTTAGGATGACTAAGATTTGGTCAAGACTGAAAAGAAGTATATTGAAATGTATATACATTGTGGTATTTAGCATAACTAACATTGTCGACTTACGGAATTTTAAATACTTTAAAGATGTGTTGTCATCTAAACAGCATACATAAAATCTGTGTTTGGTGCATATTTATTCTAGGCAGATCAGTCGGGCAGCACCACTAACCTACTCTCCCAAAAGCCTGCCAGCCTGGTGGAACAAGTGTTTAACTCATCCCTGTTCCACCACAAAGACAGCAGTCTCACAGGGGGGCTAAGCTCTGGAAAGGTCCTGGACCCCAGATTGGCCGAGGGAAGGGGAAGACCAATATGGACTGTAGATGACAGAGAAGCACGAATCTCACCATTGGACTTACAGGCAAGAATTTCTGACTTTTAAAGCGACACAAGCAGTGTGGAAATGACACAAGCAAATATGTTGTATGATTTTTTTTTTTTGATTGCCTAATATCAGTGCCTAATGCAGAGTCAGCTGACATCCATATCGATCAGTCAAACTTTATTTATATTTATGTGTTGCACATTTAATGTCTTAGTGCAAAAGGAAATGAATGGTCAGCCAATAAAAACATGGAACAAGTGTGAAATAATAAATATATATCTACTTGGTATAGAAACTAAATGGAATTATGTCCCTCAGGCTCCCGAGTCTCTGAACCCGAACAACATGGAGTTCTGGATGGACGACATCTACAATCCAGGCTACGATGCTCTACTCAGGCGTAAAGAAGCTGATCTCCGCCGGGCCAAGATCTGCAAGCTGATTGCACTTATAGCCACTGCAGTGACTATCATTCTCATCATCGTCATTCCCATTTGCACCATGGGCCAGTGAAGCCTCTTCCAGAAAACTCACTTTCTTGCCTGATTTCATTTAATTTGTTAATATATTTATTTTCAGCAGCTATGAGCTGTGCCTAGGACCATATATGGGATTCTTATTGAGATTAGTGGAGGAGAGACTGTGACTCTTGAGCGGGTTTGATGATCTGCGAATGATCAATACCTCCTTTTATTTCTCTGCATGCACCATCATTATTTATTACTTCAGAAATACAGGAGGATTTTAACTGTTACTGGAAATTACATATAGCCATTCCCTCGTACAGTTACATACACACTGTAAATCATCTCCCGTGCCATTTTTTTCTCCCATTTGCTATGATTTATTTCATGACTTATGTTCCTACTAAACTGAAGCGACTGCAAAGGAAGTAACTAACTTTAAAGGTTTTAAACAGTTCTACAGTAACTGATAGCATATGTTGAAACTAGTAATACTGAGCCAATGCAAAAGGGACTTTTTTTTTTTCCCCTCCTTTCGTCTGCACTTTTCTGAGAAACAGCACTGTTAAAAAATGCATTGTGAATATGCTTGAGCACTGAACACTGCCTGACTTGTTCTTGCTGTTCGCCTGAGAACAAACTAGGGCTTATTTCACCTCTATGTAAGATAATTGTTTCATTAGTAAATCAGAGTTTAACATCTGTAACTTATAAATAGAGTTGGATTTCTTTTTATAATTAAGTTTAGTTTCAACATTTCTTCTTGTACTTTAAAAGATATACTGCTCATAAAATGTTAAGTTATTAAAAAAATAATATTTTTATAGAGTTTTCGCCCATTTTCAAACTGTCTAATCCATTTTTGAATGTGTCTGACTTGTGGAGCAGAGTGTTTACCAAGCGTCAGGTTTCACGAAATGAAAGTTGTTGTTTTTGTTGTCGTTCGTGATGCTTTGGCTCTGGAGCAGTGAAAAAAGGAGGGAGCCCTTTCCAGTAACCACTCTCTGAGTGGATGATTCCACTTGTAATTTAATTGATGGGATGTTTTGGAGTCCACCTATGCACATTATCTTTTCACAGTACTCACTTGCCAATAGCTTTTCCACATTTTTGCAGACTCACTTAGCAGATTCCTCTGCTGTCCTTTGAAAACGTCCTGTGAACTAAGTATGCTAACTTTTTGTCCCTGACTAAAGAATACATTGCGGCTGATGTCAAATCTGTTCATCTATAGTGGGATACAACAATATATCTCTGCAACAAAACTACCTGTGTAAAGCTTCTATCTTTCAGCTTTTGCTGTCAGAGTGCTGTTGCTTGAACTCCAAAGTAAGGCTGTGATGTAATGTGCAGAGTTCCCTTTATTGTGGTTAAAATATAAAGCACACTTACAGTAGACTGTAATCTAATACATCCTCATCGGAAACCACAGCCTTTCAATGACCAGATAATTGAATTAAATACACCACCTCAACAAAAATGTAACATTGTAAGCTGCTCAACTTCAGTATTTTTCAGGACTAATTGGATTGCATTGCATCTTTTAGGTGCACATCTTCCTCTGATGTGGATTGGACAGTTGTCATGCCATAAAAACTTCACTTTACACAGGATGTATAGAGAGAGTGGGTCGTGCTTCAGTGTATGGGCCTAAGTAGATGCACTATATACCTGCCAAGTGCTCCCCATGAGGCTGTTTGTGGATCCATTACCTTTCCAATGGTGCCAGTGAGAAGACTTAACTCAGCACAATCTGCAGGGTGCTTCCTTTCAAACTTCTGTGCATTAGACCATCCTCATACTTTTTTAGTCTTGAAATGCACATAACACTTTTGTTTGTAATGTCGATCTTGTTTTTGTAGTATCCACGCAACTTTTAGACAGACAGAGGAAATCTGTAAACTTGTTATTCGAGTAAACAATGCCTAAAAAAGAAAACTTGATCGCGAATGTAAGAAAAACATGTCACCATACAGTTTTCTGGTGTGCAATGCTTCAATGATGCAAGGATGTTTGTTGACTTGCCTGTCTGCATAAACTCATTAAAAGGGGTGTGTGCCTTTTACAGCAGTTTGTCTGATTTAATAAACTCTAAATGCAAACCTAAATGTAATATATCATAATCATGCACTTATAGCAACACAGAGAATGGGGGAAATCCTGCAGAAAAGAACTGCACTGCAAATTTAATTATGTCTCATTTTTCCTCAAGTGTGTGGTTACACTTGCAGACAGAACAAGTCCATCCATTTTAAGAAAGAGCTGCTGATTAGAGAGGAAAAGAGATATTCTGGCAGTCAAATGATCCATGACTAGAGGAAATGTACAAATAAAGATGAATAATTGATAAAGACATAAAGGACGCATCGACTGACAAATCTGATTATCTCAAATCAGCTATAGTGGACTTGAAGTACTCAGACAGTTCTGAAGTAATGCTCATTTAAAAAAATAAAAAAATAAACCAGCTAAAACCTTTTTTTGAATTGTAAACTGTTCTAATATGGACACTTACATGTAAGTTCTGCAGTTGAAAGCGTGTGTGTGTGTTGTTGTCATTAAATCTTGCACAAAGAGCTCCTGCTACACCCAGATATGCCATCCGCTGCTGATTAATGATGCTGTTGGTTGCATCCCAGTTGGCACGATGATGGCAACGAGACACAAGGCACAATTACTCACTGTTTCACAACTTTATAATTTCACACATAATTTCCCATTGCTGTATTGCATTCAATAATATACACAGAAAGAGCAGGAAGTATATATATTGTGGTGGCTTACTCTGAATAAAACTTATAGTGAAAACTGCATAGTCTATATATAAAAGTTACTGATATCACTGACTAATATTTACTCACAGTCAGTAAGGTAGGCATGTCAAACTAAGTGGCCTCATGTGAAAATCTTAAAAAAAATAAAAACATTTAATACTTTTGTTCTATACATTTCAGGAATATTAAAAATGCCCATGATGATTATTTGTTTGTTTAAATAAATAGATAGATAGATAAATATATACTTTATTGATACCACAAGTGAAACTGTTGTGTTGCAACAGCATGATAAAGAATAAAAAATAGTACAGTCTACAATAAATAACAAAGAAACAGCACTTTGTAGTGCCACAGCCGCCTTATACTCAGGGGCGGATCAACAAGGGTGTTATGTGCCACCCTAAAATAATCTCTTGCCACCCGTAGTGCCACCCTAGGTTTTTGCATATGCCAATGTTGTTTTTTAAAATAAGCTAGCATTAACACTTTGAGCCTAGCTACAGTTAACACTGAATACCTAAAACTGAGTATATTGCATACTGTTACCCTCCCTCCCCACTACTAAAAAATGGTTATTTCTTGTTGTCAGTAGTAACCAATGCCTTTGATTGTGCCGAGCAATGATATTTTTAAAAGTGATGAAAATCCTAGGCAAGACTCCACTCCTCTGTGAGGAAACATCTGAACCGTTATCTGTGTAAGTATGTTTTTCTAACATAATATGTAAAGTTGGTAACAGTATGTTTTTAGAGGCTTGGTGGAGGACAAGAGGTGGTTGCTGTGGTGATGGGTGAAGTGGCGTGTCCACAGAAGGAGATGCTCAGAAAGCTGCAGAAGAAGACGTGTGCTGAAGTGCTGAATCTCAGCCAAATACAGACAACTGTGTGTATGCTCAATTATCTAGTGGGCTGGTTTCAGTCATTGTGCGAATGTACTGTTTATAAGTTTGGGGAAACCTGCAGTCAGCTGAGACTAAAGAAGTCACTTGGTTGAGTGACGAAACGTTTCTCCCACTACGTCCAGATGGACAGAATCAACCTTTTGGGAAGGACAACTGTGGCTTTTCTCCAACTTTTGGCCAATCATGTTAGTGTCCTGTTTATCACACATAATAAAAAGCATTTACTCTCTGTGTGTGATGTTAATGTGCAAATGTCATTTGTTACTATAGAGAATATGCACAGGACTACTGATATAGGGCTGTGTTTTTGTGGCACTTAAGTTTAAATTGGTCATGGACAGACATTCTTCCATAGCATGAAGAACAGCAAAGGTCTAAGGCAGTTTTGAACTAGTAATATTCGTTTTCGAAATGATTCTTAGTTTAGCCACAGGTTTGCTTTATGTGTTATTACAGGACATGTTTTTTTGAAACGCATCTCCAAGCTTGAAAGCTGGGCAGGCACAAGTCCATTTATTTTGTTATGAGTTTGAGTAAATGAATGAATGAATTTGTTCGCAGCTGGAAGAGGGTGCTGTTAAAACAACCCTATTATTTTTTTCTGTTGACTGCTTCTCTTAGCTTCCACCAACATTATTACCAAACATACTCATGGGCAAATAAATAAATCGCTCTTGTACAAATGATCGGTGAAAGCCTCAGACTATCGTCGGTGGTCGATATATTCGTCCAATCGCCTAACCTTATCCTATATCATATCCGGTTGTTCAGTGATGACGCGACGAATCCTACTTCCGGGTCTAAAGTAGTCTGCGTTTAATATGGCTTTTGTGTTGTTAACATGTTTAATGTTATGTATTTTCTTCTATTTGATCTCAAAAAGCTCCTAAAACAGTCAGCGACCACTGTTGACCTCCCTCGGCTTTTATTACCGCTAATCATTTATTTAAGCTCAGTTTTTAAAACCTTACGATGTAACTACAGCCCAGCCCATGCAGCAGTATATGAATGACTAACCTCGTATTGTGGATGGATTATCTCAGTTGTTCTCCTGGCTGAAGTTTGGTCCTTTTACAGCACCCTGCCATGCGATTACATTTGTTCCTGACCACCGAGAACACTCACATTAACTTTTATCGAGTGGAAAAAAAGTTAGCTTGTTTATATTATGCTAACATAGCTGTGTCGCTAGCGGTCACGTAGCACATCATTATATACCAGCTAGCCCAACTTCAGTAACCCTACAAACGTCACTGCTGTTTAGTTTTCTGTCTTCATTTATGCTGGAAGTGATAGCAGAGCTGTACGTTTTAATTTGTTTCCAAAACCCCGCAGTCAGGACATGCTATATTGTATTTAGATAGAAGCTAGCGAGCTAACTCCCTGCTAACTTCTAACTCCGTTAAATGTCATAAATTCCGTTTTCATGGATGCCTGGATGTTAAACTCAATTGTTACACCTGGTAGAGCAGAACGCTGATCATTTTATTAAAGATGAAAGACTTTAGACAGTTTTTCAACTCTCAGTAATGCCATAGTGATCGTTTGATATATGGACCTGCAGCGGAGTTTAGACCCAGACACGGCTAGTGACGTCAGACTGAACAACCGGATTGTTGGGGTCCACAGAACACTTTTTTTTTACATTTTATTTTGTAATTATTAAATGTTTGCAGGTGTAAGCAGAGTTTGCCTGCACCACCACTGTCCCACTGACATCCAAATTCATGCAGCAGCTAGATCACCATTCCTTGCTGCTAATGAAAGTCTTCCAAAGGAAAGGAGGAGCTCTGCGATAAAAAACAATTAAGAACATAATTTTGAGTTGTTTTTGCAGCACATTTTGGGTCCTTATGGAGTTCCACTGTTAAAAGCAGTCCAATCAACCGACGTCAGACAAATCTGAGGAGAGATTATAGTACTGCACTGCGCAGTTATGAATTCATCCTGCTGCTTCTATCAGCAGTGGCATTATCTGAAGGGAACCAGTGTCCTGATTCCACTGCCCTGAGAATGGAGGCTTGACCCAGCAGGGAGCACCATCATACCAGCTGGTGAGTCTGGTGAGGCGGTGGAATGGTGTTCTCCCTCGGACTCTGCAGCACGTAAAAGGTGTCGTCAGCTGCAGTGGGTCTGGGGTCAATGAATCCCCTGAATGCAATATAAGGAAACTCCTTGGACCCTGTAACCAGGTCATGGTATAGCAAGAGGATTCTGGTACATCTTGGTGTTTTTGGTTAATGTCACAGCTGTATCGATTTTATGAGGCTATACTGTGTAAAAAAGGCTGGTGCGGTGTAGAGATTTACTTTAATTTGCCAGTTTTATTTGACTTTACAACATTTACGGAGAGATATTTTCAATAAAAAATGACAAATGCAGCAGCTTATTTAGTTTAAATTCTAACCTTCATAGGCTATTGTAAAAGCGTAACGGATAGCTATTTTTTAAATTTGAAATTTGCGTTTGTAAAATAGTTTAAAGTTAAAAGTTGGGCATAAATCATTATAAACAGGCGTTTGTTATACATTTCAGGTAAATTTTATTCTGTAGGGAAAAAGGGCGAAACGTCTTTATCAAAGGCGCAGTTAAACGCTCGGACAATATTTCACAGTACACCAATTTTATTGTACACGGGTTTTTTTGTTTATTTTATTTATTTTTTCCGCACGAAGATGATTTATTTTCTTTAAATATTTTGTGATGAATCGATGATTAAAATACATTACATATTGCAATATTACAATTATTAAAATACTTATCGAAACTGTGAAACTAAATGAGATTTTTTTTAAAAAATATGATAACTATGGGAAACTTATTCTGAATAAATAAAGCCGACATGTTTATCCCTTCACCTCGCTTGGGTGACACTGGGAGTCAAGGTGCTAAGGTTTACGTGTTGAGGGGGCAGGAGCCAACAATCGAATTTGGTTTTCACGTGTGAGCGCTACCAGGAGCTTTTTCTACAAGTGCTGTGAAAACTGTACATCTAATGAACAAATTATTTTTAACTAATGTTGAGGGAGATGTGGCCAAATTTGATCTTTTAAGCATAGTGTGGAAAATAAGTTATGGCTACTGCGAGATGCTGATCTAAATAAATATATCATAATTATGTGAGATTTACTTTAGTATTGCCGTCCATACAGGTGTCCAGATGTATGTTATGGGTGATAAATTTAAATTGTGTGCATACAATAAGCAGGCTTGAGGTTTCTCACCTGACTTTAGCTGTTTTATTTTCAATAGACTGATATTTAACCGAAATACAAATATGAAAACCTAAGTGCTGAACACGAATTCATTATTAAACATCACTGAAACTCTATGCAAGCTTAATGGCAATGTGTTCATGATTCACAAATATTATAGATTGCATTCATTTATCACAAAACTTTGTTCACAGTCACCAAGAACATGCAAAGTTGTTCTTTACTATGATCTGTACATGTCTTGAGATTTAAACCCTTAATTTCTCTGATTATGTCATGATTAACATAGGTGACCTTTTTGTTTTCTTGTAGCTGAGTTGGTCAGTCCAGTCAGTTTATGTCAAATGATCATCACAAACCTGAGGAACCGTCCTGATTGATTCAATTTCTTTCATCACATCTCCTCCTGTTTCATGCAGGCGTCTTTCGTACACCATCATCACTTTCTCCACTTCAGCTTGAGGTAAACTTGTTTATTTGCAAAGAGAAGCAGAGGCATGGCAGTATATGGATTGTTGTTGACTAAAAACACACAGTGGTAAGAACTAAATTTGAACAGGTTTTCTGCATTTTTGTTTGTGAGCTTGTTTTTTTTTTTTGCAAAGGATAACAATGTTTCCATACACATAGTGAATTTTTCATAGAAAAACTGGATCTTCTTAGTTCTGCCTGTATTTTCTTCACATTGCTACACTGATATGAATGCACAATTTTAAGGGTTTAACCAGACATAGAGGGAATGGGTCAAGGTTGGAAGGAAATCAGACATAGAGGGAATGTGCCACTCCATCTTGGAAGATGAGGGCCAGTTCAAACTATTTTGTGTTTATTGGTTCTTGGAACATTCATAGAACACCCAGACCACATTATTAAGGTTTACAGATAGAACAGCATGCATTTTTGCAGTATTTTCACTATACACATTTACAATGAGATACAGAGGAAATTGAGGTTTAGCTGTGACTTCATGGCTTGATTTTTGTCCATATGCAATGTGACATCTGTATGTGTGGATGTGGTCCAGTGCAGTTATGTGGAGCTTCAGCAAAGATGAATACTGTCAGAAACCCCAGTTTTATTGTTTCACTGTATTTTTTATTTATGTATTTAACCAGAGGAGGAGCCAGACATTTGAAACACCCGGGGCTTAGCCCTAAAGGGTAGTATGCATGTGGGATTTTTTTTTTTTTTTTTTTTTTGAGGGGGGGGGGGGGGGGGGGGTGTAGAAATGACTGAAAGATTAATAGGCTCTGTTTTGAGTTTTGTTCAAAAAAGAATGACTTCATATAGGGAAATATATATATCACACATGCAGGACACCTTAAACTAGTTTTTTAATTGAGCAGCAAGACAGAACGAAGTCGGGGCTGTATCAAGACACAGGGACTAAACCCCAATTCAACCAGACCCAGAACTGATCCAGAATTAAAACAGGACTACAACAGTTCAAAAGCAGGATTACTGAGGACTTAACCAAGACATAACCACAATCAGAACTAGATGATAGTAGCACTAAAAATCATCATAGACCTGCACTACACTTATTTATTTAATTCTACCAAAGTACAATATTTAGATTGAGAAAAGTTTATATAATTGTTTAGCCTTGTTGTGCAAACAAGCCTGCAGAACTTAATAAATGTAGAATTTGAAAAATAGCAAACCTAAAAAGAAACACTAGGTACGAGATACATGAGTACCTATGATACGGTGATACTTTTAGTAAGCAACCATTTGACTAACATGTGTGTCTCACCTGCTCTTGTTCATCTCTGTTCTGTCCTCATTCTCCATCTCAATCTCTGCTCCTCTCTCTCCCTCTTTGTGCTGACAATCATCAAATATACAGTTGAAACCAGATATTTACAAACTCTTCAGATCAAAACACAAACACTTTTTTAATTGTAACATCAAATCAGACTAAATGTTTATTTTTTTAGATTGATAAATATAAAAACATATTTGTTAACTTTAAGAGTAAAGAGAGAAACTGTCTGTGTTTTTTAATTGCAAATGGCACCAAATTGTATTCAAACTGAGCCACACTTATGGAGCTCCACGATTCTTTTCCTGGTGTTTTGGTTGACATCTCTGGATTTTCCCATGTCAAAGAAACAGGCTCTGTGTTTTGCCTTATATGCATCCACAGCTGTGCCACCAATTTACTCACATGGACTCTACTAACCTATCAGAAGCTTCTTCAGCTCAGAATGGAATCGTCTGGAGTTTTCTTATTAATTAACAAACTTAGTGTATATGTACTCCTAAATTTGATGAAAGTGATAAAAAATAGACAGCTCTGTCTCTCTTTATTCTGACATTTAACTAATTCAAAATATATTTCAATATTTATCTAAAACAAAAGTTTACTCTAAATTGATGTTGTACAGTAAAAATGTTTTATGTTTTCTCCCTAAAGTGTATGTAAATATCTGGTTACAAATGTGAATATCCTGCTGTGTACTGAAATCCCTCTTGTTTTGCATAGAAATATACTGAACAACATACAAAGCATAATATATAAAATAACATTTACCTGAGTTTTTTCTTTAAAGAAGCCTCTAATGTCCATTCTTATATTTCAGTACATAACTGAAACCGAATTAGTCGGGGAGGGTAAGAACTGAAAATATGAAATAAACACACGTAAGCTAAGACTCTCTAAAAAATAGCATTTGTTCGGCTTTTCATTTCGCCATTTGTTGATTCACTTGAAGAGCAAGTAACGTAATATTGGTCAAGTGATCAGTTTGATATCAATCTTTCGTGATGCACCGTCATATTTACATTATTTGTACGGTACGAATGATTTGCTTTGGTACCTGCTCAAACTTAAGCTCTCCTTAGTATGGCTGGCTCCGTCTCTCCAACAGCGCACTCACGGGCAGCAGCTCCCCCCGCCCCCTCGCTCAGTCGCTTAGTGCCTGAGCTTGGATCATACCAATATCAGGGGGGGATTCACGCACAGTCGTAAATTCCCACAGTGTGCACTATGTGCTTCGAATATTGTGTGTACTTTTTGTTTTATACAGTTGTCAGCCAGGCATCTAACTATGAAAAAATTACACTCCAAAATACCCCGGGCTTCTGACAAAACAACCCGGGCTTAAGCCCCGTAAGCCACCCCCACGCTCCGCCCCTGTATTTAACACAACTAAAAATGAACGGGAAACCTATAACAGATGATGCAACACATTAACACATAGAGTAATAATAACATAATAAACAATCGTACTGGCAACGATTGCTTGCACTAAGTCAGTAAAAATCCATCAAGAATGCAGTGTTTATTTAAGGTTTTGTTTCTTTCATTACACTCTGAGTTGGCATGTGCTTTTCAAACATTACCTTTAAACTGTTTAATATAGCGGTCATTCCATCCACTCACCTTTAATCTTTAATAGTTTTTGAGATGTTGGTGAAAAATGTGTTCATGACTGCAGATTTCTGGCATTTTGTGTAAATTTAAGCATGTAAGCATTGATTGTTTTTGTTTTTGTTTTTCTAAGAAAATAAGGGTGTGAAACTAAGTTAGACTTGTGTTTGTAAATGAACCCCCCCTATGTTGTGTAGCTTTCTGGATTTTATACCTATTGGACTACATACTTATTATATAGGCTATACAGTACATAAAATCAAAATTTGCATGTTTTATGTAACTGAAATGTTTAATTATGTGGGCTAAAGAAAATAAGAAATTTATAGAGTATATTTATATGAAACATGTGTCTATGTACTGCATTTGATGTATTTTAACGATATATATAATGGATATTACAGATTGTAACACCTGCATATGTGTATCGGACATAAAGAGCCGCACATTTATGGTGCAGTTACAACTCCGGTTCCATGGGGGTGCCAGGGCGCACAAACTTCCGGTTTCAATAGACGAGTAAGAAAAGCGGCGCTGATTTTGAACTTTGGAGAAGAATGTGTAAACTTAATCGGGCAGGTGTGGCTTTGTTGTTACTGTGGGGATAAGCGTCCCTCTTAGCATCGGATTGTGTTACATTACATTGCCCGTCACACTGTTACAACATCTTTATTGCATAGGTACGTTGTTTTTGTTGTTTCAGTGTTCTTTCGGTTACTTTAACGATAGGCTGCACAGTCAGCTGACCTCAAGCCTGCTAAAGTTAGCGCTAGCATGCCAGTGACTTCATCGTAATGATAAACCTAGCATGGAGTTAGCTTAGCCGCTTGCGAGTGTTTGAATAAACTGACGATAATGCCAATATTAGTGCTTAAACAACAAGGAAACAAACTTAGTATTTATTTGTCATACGATAAACCTTTTGTCTAACGTGACTGCCCATTTTGACTTGATTCATTACTGAGAGTGTGAAGTGTAATTAAAGTGAAAGGAACATTGTCTCACTAATCTTCAGCTAACACATCTACAGAAAGACACCATGGAGCTGTCAGCATTGAACCTGTACAACCAGTTTGAGAGTCTCAGAGCCCAGGTCGACGGCCTGAATGAGAGCATTGAACCACGTAAGTTAATTTCTTACGTAGCTTTGGTATTAGTCACCTTTGTAGAAGCCTTTCAGTGAAACTGCAGTGTTTGTAAGCATTAAGTAACAGCATTAAGCGCGTCTGCTCTGGAATTGTGTTATACTTGGTAGCTGTACTAAGGTGGATGTATTTCAGCCAACTTATTAACACCAACCTGCTCCTCCCATCCGAGTACTTGTTAGAGGGTGTGATGAATTGTATGGACACAGAAGCAGCACTGATTATAGAGCCTCTGCATTAGTAATTTAAAGGTTCACTCAGTCAGGGTTATAGAAAGCTAGTGAATATTGATAACGCACCTGATGATACAAATAGAAATTGAAATAACTATTTGGAGTCTAGTAAAATAAATAGAAAGTCACAATCATCTCCATTTATTTTTTATTTATTCACTTACTACAAACAATCTTATGTTTTTGTCCTCTTTCTAAATAGTATAGATTATAAATAACAGATCTAAATCTCAATTAGGAGCCATCATTAGAAGCAATTGAACATGATTTATTGTAACAGAGAATTCAGTTATGCTATTTGACGATTACAATCCAATGATCCATCACAACAGAACAAAATCCCAGCAGTGATGGGAATTAAGACATGATCCCCTTGAGTGTAGATGCTGATTGTGGCGTTGAAGATAAGATGGAGGCTTGGATGAAGCAAGGATGGGGAGGAGGTGGGTTGCACAAAGGAGTCTGGAAGAGAGAATGAAAGATAAGCAGTACTATTTAAAGAAGAGTTGAGGGTAATTGGTTTGAAGAAAGATGATTGGACTACAGCAATGGTGTTAGCATTGAGCTTTGCAGCGTGGGAAAGTAGAAGTGATGTAATAAATAGACTAACAGCCAAACACTGTAAAAATGGACAGATGAGGAGATACAGATCTTCCTTGTTGAACTTATACATAAATTTTGTAATAAAAATAATGAACTGTATAGTGTGCACAGCAGCAATACAGCAATCCCCTTGTCTTGTTTTCCAGAGTTCCTCCAGATGGCAGTGAACTTTGAGGATTGCCGCAAGAAATGGCTGCAGGCAGGCGAGGAGTTAGTTTCCAGTAAGGAGATGCTGGCTAAAGCAGAGACGGAGAGGGGAGCCTTGGAGGTCAAACTAAAACACGCTCGAAACCAGGTGGACGTGGAGATCCGCCGGCGGCAGAAAGCTGAGGCCGTATATGAGAAGCTAGTCAGTGCTACTCTGTTTTTTTTTCTTTCTACTCTTTCTTTATGTAACCAGCAGGATTGCTGATGTGAAATTAGATGGAGAAAGAATAGATGAAGATTCATATTCAGATAATGACGATGCCCATTTCACTGTGAAGATTACAATATTAATTTGTTGCTGACTGACAGTTATGTTTCTTTCAACCTTGCGTATAAAAGGAGCGGCAGCTACAGCTGATCCGAGAGCTGCTGGTTTCAGAGAACAACGGTGGCAGCGTCCTCCTCAGTGAGGAACAACGTTCAGCCCTGGCCTTCCTCAGTGCCCACTCCCAGGCAGCACAAGCTGCAAATAGCAACCTCAACTCCAGCCGAAGGTCAGAAGGAGACACTTCTGTTTCTTTCTTCTTCTTCTTCTCCTTTTTTTCTTTGCATGGGAGAGGGACAAAAACAAGCTGAGAAGAAATGGCTATACTCTGAGCAAAGACAAGCTAAACTTTTATTGCGTGTAGCAGGTTAGCACATATGCATGAACATTTTAAGGGAGAGAATTTCATATGCGTGATTAAAACCGTGTTATTCTTAAACTTGGCATATACACAGACAACTAACTTGATCTGTCTTACAGACTGACTACTATTGATGAATCAGCTTCTTTGGTGTCAGACATCAGCTACGACCATACGGATGACTCTTTGGTAAAATGATCCTTAAAGGTTTATCTTATGAGAACTGCTGATCAAATGGTGTGACAGCATAGTTGTTTTTTTTTGTTTTTTTTTGTTTTTGAGAAACATTGATAGTAAATTGGCCAAGTGAATGTAAAATGCTGTGGTTTTCTGCAGGACTGGGATTCATCTGTGATGAAGAATGTTAGATTGCGCAGACGACAGAAACGAGTGAGTCATGCCTTAAATCACATTTTGCACACATGAATCTTTTCTTGCATTGATTTTTTTTATTTTCTGTCATCTTGACATGTTTCAGTGTCAGAAGGGACATCAGATGTCTCTTGATATTTACTTTGGTTCTGAAAATTCAATTTCAATCCACAGCGTTCCTCCAGAAAACCTTCAGAAGGTCACTTGCAGGCAGTGAAGAAGCCTCGCTCTACTGGATGCCCATCAGATAGGGTAATACTGACCTCTGCAGCTGGATGTGCTAAATAACATTAAAAAAAGTCTGGATCTGAAAGCCTAAGTTTAGGTGATTGTATCTATGAATTAGTATGAAATATCTCCTTCCTTACACTTCAGATGAATGAATCCATTGTGGCCAAAACAACCATCACTGTACCTGTAAATGGTGGCGCTGTTGAGGCCGTCTCCACCATTGAGACCGTGCCCTACTGGACGCGCAGCAGAAAGAAGAGCGGTAAGAATTTTCTTCATCTTTTATTTATAGCCTCTTACGAACACACTTGAAAGCAACATGATCATACCAAACAACCAATGTACGCTTGAAATAAGTGATTTGGACTGGTGAGTTTCCTCAGTGTTTTGGGGTTTGATTTACATGTGCAGTTGCTCCATCTTGGATTGATACACCAACTACTGACAACTCTGAAACTGTCAGCGAGGCTCCCAGAACACCTGTCTCAGAATTTCCAGCCCAACTCCAGACTCCCAAAACTAATGAAGGAGGAAAGAAACATCACTTCATCTCCAAAACAGTACGGCTAAATTCTTGACTAAAATGAATTCACTGTAAATAACTGAGATTATATTTCTATCTTCTTAATCCCTACTGGCCTGTTTAATTGAGTTGTGTTCCCTCTATCACTAAGGTGATCCGGTCAGAGTTTTGTGTGTCATGTGGAAGAAGAACAAAGTTTGGCAAGCTGTATCTTCGCTGCCAGGATTGCAGGGCTGTGGCCCATCCTGAGTGTCGTGACCTGTGTCCCATGCCCTGTAATCCTACTGCTCTTAATACTCCTGTCAAGAACACTGAGGTACATTGTTCTTATTGGTCTCATCGCTTCTATTCCATATATTTTGCATGATTTGTTTTTTTTTTTCACACCTACATAGTAATTAATTGATATAATTCTTGTGTAGTCTACTCTGGCTGACTTTGCTCCACTCACTGCTCCAATGATCCCTGCTTTGGTTATCTACTGCATTAAGGAGATTGAAAAAAGAGGCCTACATGAGGTGGGAAAGGCATTATTGAAGCCCTGTTTACTTGTTGTTTGCATGTTAACAGTTCAATCCTTTCCGTTAAGTGATTACAGTAGATTGTTTCCATCTAATTAGGTATTTTACTTCAAAGTAAAGCAGAGTCACAGTAAGGCTGGACAGTGAGAGCTGAGCTCTAGTTTCTTTTTTCCTCCTTACCCCAGGTTGGCCTGTACAGAGTCTCTGGCCATGAGCGTGTGGTGAAAGAGCTGAAGGAAAAGCTCATTAGAGGAAAGACTCTACCTCCTCTTAACAAAGTCGAAGACATCAATGTCATTGCAGGCGTCCTCAAAGACTTCCTCAGAAACCTTCCAGAGCCACTGCTCACCTTCCACCTCAACAAAGCCTTCATGGAAGCAGCGGGTGAGTTCGTGAGACTGCAGGACCTGCAGGAATTCGTATGTGTTTGAATGTTTGACGCTTTTATTTTAAGAGAGCTGAATTTGCACTGAGTGGTTGAATTTCCTGCCTGGGATAGAGGGAAGAGTATCCATGAATATAAAATATCTTATGTACTTATTATTTATTAATTTATTTTTTTGGATGTTGTAGAAATCCAGGATGATGACAACAGTCTTGCTATGTTGTATCAGACGATGAGTGAGCTGCCTCAACCAAACCGAGACACACTGGCATGTGTGATGATCCATCTGCAGAAGTAATTTTCATTCCTTTCTTTAGTCGTGTTAAGAATCCTTTTATCTTATTTTTTAATTTACTCTGCTTAACACACAAGATTTACAGTTTGTAATTATGAAATATCTTGAATCTGCATTATAAGGTCAGCTCAAGAAGACTGAATTTCTTTCTATTATCAGGGTGTCTCGAAGTGTGGACACCAAGATGGATGTAAATAACCTGGCCAGGGTGTTTGGCCCCACCCTTGTAGGTCATGCTGTTCCTAACCCAGACCCTATGACCATCCTGCACGACACCAACAGGCAACCAAGGGTAAAGTGAAGAATAAGGACTGGCTTCTCAGAATAGGCATTATGTTTAGAACTCTAATGCATGTCTTATAAAGTAGCACATAGTGTGTGTGTGTGGGTGTATATGGTTGTACCTCAGTGATCAGTGTTTGTCCTTCAGTGTGTTCGACTATAAATAATGGATTTATTTCCTGTCTTCTTAGGTTATAGAGCGCTTGCTCAGTATTCCAGACAGCTATTGGAGCCAGTTTGCTTATCCAGATAATGCAAGCATTGACAATGCTCACAACACTGACACTCCAAACCACAAAGGTAAATCAATGAAAGGTACATTAAGGCTCCTCTAAAATGAATACCCCGATAAAAGTGGGTTTGATTAGATTTTAGAACTGGTGGAGCAAATGGGCATACGATAAAAATCGAATCAAATCAACCAACCTTAATCCTTTTTTTCAGCATTTATACTCAACAGATTTGATAATATTGTCTTGTTAAATTGAGGTTCTGTTGATTTATGGGTTTATCTGTAGTGAGCATACTGGGGCCAGTAACTACTCCAGAGCACCAGATGATGGCCAAAACACCTTCCTCCAGTTCACTGTCTCAGCGCATGAAGCACACCCTCTCCAGTACCACCTTGTGAGTTCACTCTCTTTTTCCAATTCTTTTCACAGTAAACAAGATCGAACATACATCTTATCCAGACTGAAATGTTATCAGTTTAAATCAGTCAAATTTACATCTGATGGTTTAGTTTTTTCACATCTCTGCCCTTAACATAACAAGCTTCAGGAAGTTCCAAAACACACACTTTAATTCTGAGCTAAAGACAGACAAATTTTACATTTCCAGTTTATTTTTCTGTATACTATTACAAAGACCCTGAGGTGGATAAGCAATCAAGAAAATACATAAGTAAAAAGATTCTGGCTATAATTTATTTGGTACTGTATATGATGCATCAACTGGCAAAACGACAGAATATTGGACATATTTGACCTCACATCTCATCCTGTGAGCAACATCATGTAGAGACTTCAGGATTTTGGAACTTCAGCATTCAAAATCCACATACTTGTCTAAAAAAAGTGAAGCTGTTTCTTCCCTCATAGGTTCCAAGAGACATGACACATTTCAATTTGTCACATTGTAAAAAGTACGACAACATGCTGTGCCACTAGCAGTACTTACTGAGACTCTGGACTAGAGCAGATCCATTGCTGTTCTTGTCATTTAATCAGCGGGAAATAAAACATCTTGTGGATATTCCTATGCATTTATGATATTAACTAAAGGCTTCAGATTGGATATGCAGAAATTTGTCTCTCAATATTTTAGGTAGAGAGAATTGGAAAATGTTGGATTGTGAAAGTTTTTCAGGGCGCTAAAAGCCACGTGTAGGTAACATGACTGCCTGCATAGAGAGCAGTCAATAATCAAATTAAGTTAACTCAGTTGTCCACATATAAAGAATTGATTCCTGGTTTTCCCTGAAAACAATAATCTTAATAGTGATTCAGTTGTTTGTCTGAAATGACTTTTACTAACCTTGTAATTCTGTGTGCTCCCTTCAACCCCGACCTCTTCATCCTTAGATTTGGGAGCAAGAGCAAAGCGACATCTGCCTGTAATCGCCAAGGAAGCTTCTTTGCTTCCCCCCAGCTGAAGTAATGGTAACGAAAGAAAAACCCCTCACTACATTATGCTTCTAGGTTACTTACTGCAGTAAATGAATATATATGTATATTTATATAATCATGTTGGAATATGACTATGCAAATTTAGCACAATAACTTTACCAATTTAATTACTGAAGATATTTTTTAAGAAAGCTTTCTAACAAGATTTTTGTTCTTTTTAAAAGATGAGAGAATGTAGGATTTGTGGTTTGTTTTTTTGTTTTTTTGTATCTTTAATCACTAATGTTTTATTATCGGCTCCGTCTCTGATTATAAGAGTTTTTAATGACCGAGCAACCATACTCACACTAATTTAGGGATTGAGATTTCCTACTTCATGTGATGTTTAATGCTGTTTTCAATGCTGCCCCCCCCTCCCTGAACATGTGGTTGTAACCACAGTTACATGGATGCATCATAGACCATAAGAAAGTCATTGGTATGCATCAGCACACATGAAAAGCACAAAGAGCTAGAATGAACAAAGAGGTGAGAATCACTAATATTGGCTTGTTGAGAGCATTGGTTGCCGTATCATTTAAACATTTGTTTTAATGATTTTATGTTTTGTTTTATATATTCATGTTGACACGCTCTGATCTTTACCAATCATGGCATTTTTTTGAGAAAAACTTTCAAATACTTAAAAAATATATTCTGTGTAAACACTGATACCCACTGGGAAATTAGAATGCTTTTTGCACACTGTAAAAACCAAAGTGTATTTTCTACATGGTAACATTTACCACTAGAGGCTGCTGTTGCACCACTTTCCATATGCAATCGTAACCTATAAAGACACCATACTGTATACTATGTACGTAATCAGTCAGAAATCCTGGCACTCCTTTCATTTAATATATCAGCAGATATTTAGAAGTTACTCTACTAATGTGGGATGGTTAAGTCAAGAGATCTGTGACTCACATTTATGCGGTCATAACAAAATAAAGCTTCAGCTGTTTTATTGTATTACTGTGAAAACTCATTTGCATGTATGCACAGTGAAGTATTTGTAGTTTTCTTGCACCATTAGACTAACGATAAGAAAAGTCAGTCGTCTGCTCTCATCATCACCTGTAGCAAATCTCTGTGTGATGGTACCGGTTCAAATAAAGGCATTTGGGGATATTCATTTGGATAAAAACTGAAACATTTTGACTTATGAAAGCTACATCCTGCTGTTTGTGGTTGTAAGAATCCTGTAATACTGCATTATTTTATGCATATTTGATACATCCTTGTACATGTATTCCTTCATGTGGTTCTTTTTCTCTAATGAAATAACGTGTAAACGATTGTCATTCATCAGAGAGCCTGTGAATCTTAACATTTATCCCTTTGTCTTTGCTCATATAACGTGGAAGTCAATGCCTGAACTAAAAATAAAACGCAAAGAGTGTTTCTTTTGTGTTGGTAGGTGGTATTTGTGCAAGAGGTTAGACATGTGGGTTGAGGAACCCGGCTGAAAGAAGACTGTAGAGCATGTAAGACCAGACGTGTAGGATATGATTTTGTTACTGGTAATTCAGTCTAAACAAAACCCTCTTATACTTGAACATGGATTAGTATTACCCTATTAAATCAGCAGGTTATTAATGCACAGCCTAAAACCTTTCATGTTTAATGCTTAATTTTTCCTGGTGTAAATTGAATGCTGGCCATTGCTATTGAAGATCTTCAGTGAAAGGGCAAAAGCACCGTACCAGCTATTCCAAAGCTGACGTGGCACTGAATGATAATGCAATTTGGCTCATTGTTCCAATAGTCATTACAGCTATTTCCATAATCTGTTGGGCTGAATGGGCAGGCGATGAGGTCCAACATTATTATGAATTAAAGCAGTGATCATTTATACATCTTATAGTTATTCCATTAACAGTTGCTGTGGAGAGTGCTAAGCCAGGCTGAACCCATTGACATAGATTTTCTATGGCCTCATTTAATACAGAGCTTCAGCAACGCATCAGCCCCTCAGAGATCTAAGCCCAGCTGTGTCGAGTGTGTGTGTGCGTGCGTGTGAAAATAGTGTGCGCATAGTTCATCCAAATTGGTTTGTTCTCTCTTCCTTTCATTCTCTGTCTCACACACAGCGAGCCTCGAATGACTGCAAAAAAAAAAGACCCTCCAAAAATGTTTGAATTTCAAATCAGCATTAATAGTTCATTAGCCTGAAATAAGGTCTCCTGTGTGTCGATCTGTCCTCTCATCGGGGGATTGTGTGTTTATTTATGCTGTACGGTGCAGCATACGCTCTACAGTTGCAGACATCAAACAGCTGGCTGTGTGCAGTGTGTCTCTGTAGCTCCATATTCCAGCATGCCCCAGTGTGCAGTGATAGAGCTCCGTTCTGCTATGGGACCAGCGAGGGCCAAATGAGTAAGTAGTCCAATTAAGAGCTCTTAAATAAATTACAGTGTAAGCTGGTAAACACATAACAACAACACTGTTTAATTCCTCTATTTATACAGTGAATTGCAGGCAGTGATGGCAAAGGGAACAACAATACTACCACCACCGTCTCTGGAAACTGAATGTAATCAATAAATTACCCAATTCACAAGGTTTACTTATTGCCATTATTGAGTGAAAATAAAGTGTACGTGTCAACCTTTCGGCCGTGTGGCATGTACACGCCGTCTACACCATTGTCTGCTTAAGGTCAGGTTGATGTCAAAGAAATGGATGACTGTCAAATCCGAACATCTAATAACGCATCTAATCAATACATCTCTGAAGGAAAAAAAGTCAAGTAAAGCACCAGAGAAATGCTCTGTACACGTTAATTCTGTGTTTTGAGAACTTGATCTTCAGAGTGGAAAACCTGTTTGTGAATTAGGCAAGGCATCATTGAGGTATACTTTTAAAATCATATCAAGAAAAGGAGCTGGGCTGAACCAGCTGTTAATTCAGGTTTTTTGCCGAGCAAAGGTACGGTCGTGCATATTCGTAAACGGGGCCAATAAACTGCTTCTTTAGCAGGCTAAGCATGTGCTTGAAAAGTGGTCCTCCAGATTTGTTTTTGACACTCTTTTCAATGAATTATGTGACAGATTGTGTGATCAATATGCTTTCCATTTGGCGGATTAAATGCACAGCACTGCGAACAGCTGAAATACCAAACTATGTTCTGCCTTTAAAAAGCCTGAAAACAGGACAAGAATCATTGTCCAATTTACACCCACCCGTGTTTGCTTAACTGCAAATAATTGTGTGGCTTTTTGACTTTCAGAACTCTTGCGCTCTCGTCTTCAGCTCCATCCCTTGTTCTCTCTTTTTTTTTTTAAACTCCACTCCCTCTCCACCCCTCCTTTGAATCGAACCGCTGTCTTAGCTGGCTACCATTTGTGGTCGATACCTTGTTACCACAGAGAAATCAATTATCTCAACCAAGCAGCAGGGGAAAGAGGCATTAATGAAAGAATGCACCTCCTTCCCAGACGATGGCAATGGTCATTAAATATGAATTTATCATTGGTTGAGGAGATTTATGTTGCGTGATGTGGGCACAGAGTTCGTGCTCGCTTTGCCGCAGAAGTTCTGGTTACAAGTGTTAATGGAAACGTTCGCAGACTGATGTTCAACCAAATATTTGATTATTATAAGCCGGCCTGCGCGTTTTGATGACATTTTTCAACGAAATAAGCGGGAGACGTGCTGGAAAATGAAACACAAGTATTATATAGCATTTGCATGCCGCAATATTATCATGGCATTCATGAAAACTCCAGGTTCTTTCCAGTGATGTCTCAGTGCTACTCACTCAGGTGACAGTGGAGATGGTGGTGATGGCTGACTTATGGGTGGGCATGCCTACAATACCTGCCTGTTTGGGTCTGTAATGAGCCGTTCTGACTTGACTGACAGGTGGTGCAAGAATTGGAGGCACTGCCATCACCACAGCCGGAGAAAAAAAGTGCAAATGAGAGAGAAAGAAGAACGAAGCAGAGAGGGAAAAATGTGTAATTCGGGCTTGCTCTTAAGGCAGCAATAAATTCCATTTTAATGGGGCACCACAAGCAGTAGCAAGCATTCAGCAGTCTGTTGTGTTTGATGCCAAATTGTGCAGAATAAACAGATTTGCTGTGCAGCTGGTCCAAACACACACTTTCTCTCTGTCTCTGTCTCTCTGACTCGCTCTGTGCCCATCTTTTCCACCTTACATTCTCACAAATCTCCATGCCACACGCACACACACCACCTCTTCTTCCTCATTCCCTTGCTACCTCTCCATCTCTTCTCCTCCCCTCCCCTGCGTGGACGCACAAGAATTAGACAAATCATCACAAAAAGATGGCAACTGTGCTTTGATTTATTTTCTTCCACTTAACTGAGTACTCATCTCCAGCTGTCACGCACATGTTCAAGGCAGAATATTTGTTTTAAGAGGGAAAGGAGTGAGCTGCACGCCACTAATGAGAAACAACATGTCACATCAGGCTCGTTTCTTTCGCAGAAGACGAATTGTCGGTCATCCTGACCGATTTTATGGTAGACAAAGTTGCACATGATATACGCACACTCTGTATTTGAAGTCGGCATTGCACACTAACCAAATTGTAGGCGATGGTTTGCAAAAAATAGAGCTGGTTGCCAAGAGTGCTTTGAAAACCCTGAGAAACATTTTACGCTAAATAATATTAAATATACTGAGGCATCTGTTTAGTATGCTGGCTAAAAGCAGTCCCTCAAATACCTGCTACGTTGATATATGTGGTTCCTGCCAGCTGAATGACAGTGTAAGCACTAGTGGATACATCCAGACACACACACCTGCACACCTATGACTTCTGTTTCTATTGTTTCCACGATAAATGTATTGTTTTTCAAAAACCAGCTCTGTGTGCAAACACACACTAAAATAACTGTACGTGTGCTGCTGGATCCTTCTGCGTGCCCTCCTGCACCAGTGCATCTGAATACATTTAACTGAATGTGAAAGTGTGTGTGCACAGGTGCATGATATGAAATATTGGGAGACGGCGGTATGCATGAAAGGCTCAGTGTTTGCTAGTGAATGTGTGCAGTGACCATGTGTGCAGTGTGTGTGCCTCTGCCTCTGATTTTGGGATTGTTTTTTTCTGCATGGATGGACACAGCTATAAATACCGTATGATATACTTGTATCTTTCAAAGCCACACAGCCCAAAATCATCTTTTATTTATTTTTTTGGTAGTGCTCTCACTCTAGTCATGAGTGAGAGCACTACCAATCACCAATTGGTTTTGCCAGGTTAGTTAAAGTTGAGCCTTAGCAGCATGACGGTATGATTTTTTGATTAAAAAGGAAACCTGTAAACATGTAATATCAAAAATACAAAGACATTGGATCACTGTTTTAGTCATTTGAAAAGCGTCTTTTCCCCAAAATTCTGGCACTAACTACAACCCAATGCAACTTATGTTCCTCTTGGCCACTAGAATGCACTGTTGCCTCCTGTAATCCACTTGCATGTCACGAAGCAGTGCTGCTCTGTCTGAACACACCCATTAATTTCACCCATCTCCACATCTCTATCATGTAGGACTCCCATGTGGTTGTTAGGAGGATATGGGAGTGGTACAGCATTGTCAGTATTTGTATCATTTGCAGCACTCAAGCTTTAATTTGAAATGATAAAGTATTGCTTTGACAGTGGCAGTCTACTCAGGTGACATATATTAGCATTTTCCTCCCAAGCATTTCACCTCTGGGGAAAATTAAATTGGCTGGATCAGAGTTCATACATAAATGTAAGCTTAACAGGCGTCAGTGTATGTAGGAGCCCCATCACATGTGTAATTCACATGTACCTTGTTACAGCTTCGCCCTGAGGTTGACAGGCGGTGGCTGATCCTGCATATGATGACACAAGTTTTTGCATACCACTACATTTTGGGTAGAAGGTTATGCCAGTCAAATGTGCAATCTTTGTTATGTAAGCTTAAAAACACTGAGATAGCATTTCCACATTTTGAAAGACAAAATATAAGAGTGCTATGATTAGTCATGGTTAGATGACAACATGGATAATGCTATACTCAGCCACATCTTTTCCACTGGTATACCTGGAGGTTTGATATGAACTAAGTTTGTACAATAGGACACCAGATGTGCTTTTACTTACAAAAGTGTTACCTGTCTAACGCCTACTTAGTTTTTTTACCGTTAAAAAATTAACTGTCAGCAATTAAAATCGGAGACATCACAGACTTTAACAGCAGAACAGGTTGTGTCTAATGTAATCGTGTTTTCCTCTTTGGCTCCCTGTATTTTCTTGCTGCTGAGGCAGTTCAGTAGTACAAACCCGTACAAAACTGTACACTCAACTTATCTCCATTGGTGCTGATACTAGCTTGTTCATCCCAAACTGCAGCATGTATGACAAAGAATACCAAACAGACTGCTTTGGAGCCTCGGGGCTTATAGAGAGACAGACAGTAAAGTCAGTGCTTGTTAGCTTGTTAACTGGTTAGTCTGTGGATATTACTGTGGATGTTGCATGGGTGAGTCACACACTCTTTAGGGCCTGTTAGTGCCAATAATGGTTTCGAATTTTCAGCATTTTAATGATGTAAAACATACTGTATACAAGTCAGTGCGTAGTTTGTTTTATACAGTTATTTAAACAGTATAGAATAGATCATACAACCTATAGACCATAGGTGTCAAACTCTGGCCCGTGGGCCAAATTTGGCCCGCAGCCTAATTACATTTGGCCCGCGAAGCCATACCAAATTACTATTAGAGCTGGCCTACTGGTATTATACAGCTAATATATATATTGTTTAGTATAAAGCTTTGCTTGTTCCATATTCAGTTTTCCAGCAAAACGTATTTGAGTCCATAAGAAAAGATTCATTCTTATATCTGGAGGAAAAAATTTTTTTTCAATAAATATTAATGTTAGCCCGCGACTTTGTTCCAGTTTTGAATTTTGACCCACTGTGTATTTGAGTTTGACACCCCTGCTGTAGACTCACTACGATAGCCAGGTGCCCTGACTCTGGTAGCTCTGAAGATGCTGATTGGTCAGAAGCTGCCTTCTCCTTTTAAACAAAATAAACTTTGGGTGGAAAAATGATTGAAAATTCTTTAAAGCTGCATATTCAACAGACAGTTGTCTATTGTCAGTTTTTTGTGGGATTTCCTGTGTGTGTGTTTTACACAGACTATTCTATGTTGTAACACTCAACAAATGCATAATTCCTTTTAATTAAAACATATCTATGAAATGCATCTTCGATTTAGTTTCAGCTTGTAGTAATATGTTAGCACGTATTTAATTTCATTTCACAGTCCCTAATTTCCAAGAGCTGTTACTGTTGCCACAGCTTTATTTCATTTTACTATTACATTATAACAGGCTTCTTCTTCTCTGTGTAAAGGACTTAGGTAAAATATGTCTCATGGGAAATTTATCTTTCTATCCATTATTTAGTGCTGTTTGTGATTTTTTTAAAAAAAGTTTTCCATATTCACCTGGTGTTGTTAGGAAACTGTATACTGTACGTTCAAAGAGAATGACCGTGAAACACCAGCTACACTGTCTGTCAGCTGTGCAGCCTAACACTGGGTGTTGAAACACAATGAACAAAACACTTCTGTGCTCCATCTCTTCTCTCAAAGAGTTTCATGTGTTTACATGGAAATCACTGCCATTGAGAATGCAACCCATCAGTTGGTTTCTCACATGGGCAAACATCTGTTGCTTTTCAATTGGCAATCAAGTCTTTGGGAATAAAAGCACCAGTTCAATTTTTTTTTCTTTTCCATACCCTTTTCATTTTTTCTTTATTTTAACTGTACATGCGATGGATGGAGGTGTATTTGGTGACAAAGCTGCTGAAGGATATCAAGGCTGGGTTCTTAATGCCAGGTGATACTGCATACTGCTCTGCAAAAACTTTTGCCTGAATCTTGCCATCGCATTGCAGACAGATTATAACAATAGGATGGGCAAAGTCTATATTCCCTCTTTCTACTACCCACTATGAAGCACGCGCACCCTCTTCAAATTGTTGACTTATGTAGCGAGTGTGTTTACCTCAGTGACAGGACAAGATTTTTTTCATTGAAGACATTTTTTTGTTGCAAAAAGTGCTGGTTTCGGTTTGATATTGTATATTTATATAGAGCAGTAATACTACTGCATTACTCTGCTACAGTCACACATTATTTATTCAAAGGTAAGTCAGTTGTCTTTAAAGCCATGAAGGAGTCTTTTGAACACAACTAGCTTTGAATGCAGTAATGAAGATATGTCTGGATTTGCATGCAAGCATACTTTTAAGAATTGCATGCAAGTGATTGCAGAAGGAAAACAAAAATCCCTTAAGGCTGCAGCATTATAGCTGTATTAGTATAAAACTAATTTTGTATTTTTAGAGCTTTTCAAAACTGTGAAATATTAAATCTGTTCCATCAGTGATATAAATGGCAACATTTCAATAATAAAATGAAAATGACATCTTGGCTTGAGGCTGGAACTTGGAGAAAGTATATTGAGTACTCAAATTAAAAGGATTTGTGCTGTAGGGGAGTATAAGTAAATGTGCTCAATAAATCTGTTGAATTCTTTTGATCAAGATCATTCTTGCGTGATGTGTTTCTTTTTTCTTCTTTTCGCTGATGGTTCTAGTAGATGAGAAGTAGGTGATCAGTCAAATCATTATGACTCTTCCCCATGGCCCTTGGCTTTCCATTCCCAATTTCATTGCTGAGATATGTGGGTATTTGTTGATAAAGTCTTAGTTTGGATCACAGTCCAGAAGGAGAAGCTGACCAAATGACTGAACGGCAAAAGTCTCTGCAACCAGAACAGTGTGTCATGGATCGCTGTGTGGCAGGCAGGAGGAGGACCCAAATTGCAAAACTCACAGACTCGGGGATGAACTCAAAAATCACAGCTTTAATGCTGGAGAGGCAGAACGTAGGAAATACAAAACTAAACTGGGAAAACTAAATACAAAGCTCGCCAAGGAACAGGGAGGAACACACACACAACATGAGGGAGAATGTGACACAGAACCGAGGGAGACGCAGACATAAATACACAGAGGGTTAACGAGGGAAGTGGGAGCACACGGGGAACACAGGTGACACTGATAGTCATAACAAGACACGGCAAGAGTGAACGCAACACTGACGGGAGACGGGCAAAGTAAACAGGGAACAAAACAATCGACAGAAAACACAGGAGCACAAGACAATAGTCCAAAGAAAGTTCAGGGGGTCGGCCTGGAGGGCGGCAACACAACAGGCCACGTCCTCTCGTATCTGGAGGCCGGTCGTGCAGAAGGCAGCAGTGGTGCAGTTCAGGAGGCCGACCCGGAGCCTGCGGGCACAAGAGTTCAAGGGTCACACGGTCGGGGGGCCAACCAGGCGGGCGACACAGGTGATAGAGCCGGTCAGGAGGCCAGCCGTGCGAAAGGCAACTGCGGCGGCGAAGGTGACGACGGAGCAGTTCAGGGGGCCGACCGCGCGGAAGGCAGCGGCGGCTCTCCAGTGTCAGGCGTACTGGCCGAGGCCCGGTGGGCACAGGACCAGACGAGGTGGGACCAGGCGAAGGCGATGCGGGGACCGGACCAGGCGTAGCAGAAGCAGATGCAGAGGCTGGACCAGGCGTAGCAGAAGCAGATGCAGAGGCTGGACCAGGCGTAGCAGAAGCAGATGCAGAGGCTGGACCAGGCGTAGCAGAAGCAGATGCTAGAGCTGGACCAGGCGAAGACGAGGCTGAGGCTGAGGCTGAGGCTGGACCAGGCGAAGGCGATGCCGAAGCCGGACCAGGCGATGGCAAGGATGCAGCAGAGGCCGGACCAGGCGACGGCGAGGATGCAGACTCTGATGAAGCTGGACTAGGCAACTGCGTGGGCGGAGACACGGCGGCCGCAGCTGGTGTGGATGAGGCTGCTGGTGGCTGAACGGGCCCCTCGGACCCTCCAGCGGAGACAGGCGGCTGGACGGGCCCCTCGGACCCTCCAGCGGAGACGGAGACAGGCGGCTCTGGACGGGCCCCTCGGACCCTCCAGCGGAGACAGGCGGCTGGACGGGCCCCTCGGACCCTCCAGCGGAGACGAGGAGGTGCTGGACGGGCCCCTTGGACCCTCCAGCGGAGACGAGGAGGTGCTGGCCGGGCTGACCAGAGCCGCCAGCGGAGACGAGGAAAGGCTGGAGAGGTTCTCCTGAACCCCCAGCGGAAACTGATGCAGAGCCAGCAGGTGCGGGGACCTCTGGCTCAGCGGATGCTAACTGTAGCGGCACAGGGCACGCAGTCGGCTTAGGATGCAACGGCTGGGGCTGTGCAGGGCAAACAGTCTGTCCAAAGTGTGTCAGCACCACGCAGTCCCCAGCTGGCGGAGAAAGCTCACCAAAGCTTCCAGCTGAGGTGGGCAGTGTCTGAACGGGTTGCTGAGCAATGAACTGAGCTGATGACTGTGCTATCGATTGAAGTGCAAGTTGTAGTTGTGGTTGTAGTGATGGTGGGACAGCAGGTAGTTGAACCGGTGACTGAACAGGTGACTGACTCTTGGCTGCTCTCCTCCGAGGAACAGGAACGGGTGCTGGGCCTGGCCGAACACCAGTCATCCCCACCCGAGAAACAGATACGGGTGCAGGGACAAGCTGGGCTCTGGCTGCCTTTACCCTGGGGGCCGGTGTAGGTGCAGGAGCTAGCTGGACCTCTGCTGCTCCCACCCAAGGGACTGAGACGGGTGCAGGAGTCGGCAGGGTCACAGTAGACCTCGCCCAGGGAACCGGAACTGGCGCAGGCATAGGCTGGGCGTCCATCAACCCCACCCGAGGGGCAGGTACGGGTGCCGGGATGAACGGCGCCTCTGCCAGGCTGGGGACAGAAGCAGGGACCAGCTGGACCTCAGCCACCCTCTCCAGAGGAACTGATACGGGAGCAAGGGAAAGCCGGGCCCGCGCTGCCCTGGTTACAGGAACTGGAGGCGGAGAGCGAAGCACAGGAACAGTAACAGTCACTGGGTGAACCAAGTTAGTGGAGCCAAACACAGTTTCAGTAAACAGAGACTTATGGTGGGCTGGTTCTAGCAACTCTGCTGTACTTAAGTTGTCCATGTCATAATTAGCAGTCTTAGAAAGAGTGAGTTTAGGAGCAGCCACAGGTACAGGAGAACTCACACAAGCAGCGTCTAGATAAGCTGGATGTGAAACAACACTACACACAGTCGTACAGGATGTAGTCCGAGACGTAGTGCACACAGAGTCCATGAAACCTGGCCGAAAAGCATGGCGCACAGAGTTAAACTGACATGACCGGGGACACAGTGTGAGATCATAACATCACAAGTATGTGTAAGTGATATTACCTGTGTAACGGCGGATATGTAAAGCTAGCGCATATTCACGCAATATAACATTTGTGCTTTTATTTTGGTAACTTCTTGTGTGACCGAAAGTGAATGGTTTAATGGTAAACAACTTGATGTACAAAAAGACGGAAGAAAACGGAAAACTAATGCTAACGGAGAAAAGGGAGAGAAGAATATGGTTAAATTGTACAAAGACGAATGGTTCTAGCTACAGTCGACAGGGGAACAAGGTTTGTAATGTATATGATTTAATTTGAGCAATCTGAAATGCATAATATGTATTATATAGTTTAATAGAAAACGGTTAGACCAGCGTAATGAGCAGTTTAGATGGTGTTACATGAATAATATGGTAATTGTTTTATTTGTTTGTCTAGCTCTTACGTTGGTTCGTTGTCTGATACACGGCAAGGAATAATAAAGGTCATTCAACAACCATCAGTTCTGGCCTTCTCAGTTCGACTGGATGCTACAACCTGAATATCAAAATTCTTGCAATAAACATTTTTACCTTTGTCCTTTACAAAATCACAACTGTAGACTGAAATCTGCTGACAACATTGATTGACAAACAAAATGAACTGCTTGCTGTTGCAGATCAATTTATAGCAAATTTGACCAGCCTGGTTCAAGACCTTAACAAATTGGTTCTCTGTTGAGTTTGTGACCATTTTAAACTGCATAAAGAATGAAGTCTTTAAAAGGCGGGTGGGTATTTATGCAAATGGATTATAAATTAAGTAAAAAGATAAATGTGATTAATCAACTATGTACAGAAACATATTTCAAAACTAAAATTAAATCTGAATTTAATCTTTCCAGAGGCTGACTCATCAACATAAAACCACAATGAAAACACTTCCTCAAATCAAGAGCAGCTTTTTCTTTAGAAAATAACGTCAAGGCAACTCGTCACATTTGAGAAACAACAGATGCCAGGGCACAGAAACTGAGGCACGACTAACCCATCTCACTGTAAGTTAACCTCATGGCGGAAGAATTAGAGCTTTCTGAGTATTCCACCATACATGACCTTGGGGGGAAAAAGGTCAAAACTGGAACAAGCAGCATCAACTCTGCTCAATCAGGTAAGAATATGAGAAAAATGCAAACTAAAAGAGAAACAGTCACGATTTTGAAGTAATCAGAAAGCTGTCTCACTATTGTGAATGTACTATGTATTTATCTGTTTTTGTGTTTACAGAAAGAAGACTCCTGAGGATGGGGATTGTAACTTTAGGAGTATTGTGTATCTTACAAGCCATCCTCAATATCTCCCTCCACCTTGCCGGTAAGTTGTGAACACAAATATATATTTATAATGGAAAATAAATGTATCATAAGTACTGTAACATGTTTTCTGATGGAAAGTATAAAAAATATGACCCCAAAATTATGTTTATTTCCAGTTTATTCAAAAGAGGATATCAATCAGTTTCCTTGCAACACCTCTGTGATAGAAGACATGTGCCAGACCGAGCAATTTCAGTCAAATTCAACCCACTTATGTTCCTGCTGCAACAACCTGCTGCAAAGCCTACTGAGAGAAAGAGACCTCTTGCAAGACAAAATCAGTCAGTTTAGCAGAGGTAAACCTGGAGATGTTGACGATATGCAGATCTTTGGATCTGGTTCCAATTCTTTAGATTTCTTGTTAGTTTGAAGATGAACGCAGACAACATTCAGGAATTTGAAACAAGTCATTTAAGTCAGACGACTGCATCCATTTACACACTTTGAAATCTCTGGTACAAAAACAACAGCCAACCACATTTTAATTAGATATATATTTTGAAAGAGTCAAGCAGTGATTAACAGTTGCACTCAGGTAAATACTTTTATTATATTGTTGCATATTTAATGCAAAATTTATTATGTACATATATTAATACTTTGCTAATGGATAAAAAAAATGACATGCCATTTTAGTAATATGATAAAATGTATTGAATGGTTGTGTATGTGAAAGATGACGTTTTTAGTGACAACATGTGCTCAGTTTAGGTTTTGGCTGGTGGTGTATTCAGAAACCCAAAGAACAGATGCTTCTACCAGTAGGTGGTAGAGACCCGACCCAAGCTGTGTTAAAGAATATTGGATTTGCATGTATGTGTGGCCAACAAACACACTAAATAACAGCAAAAAACAATGTTGACTATTTTGTACTAGCAGAATTTAGAAAGTGTTTTTAATGGAACTTGCTATATCAACTTTAAATGTTATTGTTACTCTGAATGATGATAATTAATTTTTTTTTGTTTTCACATAACTGAAATTTTGTATAATAATGAGTTTTCAATGGCCGCTCAATTGACAACAGTCTTATATTTGATATAATTTAGCTTATATTTAGCTTGATTTTATGTTTATCTCTGAGACATGGCAGCATGAAGTCTCACATCTTTTAGAGCTATGCACTGCAGACTGTTCATTTTTCTGTGAACTTCAGATCTCTGGACGAGAAGGTGGAACAGCTGTGATTTTTAAAAAGACATTTTTATGCCAGATGATCTCTTCGAGCTGTTACAGCTCTTTTGAGATAATTATGATCAAAACTGGAAGAGATCAACCGATGTATGGTATTTCAATTTATGGTCCACCTGGGTCTGCAGCATCTTTTCTGTCAGACTTCTGCTATTAAGTTGGGCAAGGTCATCATTGTTGGGGACTTCAACATTCGTGCAGAGGACACATCAAATAGTACCACTAGGAATTTCCTGAGCATTATGGACTCTTAAACTTTTAAACTTTTTCCCAAGTTTGTATTAGGTACAGGCGCTTTATTGATAGCTATCATTTCTAAGTTTTCTTTTTAATTTCATAACTTTTTGTGACCATGTTGAGCTCCTTGTTAAGTCTTGTATTGAACCCTGATAGCCACTTTTATTCAGATCGCTCCTCACAAAACCAGAGTAGTCATTGCTCTGTCAGTTCCTGCACACCCTGGTTAGATAATCAAACTTGTGATCTTCGACATTCCCGTCAAAGAGCAGAACATCTGTGGAAGTCCACGGGTCTAAGTTTCCATCACAAATACTTTGTAGAGCTTCTTCACATATATAATGAGTCAGTGAAAGAGGCTAGATCCTCTTATTTCAATAATCTCATACATTTCCATAAGAATAATCCAAGGGTATTATTTGAGACTATCAACAGGATTGTTTCCCCTCCAACCCAGCATGCTATGTTCTTTTCTGACGATGATTGCAATACATTTCTCAATCACTTTGTAAATAAGGTGATGGGCTTAAGATCCAAAATCTCCTCAAGTAGCTTCCCTTATGATGGTCCTCAGTGCCCTGGGTCATTTACTTTTCTTTCCCTCCAATTACACTTAATGACTTAACTACAGTAATAGGTAAAATGAAATTCTTGTCATGCTCCTTAGATACATTACCTGCTTTTCTCCTGTCTGGGACTCACCAGCATTGGTCCCACATTGCTGTCTATCATGTGGAACTGAGGCAAAGTTATGTTCCATCGTATTTTAAATATGTCGAATGTTCATCCCAACTTTACTGGTAATTATTGGCCTATTTTCAAAATTGTCACTTATAAGCAAATTATTAGAAAAACTTGTAGAAAATCAGTTCAGATCTTTACTATGCAAATTAAAGATTTGTTACCTTTTTCAATCTGGCTTTCAAAAGCAGCGCTCCACTGAGATCGCCCTCTTGAAGGTTTATAATAATCTTTTAATGGCTTCTGATGCAGGGAATTGTTCTGTAATCATATTGCTTGATCTCAGTGCAGCCTTTGATACAATTGATCATAAAATCCTACTTAATATGCTGAATGTTCTGGCTGGTGTATCTGGCTCTGCCTTAGACTGGTTTTCTTCTTACTTATCTGACAGGACCTTCTCTGTTAGAACAAACAAGTTCACCTCTATCATAGCCTCCCTAACCTGCAGGGTTCCACAGGGTTCAGGTTTGCATACATTATTTTCTTTCTAGGTGCTTCTTCTTTCTCGCTGGCATTTTTCAATCTTTTAGTGACATTTCTTATCATTTCTGTGCCGATGACAGTCTTTTAAGCCTCATTAGCTGGATAGGCTGTCCAGCTTAGTCCACTGGGTAACTCAGGTTACTGATTGGCTCTCTAGCAATTACCTTGTTTCAAACACTAACAAACCTTAGACCATGATTATAGCTCCTCCTGAACTACATTCTTAAATCAGTCGGGTTCTTGCTTCTTTTTGTTCAACTACTAACACCAACATTCAAAATCTTGGAGTAATATTTGAGTCTTCTTTGGGCCTTGACTTGCATATAAAATCTTTGTCTTGTTCCTGTTTCTTTCATTTAAGGAACATTTCAAAATTGCGACATATTGTCGCCTCAGCTGAGCTGGAAAAAATAGTTCTTGCATTTGTGTCATCGCATTTAGATTATTTTAATGCTCTGTTTACCAGCTTGGACAGATCCTCTCTGTCATGAGATTTTTAACATATATACGTTTATTTACTACTGTTTACTATAAGCTCATATTGATGTGTTCATATATTTCACAAATATGCTGTACTTTTCATTTTTGTGCACACTGACATTTTAACTCTGTATGTTGATGAAGGCCAGAGACAGCGACCTAACCACAAGAGATTAAATCTCTAACAGCAGTTCCCGAAATTAGAGTACACTCATATGACCCCATACAAACATACACACACTCAGTCACAGGAAGTTTTTAACAGAACATGTATTAAAGGAAGATGAAGGTATTTGCATACGCGATGTGTCTTATAAATAAAGAGCTATCGCCTGCACTCGGTGTGAGTGTCTCCTGAGAGCCGCTCACCCGTGCACGTTGCTATTTTAACAGAACTTGTCTGAGTGTCATTATTTCACCTGAATAATGTCTTGTTAATAAATAAAGTTAACCACGGACACTCTCTTTCACACCTCAAAGCTATTCAAAATGCTGCAGTCAGACTACTAACAAGTTCTAGCTAACAAGTTCAAATTACTCCTATTTTATATTCTTTATTGGCTCCCAGTAGATTTTAGGATTCGTTTAAAAATTCTTGTTTTAACATACAGAGCACTAAATGGCCAGGTCACAGATTATTTATCTCAGATTTTTACAAAATACACTGCTTCTTGTCGTCTCCATTCACAGACTCTGAATTTGTTGTTCCCCATACCTGACTAAAAACTAAGGGTGACAGACCCTTTGAGCTTGTGGCACCAAAGCTGTGGCACACTTTACCATCAAAACTACAATTAGTTGACTCTGTGCATTATTTTAAAAAGCAGTTAAAACTTTTTTCAAACAGGCCTTTTCCTGAGAATTTTTTATTGAATTATGTTTTACTTATTTTGAAACTAACAGTTTATTTTATTATATCTTATTTCATTTTTTTCACACTTAACCTCCTAAGACCCAAACTCTTTCATGGCATGCATTTTTAATTTTCTTGGCTATTTGGGCTGATTAGGACCTGATGAATGTAAAAACCAAAAATTACATGTTTGTTTTTTTTAACCTGATTTTTGTTTCCATATATGAGGACATTCGCTTTACATTTTGATAGAACAGTGGAAGTACAACACCCTCGTAAGTGGATATCAGGCCCTTGTAGAGCAAAATTAGTATTTTGGTCTAGACAACCCAAAATGTGATGTCCACATATGTGGACGCCAGGTCCTGGGAGTTTAATGTTCATGTTTATTTTAGCCTTTTGTGTACACCACTTTGTGATTGCTTGTCTGATTGCTTGCGCTTAATAAACACACTTTACATACTTGTGAAGTATGTAAAGTGTGTTTTTGATGGGTTTTTTGTGAATAAAATTTGGGGTTGTGAGATTTGCAAATCTTTAAATTCAGCTTTTATTTACATTTTACTCGGCATCCCTTTTTTTCAGAATAGGGTTGATAATCTTCTTTTGTGTTGCCAACAAACCTTGAAATCATCAAGTCTTTCTTTGATGATAATTTGGTCAAAGTTAAACTGACAGCAATGAGAACTACAGAGCATTCACTAATCACTTTTCATTAACACTGTTGGCTTTGTTTTAATTAGCTGTTCTGAATGACACCAGTGTTTCTGTCACACTGTGTTCCTGGCTTACACTATCCAACTGTTGTGTTTACCTTATACTGTACATCTGTTTTACATTTAGTTGTTAAGAATATTTTAAATGAGGACTTTTTTTTGCACAGGGTTATGTTATAAGTTTTACATTTATTTATAAAACATATTTAGAGTATGTTAATTTGAATCATTTGCATATGTAAATACAATTTGCATGCATGTATACCTTTAAGAATTGCATGCAATCATGAGAGAAATCTGTGTTATGGCTATAAAAAGAATAAAAGAATATTGAAAAAAATAGTATGAAACTAATTTTTTTAGAGCTTTTCAAAACTATGAAATGTTAAATCTGTTCCATCAGTGATATAAATGGCAACATTTCAATGATAAAATGAAAATCTTGGCTTGAGGCTGGAACTTGGAGAAAGTATATTGAGTACTCAAATTAAAAGGATTTGTGCTGTAGGGGAGTATAAGTAAATGTGCTCAATAAATCTGTTGAATTCTTTTGATCAAGATCATTCTTGCGTGATGTGTTTCTTTTCTTTCTTCTTTTCGCTGATGGTTCCAGTAGATGAGAAGTAGGTGATCAGTCAAATCATTATGACTCTTCCCCATGGCCCTTGGCTTTCCATTCCCAATTTCATTGCTGAGATATGTGGGTATTTGTTGATAAAGTCTTAGTTTGGATCACAGTCCAGAAGGAGAAGCTGACCAAATGACTGAACGGCAAAAGTCTCTGCAACCAGAACAGTGTGAGATCATAACATCACAAGTATGTGTAAGTCTCTGTGACCGTCTCACAAGGTTCTCATCCTGGTCACATGCTGTCGGTGCCATAGCACGTCTCAAACGTTTCCTACTCAGAGACAAATCAAAGTCACTCAGCACTGTAACTGAAAGACAAAATGCTGAAATGATGATTATCAAAAACTTACAAGGACTAACATTTTCAGATGAGATAAAGAGATTAAGCAAAGGAAAGGCACTACATGAGAGCAACAAAATGTACAACTTGGATCCTTTCTTGGACGAAGACAATGTGCTCAAGGTGGGAGGAAGGCTACAACACTCATTGCTTCCTAACACATTCAAACATCCAACTGTCATTCCAAGAGACCATCATATTACAAAACTCATAATCGCTCACTGTCACGAAAGAATAAATCATCAAGGAAAGAGCTTCACAATGAACGAAATACGGTCCAGCGGTTATTGGATTCCCAAGCTAAGTCAAACAGTATCAGACTACATCCGTCAGTGTGTGACATGTCGGAGACTAAGGAGAGCTGTGGAAGGACAAAAAATGAAAGATCTCCCCACAGAAAGAGTCGAACGCTCTCCGCCTTTCACATACTGTGGTATGGATGTTTTCGGCCCGTTCCTAACCAAACAAGCAAGAAAAGAAAAGAAAAGCCACGCAGGTGGAGTATGGGAACGACAAATTCGGACTGTGAGAAACGTCCTCAACGCCACACTTGCTCTCGCAAAGAGACGACTCACTGATTCATCACTCAGAACCTTTCTCTATGAAGCAGCTGCAATAGTGAACAGCCGCCCGTTGACGACAGACAATCTCAATGATCCAAACAGTTTGAAACCAATAACTCCAAATCATCTCCTAACTATGAAAACCACAACAGCTTTGCCTCCTCCAGGACAGTTTGTTAAAGAGGATCTGTACGCTCGGAAGCAATGGCGTCAGGTACAATACCTAACGGAGCAATTTTGGAGCAGATGGAAGAGAGAATATCTTCACAACATCAGGGTTCGGCAGAGATGGCATGCTGCTAAAAGGAATATGCAAGTAGGTGACATAGTGATGGACAAGGAAGAAATACTGCCACGATCCCAATGGAGACTTGGTAGGGTTGTGGACACCATAACAGACGAAGATGGACTTGTGAGAAAGGTCAAAGTAACCTTTGCAGACAGAAACCTTAGTAAAAGGGGTGAACGTTTGCATAAGATGTCTACAGTGGAACGCCCAGTTCATAAGTTGGTTCTACTGTTAGAAAGTTGTGAAAAGCAAGATGCACTAAGCAGTTAAAATGCAATGAAAATTTGTTGTTGCATATACAAAGGTATTATCATTGTTAAGTTACCTGTTTAGAAATTATTTGTGTTTTATTTTGTTTGTAACAGCAAATAATTTGGTGGGAGTGTAACGGCGGATATGTAAAGCTAGCGCATATTCACGCAATATAACATTTGTGCTTTTATTTTGGTAACTTCCTGTGTGACCGAAAGTGAATGGTTTAATGGTAAACAACTTGATGTACAAAAAGACGGAAGAAAACGGAAAACTAATGCTAACGGAGAAAAGGGAGAGAAGAATATGGTTAAATTGTACAAAGACGAATGGTTCTAGCTACAGTCGACAGGGGAACAAGGTTTGTAATGTATATGATTTAATTTGAGCAATCTGAAATGCATAATATGTATTATATAGTTTAATAGAAAACGGTTAGACCAGCGTAATGAGCAGTTTAGATGGTGTTACATGAATAATATGGTAATTGTTTTATTTGTTTGTCTAGCTCTTACGTTGGTTCGTTGTCTGATACACGGCAAGGAATAATAAAGGTCATTCAACAACCATCAGTTCTGGCCTTCTCAGTTCGACTGGATGCTACAACCTGAATATCAAAATTCTTGCAATAAACATTTTTACCTTTGTCCTTTACAAAATCACAACTGTAGACTGAAATCTGCTGACAACATTGATTGACAAACAAAATGAACTGCTTGCTGTTGCAGATCAATTTATAGCAAATTTGACCAGCCTGGTTCAAGACCTTAACAAATTGGTTCTCTGTTGAGTTTGTGACCATTTTAAACTGCATAAAGAATGAAGTCTTTAAAAGGCGGGTGGGTATTTATGCAAATGGATTATAAATTAAGTAAAAAGATAAATGTGATTAATCAACTATGTACAGAAACATATTTCAAAACTAAAATTAAATCTGAATTTAATCTTTCCAGAGGCTGACTCATCAACATAAAACCACAATGAAAACACTTCCTCAAATCAAGAGCAGCTTTTTCCTTAGAAAATACGTCAAGGCAACTCGTCACATTTGAGAAACAACAGATGCCAGGGCACAGAAACTGAGGCACGACTAACCCATCTCACTGTAAGTTAACCTCATGGCGGAAGAATTAGAGCTTTCTGAGTATTCCACCATACATGACCTTGGGGGAAAAAAGGTCAAAACTGGAACAAGCAGCATCAACTCTGCTCAATCAGGTAAGAATATGAGAAAAATGCAAACTAAAAAAGAAACAGTCACGATTTTGAAGTAATCAGAAAGCTGTCTCACTATTGTGAATGTACTATGTACAGGGAGTGCAGAATTATTAGGCAAGTTGTATTTTTGAGGAATAATTTTATTATTGAACAACAACCATGTTCTCAATGAACCCAAAAAACTCATTAATATCAAAGCTGAATGTTTTTGGAAGTAGTTTTTAGTTTGTTTTTAGTTTTAGCTATTTTAGGGGGATATCTGTGTGCAGGTGACTATTACTGTGCATAATTATTAGGAAACTTAACAAAAAACAAATATATACCCATTTCAATTATTTCTTTTCACCAGTAAAACCAATATAACATCTACACATTCACAAATATACATTTCTGACATTCAAAAACAAAACAAAAACAAATCAGCGACCAATATAGCCACCTTTCTTTGCAAGGACACTCAAAAGCCTGCCATCCATGGATTCTGTCAGTGTTTTGATCTGTTCACCATCAACATTGCGTGCAGCAGCAACCACAGCCTCCCAGACACTGTTCAGAGAGGTGTACTGTTTTCCCTCCTTGTAAATCTCACATTTGATGATGGACCACAGGTTCTCAATGGGGTTCAGATCAGGTGAACAAGGTGGCCATGTCATTAGTTTTTCTTCTTTTATACCCTTTCTTGCCAGCCACGCTGTGGAGTACTTGGACGCGTGTGATGGAGCATTGTCCTGCATTAAAATCATGTTTTTCTTGAAGGATGCAGACTTCTTCCTGTACCACTGCTTGAAGAAGGTGTCTTCCAGAAACTGGCAGTAGGACTGGGAGTTGAGCTTGACTCCATCCTCAACCCGAAAAGGCCCCTAATAATTATGCACACCTGATATAGGGTGTTGATGTCATTAGACCACACCCCTTCTCATTACAGAGATGCACATCACCTAATATGCTTAATTGGTAGTAGGCTTTCGGGCCTATACAGCTTGGAGTAAGACAACATGCATGAAGAGGATGATGTGGACAAAATACTCATTTGCCTAATAATTCTGCACTCCCTGTATTTATCTGTATGTTTACAGAAAGAAGACTCCTGAGGATGGGGATTGTAACTTTAGGAGTATTATGTATCTTACAAGCCATCCTCAATATCTCCCTGCACCTTGCTGGTAAGTTGTGAACACAAATATATATTTATAATGGAAAATAAATGTATCATAAGTACTGTAACATGTTTTCTGATGGAAAGTTAAAAACAAATATGACCCCAAAATTATGTTTATTTCCAGTTTATTCAAAAGAGGATATCAATCAGTTTCCTTGCAACACCTCTGTGATAGAAGACATGTGCCAGACCGAGCAATTTCAGTCGAATTCAACCCACTTATGTTCCTGCTGCAACAACCTGCTGCAAAGCCTACTGAGAGAAAGAGACCTCTTGCAAGACAAAATCAGTCAGTTTAGCAGAGGTTTTGAAGATATGGAGATCTCTGGATCTGGTTCCTTTTTCTAAGAGGAAAATACATAAAAATTCTGCTAATTTTGACATGTTACCTGATATGATAAAACGTATTGAATGACTGTGTATGTGAAAGATGACACTTTTAGTGACAACAGGTGCTATCTATCTATCTATATACAAATACATATGCTTTATATACATACAAGAAATATATCTATTTATTTATACTATGTATTAAAAGGAATTCATAAAAAGTCGTACAAAATTTGTTTTTGTTTCATTTATGAGAAATATTGGGCCATGTCTTTACCACAACCCGAAGAGACAGAAAAAAAAGCTAGCTAAGATATTTTCTGGTGTTTTCGGTTGACTCACATCCTCTTATTTCAGTGGCTTTAATCCAACATGTTGTATGCGTAGGTTTTAGAAATGTTCTACTGTCAATGGTACAATGTATATTTATGGGCTTCCTATATTTCCTTTCATTGCATGTGAGAGTCTAATCCATAATAGTTTCTAAGTTTCTATAAGCCATGCTCTTCCTGCTAGCTCCTGCATAAACAATTGAAAGAGAATTTGTTACTGTGCTTTAATTGCTTAATTTGAATTATAAAATGAGGGTTTGTGCTTCTGTTCATATATTAAAGGCAACCTGAACACTTGGGAAATAGCATGAGTGGAGTGGAGAGAAACTTTAATTTTAAAAAAGCACGTCCTTTGTTGTTGTCCAAGCCAAATACATGCATATAAATGAGGAGGGAAATAAAAATCATGACTTTTTAAATTATTATTTTTTTATTTTTAGGTAAACTGGCCACTCTGTAGACAATAGTCGGAATAAGAATGAGAATACTTTCTTTTATGATGCAATTTTAAACCCAATTTGCAAAAATATATAACTAAACAAATTACATTTACAGTTTCTCAATTTAAACATCTGAATATATTTTACTGTTTTATTGTGAATAACATATGAGGTTATGCAAACATTCTGTTTTTGTTTACATTTTACTGAGCTTTTCAAATTCGGGTTGGCAAGCCTCTTTCGTCAACAAACTTTCTCGAGATCATCAAGTCTTTCTTTGATGATAACTTTGTCAAAGTTAAACTGACAGGAATGAGAGCTGCCGAGCATTCACCAATCATTTCTCATTAACACTGCTGGCTTTGTTTTAATTAGCTGTTCTGAATGACACCAGTCTTCCTGTGACGCTGTATTCCAGGCTTACATTATCCTCCCTTCCAGCTGCTACTTGTCAGTCATCCCAAAGTTGTCTCTTGTCTCTGTCTCAAAATAGAACCACATGTATAAAGCGTTGCATGTGGTAGCAAGCAACACATGTTTTATTTTCTTTTTTTCCCAGCATTTTTTTTTCACCTTTGAATGCACTTCATTGACAACAAACACTGAAAATTATTACTTAAGGAAGCAATACTTTGTCCCTGTGTTATTTAAATGATGACAGTTCAGTTATATTTAAATTTCAGGGTAACAAACATAAAATTAGCTGGGAATCGCAAAATGTTGTTTCCAACTTAAATCGATATCTAAAAGTGAATGTGAGAATACCTAAAAGACTTTTTAAATGTAGCTCATCAATTAAAAAAAACAAACAAGTAACTTCATGTGGGAATTGCAAAATATTAATTACCAGTTAGTTCATGTTGTATAGGCCCCATTTTCTGTGTGCCTGAAATTAAAATGATTTATTCATTTTAAGAGTTCCTTTTGTGCTTGAATGGTTTCTGTCAGCTTCTTAGATTTGAAGTGTGGGCAAAATGAGACACTGTGTGGTGTGAGGTTTGATAGCTGTACCACCTGCTCACACAGCAGTTGTTTTTGGTCCAGTAAACACCTGACTCACCTTCACTTATGTGACTGCAAGAAAAATATTTCCTAAAGTATTTAACATGCAGCTATATAGCATTACTGTTAGATATATCGATTTAATATTGGAAATTTGGGTATAAACATCATTTTGAAGAAGTTAAGTGATTTTTTTTTCCATTGCGTCTTTTTCTTTTTCTTTTTAAATTACTAACCAATAATTTATGTTTTTATCTTAATTTCCATCTCATTATCTCATCTAATTGATATTCATCTTATTATTAATTATAAATTTTCATCTTAATGTGAATTGAATTTCCATATTATGTTTTTGTTTTGTATGAGGACAAATTAAAATAACTAAGGGAAAACGACGAAGTATAAACAGAGAGCATGAAAGATTTCGAACAGTTTACCTGTGCAAACACAGCAGACTGACTGTTAGCCACTGCCATGCTGTACGAGTCCCACTTGTGTTGTTGAGAATTCCTGCAGATGGCTAAAATATTTGAAAATGACGCAACCAGTTCAAATTTAAAAGCCTCTGCTGCATATGTGAGCTGTTAAGAGCAGAATTAAACACAAAATAAAGATATGTGTAGGCAAGGAGAAGGTGCAGAAGGGGAACGACATTTCAGTGTCAAAAGTATACTATATGGACAAACGTACTGGGCCACCTACAGGAGCTGCGCTGCCAAGGAAAGTAAAGTCATGAAGTTTTGAGCACACAGTTTTTGTGCTGATGTTAATGCCAGTAAAGGTTTGTAAGTGCCCGTTACTGAGTCAGTAGAACGTTGGCGACTTTTACATACTGTGCTCTGTACCATTACATGGTCTGCTACTTTGTGGCCGAGTTGCTGTGGTTTCCAACACAGAAGAAAGAAGAACACAGAAGAAATGTCATAAACTGACTTGCTGCAATAACAGTTTCCTATTACAGTAGCAGTAGAGTTTTTTTAGAATGACTTATTGTTCTGTAAAGTGAGTCTGCATGGGTAGGTGCTTGATTTTATACACCTATGGCAATAGGACTGAAAACATCTTAATTTAATTCAATTTTGATTAAATTTGATTTTATTTATATATATATGAACAGCACCAAATCACAACAAAAGTTGGTTTAATGTGCTTTGCATTGTAAGGTAAAGACCCTACAATATACAAAGAAAAAAGAACCTTTGTCGATATAGCATATGTTTGACCCCTTTTCATCAATCTGTTGTACAACCAATGATATTTCATCAAATAACTTGACTCTAATAACAGGGAATCCAGCTAATCATGTATTTTTATGTCTATTACATGGATTATTTGCTGGTGATTATTCAGCTGCCTTGTTGTGCCTTCTTCAAATAGAACATTTGGTGTTAACTTTACGTGGTTTAGCCACCCTTCCTGAGATTAGATGACTTGTCTGCTAACACTGTACATGCTCATCAAACGGTCATCCTGCTGAACCAAAACCCTGCTGGCTTTGTCCACTGACATTGTCAATAAACCAAGGCTATATTTAGGGGAAACAGACACTTGCATGAGATTCACAGTGATTCCAAATTTCCGTGCACATCAGCAAATTCGGACAGGGCTGTCTTTTTTTTCTCACTTTGAGACAGATGGACTTTTTTTTTTTAAGTGGGTTTTAGTTTCAATTCCCCATCTCCTTTCTGATGTTAAAGAGAAGAATTTGAAGGTAGGGGACGGTAAAAGTTTTCCTCATTTTCAAAGTTTGCATTCTAATAAAATAACATCATTCTTCCTGACTTCCTGTCTTCTTGTTCACTCTGAAAAACTCACAGCAATAGCTTCTGCAAATTTACCTGGATCTCCAAGTCAGAGCATAATAATTTAGCTAAGGCCATACTACAAAAACAAGCAGTGATCAATAAAACAGTCCATGTATCGGTAGCACATTATAAAAATGTTAAACTATTAACTCATTCACTGCCAGCCATTGGCAGTGAATGAGTTAAACCCATTGACTCATACACTGCAATTGACGGCTATAGACGTCAATGGCAGTGAATGAGTTAAGAATTAGTAAGGCATTACTAAGGTATTAGCAAGTGCTTAATTCATCATTTATATATATATATATATATCATTACTTCTCCTTTTATAAATATAGATATGCTTATCCATCTGTTACTGTTGCACCATGTACAGCTATCACTGTTGCTACATCACTGCTAGTAATAATCGTAGTCTGTATTCATACATTTCTTTCTGATAGGCCTAGGAATAATGTTATATAAATAATGAAGTAAGCATTTGCTAATACCTTACTAATACCTTAAGCCTAGTGGTCAGTACAGTGGACAGCTATTCAAAGACTGTTTTCTTGTATTTGTGTCAGTGTTGATGGTATACTTGCACATAACCACTAAATTGGACACTGATGTGTCACTCCATACCCTGCCACCCACTGGTTGTTTAATGTTACTATAGATGTACAATGTGTTTCATCATAAATATTGTTATTTAACCCTGTCATGCATGAATTATGACAACCTCAATCAGGATTTTTTTCTCAAGTATTTTTTTTATTAATCTTTTCATGCGTAAAGATGAATAAAAATACTTATATTAAATAATTCATGCATGAAAGGGTTAATAATGCTTAATAGTGTGACATTATTATAAAGTGGAGTATAAGACACCTTCTGTGCATACCTAGAGCGGTTATGTTGCTATTATGTTACAGTTAAGCTGTGATTAAGGCATGTATAGAAAGTTAGAAAGTCTATATACGTTGTTTTTGGGGTTACCTGCAGTTCTACACAGCTATAACACAAACCCATCAACTGACAAGCTGAATTCAAGTCAATTTTAGCGAAACAATATACTAAAAAAAACTGTTCCCAAATCACAAAATCCCATATTCTCCAAAAACAAAACAAAACAAAACTGTAAATTCTGCAACATATCAATGTCATGATGACTAAGTGCAGATAGACCTTGCCCTGCCTCTGATTCTTGTGTAATTGTAAGCTGTAGAATGAAGAGAATATACCACACCCGGCTTAATGAACAAAATGAGATGTCTCTGCAGAATAAAACTACAGCAATCAGGGTCAGAGTTCAACTCCAGCCTTTCAGCTGCTAATTGGCTGAGCTTGTGATCTCATGTCCAGTCAGTGTCTTTCTTTTAGCCCTCTCATTTTGACAGCTCAGAGGCAGCAGCTGACCCCGATCAACAGTTCTGTACAGCTGGTAAAAAGTGAACTTTACGCCGAACTCATTTCCCTGTCTTGTATTTTTTATTAGAGTCTGACATCAGGAATCCAAGTTGAATCTACATTTAGGAGGGCCCGATCATCATCTGAACAGAAAGCAGGTGTATAGAAAAGTAGCACATATTCCCAAGAAAGCTTTCCGTCTAGTCTCTATGTAATTACCTGGTGAAAGTGAAGGCTTAAACTAAACAGTTTTAACCTTTAAACTACCCACCTGAGCTCTGAAAGACTCACAGGAAAACACAGTTAGCACACCCATAGTACCAGCTTAATCTTGGCTTATGTTGGGTTCTTTTCTGTTTTCTCTGAAGAAAAAATCGGGAGCTGACAAGAGGCAAGGAGCTAATCTTCCTACAGTCAGGTTGCAGGGACAAGTTCGAGATAAGACGGGGCTACCGATAAGACAGGAGACCCCTGCAGCAGAACTACCAGCTCTGAGGGGGAAGATACTTGGACCTGATATAAAACGAGAGAAAGCGGCTCTGGAGCTCAGGGGCCAAGGCTCCCAGGAAATTAATTATACTGATGCCCTCATACACCCGTCTTCAACACATGTTGACTTTCTGCTCGCCTTTGTTGGCTGCCTTGGTTGGAAACCAAAACAAGCTGTGGTAAAGGATTGTGTGTCAACAGCCAGAGTTAAGTAGAAATCATATGCATGCGGACTTAAGTCACTGGAAACTTGCACAGCAGGATGTAGAAGCAAATTGCACCTCAGTGACTCAGCTTTCTCGCGGCTCTTCTTCTAAAGACAACTTTGTTCCTGGCATTCTGTGATTCATCAATTATACTTGAATAATAATTTAATGCTAAAAATAAAAAGGCACTCAATCTCAGTACATGCAATATACCAGGAGACTAAAGTCAGTCATTGATGAAACCTCTGATGAAGTGGACTGCTCTGTCAAGCCAGTGGAAAAGTTGTCTTAAATCCTTTTTAACTTAAATTAGAGAACATTTCCCCAGCAGCTGAATGAAGCTTTGCACTAGACCAGCATCTTCCCTAATATTACCACATTAGACATTCAAATCTCCTCACTCCAGCTATTGTGGAAGGCAACATTTTATACTGCACTGAGTGCTGAACCATCATCGAATCTGACATCTTATTGTAACCTCGCTGCGTTTGGCTATAACCTGTCAGAGAGCAGAGAGTGATATTAGGTCATTATTCTATAAGCGTGAATGTTCACACTTGCCTCGCTAAGCGTCCCCCTAAAAGTAGCTGGTGTTCTCACTTCACAGACGGCTCGCACGTACTTGCAGCTGTGTTCCTGTAGGTCCCAGGGGGGCTTATTAGAGGGAATGGTAGGGCTTTTCACAACCTCTGCACACGCTCACTGCTTCCCCTCACAACAGCCAGCAGAGAGAAGAGAAGAGAGGTTCACAATTACCAAACTCCCATCACCCAGACTTCAGACACTTACTGCATTGGCTCTGCAGCATTAAGCAGAAAGGTCACTAGCATGCTTGAAATTCTGCTTTTAGAGATTCTAATCATACAGCAGGTACACATTCATGGCCTCCATTCTCTTAACTGTGTAAGGCTATATGGAGAGAGAACTATCTGTCAGTCACAACTAAAAACTATGGATGTCTGTCATGGTTAAAAAAGGAGATCAGTAATAGAACAGATTTCAAGGGAATTTTGGCATCAAATGACAATAAAGACTGACAGGAAATGGCTGACAGGGTGAGACTAGACAAGTGGGATGACATGAAAAAAGGTCCCACAAAGAAAGGCCACAGGGATGGTAAAAGTATTGGCTTATAGCCCTAATGTGTAAAATTGATCTCTGTCAGCAAACATTAAAAGAACAGTTACTTGTCATTGGCCCTTTTTGTGTGAAACACTTGTTTTCAGTACATTATAAACATTTTCTGAAAAAGAAAATTTATACAAGACTCTCTGCAGTCCTGCAAAAAACTAAGCACACTAATCTAAGCACACATGTACTGCTTCTGTAGGACTTAAGAGGGTAAGTAACAGCTAATAACTTGATGAATTCATCATCAAGTTATTGATGATGCGAGCACTCCTTTGGAACCAGTAGCTTTAGCAGTTTTCTGGTCCGGAGCATTCGTGCTAACACAATAACACAATCTTTCCAAGAATGGGCATCCCAAATTCTCAGTGCTCATAGAAACAATTCTTAGAAAAACCACAGAAAACTCAAGACACACTCAACAGGCCTCACTTACCATGTTAAATGTGAAATTTTACAGTACAGTGAAAAAAAGACAGATAGTATAGGATGTTTGGCTGAGTTTTCAGGAGAAAGCCTCTTCTCTATAAAAGCATCAATAACATGCCTTAGATTTGTAAAGTCGCATCTGAACAAACCACAAGACTTCTGGATCAAGAATTTCGGTCAATGGAACTGTGTGACCATATCACACAGCGCCACCTTTAGAGAAAACAAACCACAGCATATCAGCACGAATACCTCATACCAGCTGTCAACAATGGTAGTTGAGCGGAGGTGATGATTTCGGCATGTTTTGCATTCACAGGATGTGGGCAACTCACGATCATTGAATCGACCATGAACACCTCGGTATAAGAAAAGTATTCTACAGGGAGTGCAGAATTATTAGGCAAATGAGTATTTTGTCCACATCATCCTCTTCATGCATGTTGTCTTACTCCAAGCTGTATAGGCTCAAAAGCCTACTACCAATTAAGCATATTAGGTGATGTGCATCTCTGTAATGAGAAGGGGTGTGGTCTAATGACATCAACACCCTATATCAGGTGTGCATAATTATTAGGCAACATCCTTTCCTTTGGCAAAATGGGTCAAAAGAAGGACTTGACAGGCTCAGAAAAGTCAAAAATAGTGAGATATCTTGCAGAGGGATGCAGCAGTCTCAAGATTGCAAAGCTTCTGAAGCGTGATCATCGAACAATCAAGCGTTTCATTCAAAATAGTCAACAGGGTCGCAAGAAGCGTGTGGAAAAACCAAGGCGCAAAATAACTGCCCATGAACTGAGAAAAGTCAAGCGTGCAGCTGCCAAGATGCCACTTGCCACCAGTTTGGCCATATTTCAGAGCTGCAACATCACTGGAGTGCCCAAAAGCACAAGGTGTGCAATACTCAGAGACATGGCCAAGGTAAGAAAGGCTGAAAGACGACCGCCACTGAACAAGACACACAAGCTGAAACGTCAAGACTGGGCCAAGAAATATCTCAAGACTGGTTTTTCTAAGGTTTTATGGACTGATGAAATGAGAGTGAGTCTTGATGGGCCAGATGGATGGGCCCGTGGCTGGATTGGTAAAGGGCAGAGAGCTCCAGTCCGACTCAGACGCCAGCAAGGTGGAGGTGGAGTACTGGTTTGGGCTGGTATCATCAAAGATGAGCTTGTGGGACCTTGTCAGGTTGAGGATGGAGTCAAGCTCAACTCCCAGTCCTACTGCCAGTTTCTGGAAGACACCTTCTTCAAGCAGTGGTACAGGAAGAAGTCTGCATCCTTCAAGAAAAACATGATTTCCATGCAGGACAATGCTCCATCACACGCGTCCAAGTACTCCACAGCGTGGCTGGCAAGAAAGGGTATAAAAGAAGAAAAACTAATGACATGGCCACCTTGTTCCCCTGATCTGAACCCCATTGAGAACCTGTGGTCCATCATCAAATGTGAGATTTACAAGGAGGGAAAACAGTACACCTCTCTGAACAGTGTCTGGGAGGCTGTGGTTGCTGCTGCACGCAATGTTGATGGTGAACAGATCAAAACACTGACAGAATCCATGGATGGCAGGCTTTTGAGTGTCCTTGCAAAGAAAGGTGGCTATATTGGTCGCTGATTTGTTTTTGTTTTGTTTTTGAATGTCAGAAATGTATATTTGTGAATGTGGAGATGTTATATTGGTTTCACTGGTAAAAATAAGTAATTGAAATGGGTATATATTTGTTTTTTGTTAAGTTTCCTAATAATTATGCACAGTAATAGTCCCCTGCACACACAGATATCCCCCTAAAATAGCTAAAACTAAAAACTACTTCCAAAAACATTCAGCTTTGATATTAATGAGTTTTTTGGGTTCATTGAGAACATGGTTGTTGTTCAATAATGAAATTATTCCTCAAAAATACAACTTGCCTAATAATTCTGCACTCCCTATAAATGTGAGGTCATCTGGCTGAAATCTGGCTGAAACTGAGTCATGCGACACAACAATGATCTCAAGCACAGAAGCATATGGAACAGAATGATTGAAAAAGAAAAGAAAAGAAACAAGGTTGCAACTGCCCAGTTGAAGTCCAGACCTCAACCCGATTTAACTGCTTTGATTTGACCTCAAGAGTGCTGTGCATAAAGAATGCCTGTGAACCACAATGACTTGAAGCAATCAGGAAAAGTTGGTCAAAATTGTTCCACAACAAGACTGATGATGTTTCTCAAGGTTCACAAGGTTGTATGCATAGCTCATGAAACATGTTTGTTAAATTTTCTTTCTTTGTACAATATACCACTAAATCAGCCCTTATCATCTAAATAGTTTGTGTTCACTGACTCTAATTAGGGATGTCATGAATTTGGGATAATGAGCTGTGAAGCCTGAGTTCAATCTGTTGATTGGTAAATTTATACTGCAACTGGCAGCATCATTGTCCTTCCTTACTGCTTGCCTTTATCTCTTCCTTTAGTCTGGAAATAGCTGGCATCATTGGAAATGCAGAACATGGGCATTTTGACAGGAGACTCTGAGGTAGCTGTGAGCATTTCCCTTGTCTAGATAATGGGGTTTAAATGGGATATTCAGTTGTGTGCATTCTGGTTAATTGGACATCAAACACAGCATGTACGTGAGAGATTAGACTTCTGAGGATATGTCAGAATAGAGGGGACTACGTATTTGCTCTCTATCAGATACTTTGTTCTAAATCTGTATTATTGGACAAGAAAAGCCTCTAATTCAATTTCTCACTTTAATTTAGTAGGAGGGGATTAAAAGGAACTCCTGAGAGATGTTGCAGGATTATGTTATGGCACTTTCCTGCTGGTAAGTTTTCACTTTGGAATGGGCCATGGTGGTGGTGCTTACAGATGTAGAGGAGGCTTGGCAAGCGTGTTAATACACACTTTATATATGGGCTGTATATATATATATATGCATATGCAACTTCATGAGTGCCTAAAGTGAGCAGATTTCTTTGTAAAGAATGGGAGTTTTAATAAAGGTTTACTGATAATACTAGCTCATGCATTGTGTGAGGTCAAATGCTTGAGATGAGTTATTTCACTAGGCACCTTCTAGCCATCAAACTAAATGGAGGTGGTGTATAGGGATCTGATACACTAAAGATGTAAGAAAGACAGGATGTGAGAAGAAGATGAGGTTATTTTTAAAGGTAAGGACTGCTCAGTGACCTTTGACCAACAAGAAATTAAAAGCCTACTTGGAATGTAATAATTTATTTTTTAGTTTTTTTGAAAAGATATTGGATCTGCTATATACACGATGTGAAACTCATGTTATGTTTCTTTCATATTGTAAAATGTCTTGCAAAATAAATTCAAATATACTTACATTTTGTTCAAAAATACATAAAAATGCTAGATAGTTTAGTACAGTTTAGAGGAGGCTACAGAGGTTACTTTGCAACATTGTGCTAAAGTTTATACTTTATGGACTGATACAGAGCAGATGTGGTGTTCATGGTCAGCAGTGATGGTCAAGTTACTTGAAAAAGGTCATTAGTTACTAATTACTGATTATTTCTCCAAAAAAGTAATCCTATTACCTTACTGATTACTTATTTTCAAAAGTAATTAGTTACTTAGTTGCTTAAAAAAATAAATAGATACTCAACCTGAATACATAATAAAGCAATAGACCTTTCAGCCCAATTCTATTTTTTCTGCATAATCCATCATATAAAATGTAATCAAATGGAAAGCCTCTTTTTAAAAAATTTTTTATGAGTTTTAATCTTTTAATTTTATGCAAATTGCATTAAGCAAAAATTAAATTATATGAAACTGTCTTTAACTTGAAGAAATTCTTTAACATTTAAACTTATTTTCAGCATATAAAATATAGTAATGTTTTGTGTTTACACTTACTCTTTCAAATACAGGGAGTGCAGAATTATTAGGCAAGTTGTATTTTTGAGGAATAATTTTATTATTGAACAACATCCATGTTCTCAATGAACCCAAAAAACTCATTAATATCAAAGCTGTCACAGTCTGGCGAGGGCAGACTGTATGAATTGAAAAAGGACCCAAAATGCAGACTCCAAGGAACAGGGAACAAAACTTGAATGTTAACAAAAAGCGAGCCGTTTAATATGGCTGGAAAAAAAGGTACAAACAAAGGGCAAGGCAAACTGAAGCAAAATTAACACAAACCTAAACTGGGAAATCTAAACAAACAATAAGAAAAACCTAGACAAGAAACTTGGAAGCATGGCATAGGAAACATGGCGTGGACAACAGACGACCTGACAATCACACACTGAAAACAGAGGACTTAAATACACAGGAGGTGATTAGGGGAAGTGGAGACACATGAGGAAACAGCTGGCACACATGAACATAATGACGTCACAGTGGGAGAGTAAAACTGAACATGATGAACACAGAACACCAGACCTCTTCACAATAAAACAGGAAACATAATGAGACATAGACATGACAACCCGAACTTGACAACGTAAGACACAGACATGAAACGCATGAAGAGCAGGGGAGATTTAACATGGTTGGAAACACGAGGGGAAAATAATAACTAGAAACACTTAGGCATAATAATACAAACTTGATAACATAAGACACGCAGCATGAAACACGAAGGGTGAGGGGAAGCTTAAATACAGGGGAAGAAAACACAAGGAGTCTAATAACCAAATGAACTTAGATAACCTAATGAACAAAATAAACTCAAACTTAAAACGCTGGGTCAAGAGACCCAGGACCATGACAAAAGCTGAATGTTTTTGGAAGTAGTTTTTAGTTTTAGCTATTTTAGGGGGATATCTGTGTGTGCAGGTGACTATTACTGTGCATAATTATTAGGAAACTTAACAAAAAACAAATATATACCCATTTCAATTATTTATTTTTACCAGTGACACCAATATAACATCTCCACATTCACAAATATACATTTCTGACATTCAAAAACAAAACAAAAACAAATCCGCGACCAATATAGCCACCTTTCTTTGCAAGGACACTCAAAAGCCTGCCATCCATGGATTCTGTCAGTGTTTTGATCTGTTCACCATCAACATTGCGTGCAGCAGCAACCACAGCCTCCCAGACACTGTTCAGAGAGGTGTACTGTTTTCCCTCCTTGTAAATCTCACATTTGATGATGGACCACAGGTTCTCAATGGGGTTCAGATCAGGGGAACAAGGTGGCCATGTCATCAGTTTTTCTTCTTTTATACCCTTTCTTGCCAGCCACGCTGTGGAGTACTTGGACGCGTGTGATGGAGCATTGTCCTGCATGAAAATCATGTTTTTCTTGAAGGATGCAGACTTCTTCCTGTACCACTGCTTGAAGAAGGTGTCTTCCAGAAACTGGCAGTGGGACTGGGAGTTGAGCTTGACTCCATCCTCAACCCGAAAAGGCCCCACAAGCTCATCTTTGATGATACCAGCCCAAACCAGTACTCCACCTCCACCTTGCTGGCGTCTGAGTCGGACTGGAGCTCTCTGCCCTTTACCAATCCAGCCACGGGCCCATCCATCTGGCCCATCAAGACTCACTCTCATTTCATCAGTCCATAAAACCTTAGAAAAACCAGTCTTGAGATATTTCTTGGCCCAGTCTTAGACGTTTCAGCTTGTGTGTCTTGTTCAGTGGTGGTCGTCTTTCAGCCTTTCTTACCTTGGCCATGTCTCTGAGTATTGCACACCTTGTGCTTTTGGGCGCTCCAGTGATGTTGCAGCTCTGAAATATGGCCAAACTGGTGGCAAGTGGCATCTTGGCAGCTGCATGCTTGACTTTTCTCAGTTCATGGGCAGTTATTTTGCGCCTTGGTTTTTCCACACGCTTCTTGCGACCCTGTTGACTATTTTGAATGAAACGCTTGATTGTTCGAGGATCACGCTTCAGAAGCTTTGCAATCTTGAGACTGCTGCATCCCTCTGCAAGATATCTCACTATTTTTGACTTTTCTGAGCCTGTCAAGTCCTTCTTTTGACCCATTTTGCCAAAGGAAAGGATGTTGCCTAATAATTATGCACACCTGATATGGGGTGTTGATGTCATTGGACCACACCCCTTCTCATTACAGAGATGCACATCACCTAATATGCTTAATTGGTAGTAGGCTTTTGAGCCTATACAGCTTGGAGTAAGACAACATGCATGAAGAGGATGATGTGGACAAAATACTCATTTGCCTAATAATTCTGCACTCCCTGTAGAATACTTTTCTTATACCGAGGTGTTCAGTTCATGACAGTTAAACACAGCAAAAAAGTAAATAAAATCAAAGACTCAGCAGCACTAAATCCTGTCGCTCTTAAATCTATTTTCACCTGTTTAGCAGGAGTGGGGCTGGTGGAGGTTTGCCCGGTGCAGCAGCGGTCATGTCACTGAGGGCATCCGGGGGTTTCTCTGTGAATTTCACATTCTCGCGGCGGCTTGCTAGATGCTCACTTAGATTTGAAGTTTAATTTTTCGCTGTAGAAAGAAGTTTTCTTCCCACGCAGAGTGTACAGCGGACGCTAATGGTAACTAAAGCTTAAAGTAATGTAAGTACGTCCACGCTTTAAACGCTGCATACTCTCTCCCGCACTCCATGTTATCCATTGTTGATCTGCACATGTTGGTTGCTGCCACGCACGTCGCACATTGTCATGAGGCACTCTCACATACTGATTACAGTAATGCCTTACTGCCAATCTCTGATGGTCAGAGATTAGTTACATTAAGGGTAGCAGACAGAAATATAAATTTAAATTGATGCGTACTCACTGAATTCTACCTTTACACCGTAAGGTTTCAAAATCAGATATGATAGCTTGTGTAATACCTGCTTATATTATGTTGAATTCAATTGTGTAAATCTATCAAAGGGGCATTGTGACTTAAATTATGATGATGACTCTTTTCCCCACTGCACCCACTACAAAATACTTTGTCCATAAAGTAAAAACCTGCCTCACCTTCTCACTATCTTTATTATAACTACAAAAAAGTCACATTGAAGCAGTTGTCACTGTTGGCATTTTTTCTAGCATGCTAATATTTGCATTTAATTGTGCTTAACTATAGCCTCATAGAGCCAGTAATGTGGTGATTCTTAATCTTTTTAGGGTTCAAACTGTTCAAACTGACAGTAGAGCTACTGTGCAGGGGCGATCGTGGCTCAAGAGTTGGGAGTTCGCCTTGTAATCGGAAGGTTGCCGGTTCGAGCAGTCTCGGTCGTTGTGTCCTTGGGCAAGATACTTCACCCGTTGCCTACTGGTGGTGGTCAGAGGGCCCGGTGGCTCCAGTGTCCGGCAGCCTCGCCTCTGTCAGTGTGCCCCAGGGTGGCTGTGGCTACAATGTAGCTTGCCATCACCAGTGTGTGAATGTGTGCGTGAATGGGTGGATGACTGGATATCTAAAGCGCTTTGGGGTCCTTAGGGACTAGTAAAGCGCTATATAAATACAGGCCATTTACCATTTAATGTAAAAACCTTAACAAACATAACATGATACCATCAGAAAATACTACAGTTTAATCAGCATCTCTCACTGAAAGTTTCCTGAATATTATATGACAAACTGATGACAAACGATATAATATGAAAGTTTAGGAGGAGATATTTTATATATTATATAATATATAATTGCTCATCCCCTGTACATGCATGCTTTTATTAACACTTTGCTAATAATGCGTAAATATCGTGTCCCTTACTTCTACAGTGTATTGCTCAATAATCCATAACAAGGACACACACACACACACACACACACAAACACACACACACACACACACTTTCCTTAGCTGATCTGTTCTAAAAAACTGTCTAAACTTTCCCATTCCCATTTCCACAGGGCCCCATATCTCACTATGGGAAGGGAGAGAAATAAGCAGAAGCGTGCTGCCTCTGCCAGCCTGTCGGATTTGAAGTTTATTAAGTATATCAAACTGGGGCCGGCCCCCTCAGGGAACATTTGCAATCCAAAGCTCTGCTTGCTGTTGCTTCCGCCAGCATCAAGCTGTCACAAACACTCCACTTAATTTGCAAAGCAGTGCACAGAGGGGGGAAAAATAAGAAAATAGGAAACAAGTGTCATTTTCTACCATGTGTGAGTACACCATTTGCATCTAAATCAATCTGATGAAAGTTGTTGGTTTTTTGCTCTTGGGGAGAGGTGATGAACTGGGTTGTTAACAGTACTAGATTTTGTAGTTTATTGTGCCGCATAAAATAGCCTCAGTAAGATTTCTGTACATTTCTAAAAGAGCTGTTTACTTGTAGGTTACATTTACCACCGAATTGCACAATTCTAGGCTTATCCATGCTCTACGGCAGCATAATATACTGAATGTCTAATATCTGTTATCAGTAGAGGAAAGGATATATTTCATTCCTTTTAGTTTACTGAGCTTTATTGATTGGTGTTGAGCAACACAAGTGAATCAGTGAATTTTCAGCTGGTATGTCCACAGCCACCACCAATAGCATCACGGCGATCCTACACACTCACCAGCTGAGTGCCTCACAACTCAAAAAACTGATGGACCGTCCCGGCTCCACACACCTAGACCAGATATGCAATTTATCAGTTGGAAAACATGCAGGAGGGCTAAAGGTGGGAGAACCTCCTGTCTTGTCTCGCTACACCAGCCACTGCTCAGTATGCTCTGCCTGGGCTCATTTCACCCTCCAGCAGACAGAAGAGTCTATATGGGCCCCTTGGTAAAAGACCCGAGGCACTCCCACCCAGAGTCCTTCCATTCTGCCCCCTCTTCTTCTCGCCTGAGGGGGAGATCAGACAGACAGGCCCAACAAGACAGGGAGTTATGATGCTATCTTCTGTATGTGTGTATTTGTGCATGATTGTGTGACTGTTATTACCACGGTGTGCTTATGTGTTAATATAGGATTTGTCCTTCATACTGGGCACTACAAATACCTCCAGTGTTCAACAAGTAAGTATTTCCTCTAAGAGAGGATGTGTTACAATGAGATATTAGAACTTAGCGGGAAAACGGATTACTCTGGTTCCAGAATTAAACAATTCATTACCGCAATTCTTTTTATAACTATAGACTAATTACATTAGCCATTATGGTTATGTCATAAGTCTGCCATGCTGCTTGCATAGTGCAAATGAATAGACTTACCAGGGGGAGATCTGGGCCATTTTTAAATTGGTTCTGGGAACCTATAGAGCAAAAGTTATGCTTTGGCTTGAGGTTATAGACCTGACACAAGCAATGATCATACAGACCGGTCCTGCTGTGAGGACATTAGTTATGAGAGCAAATTAATGTCTAACAAGCTAATTTCTGGTGCAGTTTATCAAATGCTACTTCGGTGTCTGTCTCTGCCTCTTCTTTTGCAGCATCACATTAAGATACTCAAGCTTTTTCAATGGTTTTTCCTCAGCTGCTACAGCCTTCATCTATGAAAAGACAAATTGTGACTACTGTCTCTGATAATGTGTAGCACAAAAATAATTTACTCTCTTTTAGTAGCACTATATGCTTTTTTGTTGATCTGATGTTGATGTTTTGTTGATCTATCATTTGACATATCTCAACAACCATGGATAGGGAAACCTAAATTGTACTGTACATTTGTTATCTGTAGAAGAATTCATCTGGTTTCATTGGTCCCCGAAGTTCCTTTCACTGCTAAAATGAGGCTGACATTTGACTGAGGTATATATGAGTGTATATATATGATGCTTGTCATGAAATAAGGTGCAGGAATCATGACCTCCAGTGGAACAATTGTTCATGATTCTCCAGTGTTTTAACTTGTCAGTTCACCCGACTCATACACAGTAAGGACTGACAAATTGATAGCTCTTTCTCGATTCTGTGGGTGGCTCCCCTGAATGGCCGTTCTTAGTTGGTGGAGCAATTTGTCTGGTTAATTCCGATAATGAATGAAATTGTGACATGCTAACTAGTTACTCGACCCTGTGCGGTCCAAGTCAATCGTTTTAGAGGGATAAGTGGCGTTCTGCCACAGAAGATGGGTTGGCTATGGCTCAGGAGGTAGAGTGGGTCGTCTACCAATCAGAAAGTTAGTGTCAAATGTCAAAGCGTGTCAAAGTATCCTCGGGCAAGATACTGAACCCTGAGTTTCCCCTGATGCATCCATTGGAATGTGTATGTGTGTGTTAGACAAGGTGCTGGGTATAGAATAAAACACTTGCATGAATGTGTGTGATTGTCTGAATGATGGTTTGAGTGCTCAGTTAGAGTAGAGCTCAGAGCTTTGCAAGTATCAGTTCATTTACCATTTACATTACTCTCAGCCACAATTATCAACTATGCATTAAACTCATATGATCAGGAATGACGGACTCAGACAATGACTCAAAAAATAAAAACTCTGTGTTTGATGTAGAATTGTTGGTAGAATCTGTAAATATCTCTCAATCAAAACTGCTTTATACAGCTTCTCCTTTATTACTTTAAGGGATCCAAAGGCTGCTGCACACATGCATCTGTCACAGTGCAGGCAACATTTTCATAAATATGCAAATGACTAGCTATCCAGTTTACATGCATTAAACTGGAAAGCTAAAAATCTTTTTGTGTTTGTGTTTTCTTTACCAAATCTTAAATTATTTTGTGGCTGTTGACAATGTGAGATACCTAGAACAAGTTTATTAAAAGCCGGTCTCTTTTACTTAAAGGCCAGCTATTCTGGCAGAAATGGCAAGGACTGCAGTTTCTCTTGGTGCCACTTGAGACTGACTCATAAACTCGCGGATTAGAATGCTGAACTGTGAACCATTAAAAATGTACTCTGGTACCAAAACAGTTTTGGCTTTCATGAATAGCTTCCCCCATCATAACAAATCTGACTGAGATGAATTTTTGAAACTTATCCATCTGGATGCTGGAGATAAGGGTCCTAACACAGGGAGCTGCTTGGCCTCACCTTCACTATTTCAAGTCATTAAAGTGGACCTCTTCACTGTGTGTGTGTGTGTGTGTGTGTGTGTGTGTGTGTGTGTGTGTGTGTGTGTGTGTGTGTGTGTGTGTGTGTAGGTGTGTAGGTGTGTGTGTGTTGTTATTGTTGGTTGTGGTGCCTTTTAGAGCACTTTAGTGGATTATCTCACTAAAATTATGGCTGACTGCAGGGTGCTGATTATCTAAGAAGTTTGTGCCCCAGCGTTAGTGTTTTATTAGTCTCTTACATTAGCACTAATTAGCAGATATGAGTGTCAGAGCTTTCCACCTGCACATTTTATGGCTCCAGCGTCGTAGCAAGCTTACCAGCATGGGCTGATAACTTAACACTCCACACTCTCATCCAGTTAAGATGATTTTGGACATAAAAAGCCGACATGGTGGAGTATATTATATATAACTGTATATTATCCTGGAGAAGCCTCTTTCCACTTGTTGCTCTGTTGTAATGCATTACCGTTATTGGCACATCTGTTTTAGAACAATGTGACCACCATGTTTCGTGTATGCCAGAGAACCAGATAGTGATTTTGGACATGCCGAACTTGTACGAGAATATAAACTTTTGCTCTCTGAAGAATCCAGTTGATGATTTCTTCTTCTTTAAAGCATGCTCGCTCCCACATGCAAAACACACAATTTTTGTAGCGCTTTAAGAAGCACTCAAAAGCCCGCAGCTTCCAGCAGAACAGAGATGTAAGAATTCACAATGACAAGTCTGCCTTTGATCTTTCCATAACAAAAGTCTATTCTCCATGTCTTACAATGTCAGACCCTTAACCAGGTTCTGAAACACACACACTCACACAAAAGACCTTTTGAAAGTGTACAAAGTCTCATTGGAGCTATACATGTCATCAAGATATGCCCGAAACCACAACCACTACTGCATAAAAAAGGGGAAAAAAGGACACTGTCAACTTCATTGGATATCCCTATGGTTTAACTTTATTTCAGTAATGCTGAATTGGAAAGTGCATAGTGGAAAATCTGGATAAATGCACAAATACACCAGAAATGAAATATGGTTGTGTAGTAGTGATTTTTAATGGTTATGTCAGCCACTGCATGCTTCTGGGGTAACAATGAAGGTGGACATAATTTACATTGGTCAATAAGATGAAAAATAAGTATATTCTGAATGTATTTAGTTGCCTAAGGTTCAGATGTTATTCTCAAAGAATGGGCAATTTAGGGTTCACTAGTCAACCAAAGCATTATATAACACACTCATCACGTTAAACATTTTTAAATTCATATATTAAGCAGTGCTAGCCCAGTCGATCTGCAAAGCAAGATGAGAGGAGCTATTTGCATAAGGGCAAAATCTGTGTACAGCACTCATACATAAGTAAGTGCAAGCTGTGACTGTTGCTTTTCTTTCAGTTTGAAACCTAAGGCTAGGGTTAGCAGACTTATGCATGCAGATGAATGCTAATGCTTTTGAAGTGAAATTATGCATTACTTTAAAAATTTAACACCTACAAAGTTAACAACATACGGTATGCGGCAACATGTGCTGGAGTGTCGACAGTGCTGCTCCTTGGTTCGAGGATAGGCTTTGCACAGCTGGGACTGGCAGAGGTTAATTAAGCTCTGGTGAGCAACATTCACTTTGTGACACATTTACTTTCATATTTCTCCCAGCAATCAAAAATAGAAGAGCTACGCATCTGTTTATGATAGGGTGTTTTGAATTCATTCCGTGTTGCTATAATGATCACATAAATAATGATAATGATGATTGTTGGCCTGTGAGTTAATGTACTTACATAGTTACTATTAACATTTGAATATTTACTTATGAAGCATAATTTGAGCTTATAAAAATGTGTGCATATTTTAAGCTTCACACATCTGCATATTACTTCACTGATAGTAATCATGTTACACAAGAACATAAACAGAGTGCTGATCTATTTATGCTTTTCCTTTTGATAGTTCAGTATATTTTACTGGTGTTACTTAGGTAAAATTTTTACTGTAGTATTTTTTGTAGCAAACTTTATCAGAGTATTCTGACATAAACAGAAATTTTAGACCATGGGAAATAAACCTTAAGTGCAATTTGGCTAATCACTACCATCAGGACAAGATGTGCTCTATTACAGTAGATTTTTGTTCCCTGTTCACACATCATCAGCATAACTGACCTACACTGATGTGACTCCATCCTCATTACAAGTCAAATTCCCTTAACTAGTATGCACCACTGGAAAACCTTTGACCACTCCTTAGCTAATAAAAGAAAAAAAAAATTGCATCAACTTCAAAGATGAGAGATCTCTCACCACTATGTTGTTTGGAGTGCCAAGCCAAGCTTGCTGCTTGAAGCCGAAGCTTGCACTGGCAACGCCACCGCTTGTATTAATGCACAACCATCACTCTCCCCTGCATCTAAATGTTTCATTACAGCCAAGGCGCAGACACAATTTCGCGGCCTATATGGGGCCGTTCACCAGCAAGCATGCCCTCTTAAGGGAAAAGTAAAGCATGACAAATTGAAATAAATGAAAGAGGGAGAGAGGAGAAGAGAACGTGGAGGGCAACGATGACAACGACAGGCCCTTTCTCCATATGGCCTCACAATGAGAATAACTCCTGTTTTTCTAATATCTCTGAGCTTCTCCCTGAAGTCTCTCTGCTCCTACAATTTTTCCATCTGCAGGTATAGCAGTGAAAGGGAGCCAACTGTCTTTAATAATAAAGTGATACTTTTGACAAAATTGAAGGCTAAAAAGCGAAAATGATTCAAGAGATGAAGTTTTTAATACTTAAGTTTCAAAAGCCTTTCTAGTTATCTTGCTCCATACTTTGAGTATAATACATTTTTTTGATAGGTGATTTCATCTTTGATTCACTACATATATGATACAATTGTAAAGGCAAATTGAAAAATACACTTGGTAAAAAGCCAGACAGATACATAATATCCTTATCAGTTTTGAAACACATAGGATTTACAGTAAGATAAGTAGTATTATTTATCGTTGATCAGCACTATCTATGTTTTTTATCTACTAAAGACCTGTGACCCATAGAGCATCAAGGAAATGACAACTCAATTCAGAAAATCTGAACGATTTTTTCACAGGCTAAGACTGTAGAAGAACAGTCTGAGCCCTCAGGTCAGTCCTTAGAGATGGCTGGATAAAGCTAACTTCCGAAACTATGATGATTACTTAATGTATATTAAGAACATAACGTATGTTATACGTATATACACATAACACATACACCTACATTACACACACACACACACACACACACACACACACACACACGTGTGTAGATAGATAGATAGATAGATAGATAGATAGATAGATAGATAGATAGATAGATAGATAGATAGATAGATAGATAGATAGATAGATAGATAGATAGATTATCGTTTCAGTTTGTAATCCGTCTGTAGTCAGTTTGTAGTCTGATTAATATTGACCGGTCGTGTTGAAATAAGGCTTTGCCTGCATGCAGAAAAAGTCATCAGAGTGTAGAGTGAAACTAATACAGTTGTTTTTGTGAATGCAAGCCAGTATGTGTTAGGTTGTCTGCACACGTGTTCCATTACTCAAGTGTGCTACACAATCACACACAGACACACACACAAACATCTGAGCTTTCACCTCCAAACCATCCCCTAACACCAGCCTCCATGCCCTAAAACCCTATAGTCCCTATATCATTGAAGCAGCACTGATATTCTACCACAGCAGGTGTGTTGCCATAGCAACATGGGGCTTTCATCTCCTGATTCCTAATTGAGCATGCATATTTTCTTTTGTATCCCCCAACAACCTCTAACATCCCCCCCACCTCCAAGCCAGTCAATCATTCTTTTCGTCTCATCTCTCTCCTCTGATTGGCTTGCTTCTCTCATGCTCTCCTTCAAAGTATTGACCTTCATACACGGCTGACTGCCGAATGACAATGAGGAGAAAATCACCTGTACTGCTGTCACTGCAGGAGAAAGCCGGAGAAGGACTGAAAGAGAAAGAACACCTGTTGCATGTTTGAGCAGCAAACCACTGAGCTCAGGAGGCACTTGAAGATATGGTTCTTGAAAATAATGTCATGAGTGAAACAGACAGAAAAAAAGAGGATTGTGGATTTTTCTTTGTCTACAAGTCCATTTCTTGTGCTCGATAAAAAAAAAAAATAAAGCATAAGAATAAAGGCTGACAGAGAAACAGTGGCAAAACATAAGAAGAGAAATGGTCAAGTGATATTTTTACAGTTTGTACTCTGCAAGATGTTTTTAAAAATGATCAATAGTTATCTTATACTGTCCTATAGTCTAACTTTATGCATGTCTCACAGAGTAAAACTGTACGTTTCTGCAGGTTTTCCCTATTCTGTTCTGCTTCTTTAAGAATATCAGAGCAGTCACAGGTATTGACTTTATCTTCTTTCTCCTCTCTACCTGTGAGCTCACATTGTCTGCTCCACTAAGCTCCAAAGGGCGACGGTGGCAGTGTGGGAGGGGAAATGCGGAAAACTAAGTCCTCATTATCCGGTCAGTTAGCACCTCTTATCTCCCCACTCGTTTCATCGCTGGCATCAACACTGGCGCGTTAAGAATAAGGTGGAAGATCTTTTAGCTGCCACTACTGGAGTTTCCTCTGCTGTGTGCTTTGATGGCAACTAGTTACATTGGGAGATTGATGACATGACTGAGATTGTTTACTGGTTTGCTGCCCTGTTATGTGGCAGCAGGTGATAGCGCCTACAGAGGGGTAGAAAACTGTCAGAGTTGCAGGAAAAGTCCTAAGGCGAAAATCTGCAGGAGTCCTCAATTAAACTAATTTGTGAAAAAACTACAACAACCTCTTTTCTTTGCTATTAGTGTTTCAGTTTAATAATCGTGTTAAGTTTTGCAACACGGACGCTCCGTTTGCAGACCCCCCATTCATCTCACCTGAGACGCCTTTGTTCTCTGGCCCTGGAGGCCGCAAACGCCGACGCAGAGGGAGAAGATCTGGCGTTCTAGTTCGACTGAGACGGCGCACTTACAGACCACCGTTACCCAGTTTATTACTGGCTAATGTGCAGTCTCTGGAGAACAAGCTGTGCGAGCTTCGGGCACGGATCTCATTCCAGCGAGAGATGCGGGACTGCTGCGTGATCTGCCTCACAGAAACCTGGCTATCGGACAAAGTACCGGACTCCGCAATACAACTGCCGGGGTTCTCTGTGCACCGCGCGGACAGGTCACAGGATCTTACTGGGAAAAGCAGAGGCGGTGGTGTATGTTTCATGATCAACAACAGCTGGTGTGATTATGCGAACGTGCACCCGGTCAAATCCTTCTGCTCACCGGACCTGGAGTACCTGATGATTAAGTGCCGGCTATTCTGGCTACCGAGGGAATTTACAGCAGTGATCATTACGGCTGTTTACATACCCCCACAAGCCGACACTGACCGTGCACTCAGGGAACTGTACAGCGCGATCAGCAGTGAGGAAACCGCACACCCAGAGGCAGCGTTTATCACAGCCGGAGACTTTAATAAGGGAAACCTGAAGAAAGTCTCACCAAAACTCCATCAACACATCCTTTTTAACACACGTGGAAACCGGCTACTCGACCACTGTTACACCTCTTTCCGGGATGCGTACAAAGCCCTCCCCCGCGCCCCATTCGGCCAATCAGATCACTGCTCCATCCTGCTCCTGCCCGCCTACAGGCAGAAGCTGAAACAGGAAGCTCCAACCCGGAGGGCGGTGCACTGTTGGACGGACCAATCGGAGTCTGCGCTGCGGGACTGTTTTGATCACGCGGACTGGGAAATGTTTCACGTGGCCGCCAGAGACATTGATGAGTACACAGACTCAGTCTGTGGATTTATCAGGAAATGCGTGGAAGATGTCGTCCCATCCAGAACAGTCAAATCCTTCCCAAATCAAAAACCCTGGATTAACGGAGATGTTCGCGCGGCACTGGCGGCACGGAACACCGCCTTTGCCTCCGCGAACACATCGGACTACAAACACGCACATTACCAACTCCGGAAGACGATCAAAGCAGCCAAACGTGAGTACAGGGACAGGGTGGAGCAACAGTTTGACAACCCTCGGAGTATGTGGCAGGGACTAAACACGATCACAGACTTTAGAGGGAAAACCAGCACACCGCAGACCACGGCCTCTCTGTGTGAGGATCTAAACGTATTCTACGCTAGATTCGACACAGCGAACACCATGAGACCGGACAGTGTGCGCACCGCGGATGACGTCAGTGCGCACACTGTGTCTGAGGAGGATGTGCGGAGGTGCTTCAGGAAGGTGAACGCACGCAAAGCTACTGGTCCGGACGGGATTCCCAGCCGCGTCCTCAGGTCATGCGCGGCTCAGCTGGCTGGAGTGTTCACGCACATCTTCAACCTTTCCCTCTCTCTGTCTGTAGTCCCAGCCTGCTTCAAAATGGCCACCATCGTCCCTGTACCCAAATCCTCCACCATCTCCTCATTGAACGACTGGCGACCTGTAGCCCTGACCCCCATCGTAAGCAAATGCTTCGAGAAGCTGGTCAGGGACTTCATCTGCTCTGCACTACCCGACTCACTGGACCCTCTACAGTTTGCATACCGCCACAACAGGTCCACTGATGATGCCATAGCCCTGACACTACACACTGCCCTGTCACACCTGGAGAAGAGAGACACGTATGTGAGAATGCTGTTTGTAGATTACAGCTCAGCATTCAATACCATCGTTCCCTCGAAGCTGGACAGGAAACTGCAGGATCTAGGACTGAGCAGCTCCCTCTGCAGCTGGATCCTTAGCTTCCTGTCTGACAGACGCCAGGTGGTCAGACTGGGCAGCATCACCTCATCCCCCATCACACTGAACACTGGTGCTCCACAGGGGTGTGTACTGAGCCCTCTCCTGTACTCACTCTACACCTACGACTGCACAGCCACTAACAGCTCCAACATCATTGTGAAGTTTGCGGACGACACTACAGTGGTGGGTCTTATCACCAACGGTGATGAGACGGCTTACAGGGAGGAGGTCAGCGCCCTGACCCACTGGTGTCAAGACAACCATCTCACCCTCAACGTCGCAAAGACAAAGGAGTTGATAGTGGACTTCCGGAGGTGCAGAGAAGTACACACCCCCATCACCATCAACGGCGCTGCTGTGGAGAGAGTGAGCAGCTTCCGGTTCCTTGGTGTACATCTGGCTGAGGATCTTACGTGGTCAGTACACACAAACAAAACAGTGAAGAAGGCGCAGCAGCGCCTCTTCTTTCTCAGGAGACTGAAAAGATTCGGCATGAGCCCCCGCATCCTCAGGACCTTCTATCACTGTGCCATTGAGAGCATCCTCACTGGATGCATCACCACCTGGTATGGCAACAGCACCGCCTACAACTGCAAAGCTCTCCAGTGAGTAGTGCGGTGCTCTGAACGGATAATTGGAGGTGAGCTTCCCTCCCTCCAAGACATCTACAGGAAGCGCTGCCTGAGGAAAGCGGGGAGGATCATCAAGGACTCCAGTCACCCCAGCCATAAACTGTTCAGACTACTTCCATCAGGAAGGAGGTTCTGCAGCATCCGGTCCCGTACCAGCAGACTGAGAGACAGCTTTTTCCATCAGGCCATCAGACTGCTGAACACGTCATAGACACCTCAGCTTCACTACTGGAACTTCAACATTATGCACTCCATACTGTATATAAATGCCACTTGTTTTGCACATATTCAACTCTGTATATTTTATATATTTTATTATTATTTTTTTTATTTTTTTTATTTTTTTTTTTACTATTTAATTTGTAAAAATGTGTATACACACACACACACACACACACACACACACACACACACACACACACACACGTAGGAAAATATTTAGTATACACATCCAGAAATGCATACACTATTATATATTGTACATATATTTATTAGTTCAGGTTGGCCATTCTTGTATTTTGCTCGTTTGTGTTGTTGTGTTTGCACATCTCTGTTGCTTGTGGGGCTCGCACACAAGAATTTCACTCGCATGTGCTGTGCCAGTGTGCCTGCACATGTGATGTGACAATAAAAGTGATTTGATTTGATTTGATTTGATTTGCACAATTTCCAGAAAAATGTGGGTCTTTTTTTAATGTTGCTGTTTCACTGCTAGTTATTTATAAACCTCAAATGTGCCCATTTTGTAACTTGAAGGATTTACTTAATTTTTTTCCACTGTGTAGATATTTTTTTTAAAATTGTTTCCGCTTCTATTAATGTCCAAAAACAAACACAAAACCCCTCTTAGTGATAGGCTATGTTGACAGGAGTTAAAATGTCATCATGAAGAGGGCTCGTTCACTGTGACAGATATCCACAGGTCCTATTCCACTATCTGTCTCATTTCTAATCACAGCAAGACTGTGGCTCGTGGCTCAAGAGTTGGGAGTTCGTCTTGTAATCGGAAGGTTGCCGGTTCGAGCCCTGGCTTGGACAGTCTCGGTCGTTGTGTCCTTGGGCAAGACACTTCACCAGTTGCCTACTGGTGGTGGTCAGAGGGCCCGGTGGCGCCAGTGTCCGGCAGCCTCGCCTCTGTCAGTGCGCCCCAGGGTGGCTGTGGCTACAATGTAGCTTGCCATCACCAGTGTGTGAATGTGTGTGTGAATGGGTGGATGACTGGATATGTAAAGCGCTTTGGGGTCCTTAGGGACTAGTAAAGCGCTATATAAATACAGGCCATTTTCCACAAAACCAACTGACTCTGCCCATCAGCTGTCTAATGAACACAGTAAACCATTTAACCAACCAACTAAAATCTGGGCTATTTTGCTGAGATCTGTTGGAGATCAAAGCATAGATAAAAGATTGACACGGACACAATGCCAAATAAATGCTGATGTTGCACCCTCTGCTGGATGTGCAAATATGCCACTGTGATAGTATGTCAGTGCTTGGGGTGGCACAGTGGTGGAGTGATAAGCACTGTCACCTCCCAGCATGAAGGTTCTAGCTGGGAGGAACCTGCTGGTTGGCTGGTGCTTCTCTGTGTGTACTTTGCAGGTTGGCCCTTTGTCTGTGTGGGCTTTCTCCATTAGTTCTCCAAAGGTCCAAACAGGATAGATGGTTGTCTGTCTCCCTTGACGTGTCTGCTGTGTTACCCTGGCACTCGCCTGGGCAATGAAAATCAGTTAAAGCAGCTTCTATTGTTGATCTATAATATTCACAGGTGATTATTGAAAACAAAGTACTGAATACCTCGTTGTTGAATTTATGCGTTTACACACCACATCTGCATTTGATCATTAGTAATTATTACACATTTTGTCCTGTTTCTCTGCCCCTTCCAGAGCCTCGTTCTGCAGGTTTCTTCCTGTTAACAGGGGTTTTTTCCTCCCCACTGTTGCCTAGTGCTTGCTCATACGTGGTTGTCTGACTATTGGAATATTCTCTCTGTTATTGTCGGGTCTTTGCCTTGAGGTAACTGTTATAGTTTGGTGCTATTTAAATGAAATGGAATTGAACTGAATAGCAAGCTGGCCCTGACAAGTTGTATATCTATGTTGTTATATTGCAGTGTAATGCTAAAATATCTTGGTTTTGGGGATCTAACTGTGTAAATATTTTTGTATCTTCAGTTGCCAGTGTGTGCATACATATTTCAGAGTCCTTGCAAGTGTGATAGATTTGAATTTAACTATGGCACATACAATCCCATTATCCTGCTGGTGACAGCAAGCTTATATATGGATGCAACTACTGTCTGTATTTACTGCCCCCCAAAGATGCTGAACAGCACAGACTAATAATTTATCTGTTTCATCTGTGGCTTGTGTTCTCATTATGTTGTAAGATAGCCACATTGTAAAAGAATTCAATCAGCAGAGAAATATTTATCTGGAAGCCTGCCTTGGCTTTGATATAAAGTCTGATAAAAGTTGTTTTTACATTATGAGTCAACATGCTTTCATTACTGATGTTTGGCCACGACTATTTAAACTTAATATTTTCTCATATCTGTCTTCATAAAACCTTAACAGTGCTGTTATCTCTGTCCACATTCCCTTCATGTTTACCCAATCCATTACCAAAAGAGAAGGAACCTCAAGCACCTCTCTCTACCCACAATCCCCTCTCTCTGATGTGACTACAGATGTATCTGGGTTGGATCACAGAGGGACAAAAATGAATTTGTTGGCATACCAGCTCTGGCATTTTGAGACAAGAAGAGACAAAGACACATCATAAACGGGCAGGAGTGCTTTGTAGCACCTGTCTCTGGTCCGAATAATCTGATCAAAAGAGCACAACAGAGAGGAAGCCTGTTGGTTCTGTCACGGAGGAGCTAAATTTGATTCACAGCAGGGTTTCTGGAAGTACAGACAAAAATACAGATAATTTTCTTAAGCTAAGAGTGTGCATGTGAAACATTAGCATAAAAAATTCAAAGTGTATTTAAAACTTCAAAAGCCACACTAAGACTTTTTCAGTCAAATGTTATTTTACTTTGTTATTTCTAAACCTCTAATTAATTCCTCTCCTTAAGTGACTTATCTCCTTTTTTTTTCTTGCTCCGTGTCTTTTTTCTGTCCTTTCCAAGTCTTTGTCTCTTCTTGCACCACCTGGTTGTTGGTTGATGGACGGGCCAATGTGACCAAAACCCTACTAAAACACAACATGTTACTCCATTTCTATGAGGTCTCAAGTATTATCTACACCAATCCCAACCACCAACAACACTGACCCAAAGAAGAGTACATGAGGCTATATAAGGCATGCATCGCCCTCATATACACAGGGTGTATAGCTCTCCTGCAGCTTACAAGTGCAAAAACGGTTGATGAGAATAAAAAATACCATTCTCTTTTCTCCATTGTCACTCCCTCAGTTCTGCTGAATCGCCTTGTAGCCTAATTTAACAGAGTAGTTCTTTAAACTGGCTCATGCATTTTCAGACCATAATATCCACACATTTCAAGTACTTTCTGTTTGGAGCAACATGTAAATCCAAGAGTCCAGCGGCTGAGTCAAATTGGTTATGTTGTCATTTTCCTGATTTGCAGAGAGAGCTGTGGAATTGCTTCTTTTCCCCCGGCACAGAGTCAGTTCAAATGGTCAAAACATACATACCAGCTGAATGCAAAGCAGAATGCGTCAATAACGTTCTGCAGTTTTCAGGCATCATTACAAGAAAATTCAGATATTACATAACCTGTGTCTTATAGTTGCATTTCTGGCTAGTGGAGTTTTATTTCAGCGAGATTAAGGTGAACACTCTGTTGATTAATAAAAAAGAGGCCTTTTTTTTTTTCAACTTTAAGGACATTTTAAGAAACATAACCAATGCAAAGAGTGAGATGAGATGAAGAATGTCTGCACCATGACTGTATGTTCAATTTTGAGCTAAAACAGGTGGAGGTTAGCGCTTTTTTTCATCCATCAACGTGAACTCCTGACATTGTGCGTGAAGAGAATGTCAATAGAGTGATTTTCTTTAAATGGACTTGCAATATTTTTGAAAGTTTCGTTTTCATTTAATTGTGTTTTCTTGTATTTTTGAATAGCCTGTAACTCTAGTTAGTTTTTATGTCTGTTTGTGGATAACAGATGAGCTTCACCTGGATAATTAGTGAGCTTTAGAAGTGTTCTTAGGGAACGATCACCTTTAGGGATTATCAGGGTAGCTGATTGTGGTTGTTTCCAGTCTTTTTACAACACAAGGCTTCCTTAATCGAAATTATTATGCAGTACTGTGCTGATAGTTAGCGAGACTTGTCTAAGTAATTCTAAAGTCTAAGTAATTGCTTGTCGTTGATGTTGTGCTAGTCCACTTTTAAAGGATATTTAAGCATCTACACTGCAGTCTGCAGTTTCATTTTATTTTTAAATAAAAGTTTAGTTCTGCCCCTTCTATTACTGACACATTTTCTCTTCTACTCCTGTTGGAGTTATTAGGATGTCCATAAAAAAGTCTCGGAGATGCAAAGAAAGAGAAGAGAGATTTGATACATTTACTCACGCTGGGTACCATGGTAACAATTTGATTATAATTTAATGTCTTTGTTGCGTAGCTGCTGAATAGAAAGAGGAACTTGCTGCTGAAAGGCTGTTCATTGCACCGTTGGGTGAATTCTAATAATCTCTCGTCGCTTTTTCTGTTCTTTATCCTGGATCCTTCAAAGCCCCTTCCACTTGGCTCTCTGGCGTTCAAGCAGCTTTGTATAAAGGGTCAAAGAGCAGCCTCATCAAAGGGTCGTTTGTGAGTCTCAATGGGGAAGTAGGCTTGCTCCTTTCCTTAATAGGGCTTGGCTCAACAGAAGCATTTTAGAGGGACTATTGAGAGGGTTTTATTCCTAAATAAAGCTTTATAAAAGGGAAGTATGGAATCAAGGAACTTTGTTTCCTATTGGTGGGTGGTGCATGCGGAGGTTATTAAATGATGTGGATCACCACAAGAGTGTGCTAAGAGGTCCTTAAGACTAGGGGAAAGAAATGCATTCAATAACATGTGTAAACAAGAGGAAAATAGCAGGAAGGATTGATCTTACAATGAATATGCACTGCTGATATTTGCCGCTAATTAAAATATTGGCTTAACAGTACATGCATATCGGTTTTACAAAGATATATTACAAGTAAGATGCTTTTACTCTGCTATGCAGGAATACATGATCTTAGCAATCACTGCACTGATAAAGTTTCTTACTTTATATAATTACCACAAAGTCACTTACTCGTTTACAAAAATACACACGCGCACAAAGGCACACCCGCTCACACCAACACCACCTCAGGCAACAATAATCAATTAGAATATCCTGGCAAAGGCTGGCTGCACCATGTAAATGATATGATACAAATGAGCTTTTCCTAATTAAACGGTCTAATTTGCTAAAAGGGGTGTGAGAGGGAGGCTTGCGCTGGAGCCAGCTGAAATGTGCAACAACAACAAAATGCCCCAGGTGCTGTTGAAGATGATAAATGGGAGTAAAGCTGTGTGTTTTTTGAAATGAGCTGTTATAGTGAACATGACATGTGTATTTGTGTTTTTATAGGGATGATTTATTTCCCGCAAACTCTATTATAAGGCTGAAAGAGATGCTTTCACTAGTCCGTACAAAACCTTGTGCTGACAGTTCAAACAGCGTGTTTGAGACCAGTAGGATTTGTGCTTAGCAAAGCCTCGGAGATAAACAGTTCCAAATGACTTGCTTCCACGAGTGCAATTTTCATCCGTGTGTTAAATATTTGAGATACTAGCTTGCAGTTTTAGCTCTTTGAGGTTTCTTTTGCTTGAAAGCTTTCATGCCAGGTGTTTCATTTCCACTTTCAGGCTTGGAGCTATAAGCTATGCACATATGTCCTAAACCTACACACGGATCACACATCTGTCAGGATTCTACCGAGACGTAACACATCTGCTAAATTGTGATCACAAACTGTAACATGAAACGTTTTCAATTTGCCTGTAAATTCAGACGATCTTACAAATGAGGTTATTCATTTGTGGAATCCTTTGTCACCAGTGAAATGTTACTCAGGGCAAGCAAGTTTAAAATTTAAGCCTTACACTAAAATCATTGAATCTTTAATTTGATTTCTAGTCATTTGAAACCTTGAACCACAGTGAGATAAACAATTCTGAGAATTAGTGGCACTCTCTGATGTTTCTTATGTTTCACTTTGTTTTTTATTTGAAACAGGCTGATCACATTTAATTCCACCTAAAACAGACACCGTAGCACAAGCTACTAGCAGGCATGAAGTGGGCAGTAGTCCCCCCCCAACCCCACGCGCTTTTAGCAACTGTATGTTTTAGAAAAATCAGTCAGCAGGAGAGAAAAAAAAGCTGTACATATGTCCAGTTTAATACAAAGAAGACACAAGCAGAGAGAGAGCGAGACAGAGAATGGTATATTACTCTAACTAATGACAGCTAGGAACCACATCAGGGATGCGAGGGTGGGGGCTGCCAGGTGATGTGATGGAGAAGTGCCTAGAGGGCACTGCAAGACATTTTAATAATAAAGAGCTCCCCACTGAGAATGATGTGTATGTATCATTGCATGTGTGGTTGGGTGCCTGTGTGTGTGTGTGTGTGTGTGTGTGTGTGTGTGTGTGTGTGTGTGTGTGTGTGTGTGTGTGTTCTTTCTCCTTAGAGCTGTAATGATAACCTATCACCTTCAGAAAATAAATACTTGCTGCATAATTACATGATAGCTGTGATCGCTATTTGTTAATATTTTCTTTCCTCCATCTCTTGTCATTCTTTATGTTGCACAACCAGCTTTGCGTTGCATTTGTTTTCTAAATTACAGATTCTGATTAATGTTCACATTAACCATTAACATTTACTTTTGACACTGACTTGTCTACCAGCCAAAACTGCAGCACAGTAACCCTGTGATAATCTGTCTATGCAACTTTGAAAACTGAGCTTTTCGCTGCACTCCACAAACCTTCAATTGTCGCCTATATCACACCAACCACTTGTCTCAGAATCTCTGTCTGACATGCTTTAAAGGCCTGTCACCAGCTCTACACATTAAGGTCAGCCGTCAGAAGTCAGAATGGCGGGACGAGGCCCTGAGAGGTATATGCAGTGCACCTTCTCGTGCTCTATTCATCCACCCCCATCATCCCTCTCCTGCTCTGTTCACCCTGCAAGGTGCACTGAATGATGGGTAATACGGTATATTTATGACAGATCTGGGTTGCTCTTTTAGCTGTTTTACAAGATATTTCTCTTTATGTCTCTCTCACACAGATGCACCTGGAGCAATGTTTCCCACAGAATGAGATCTTGTCTGTGTCGGTAGCTGACTGGAGGCAGCAGGTATATCAGGTGCTCCACCACAAATATCTTAATTGCCAAGTATTGTGACAATAAATAACGGAACAATGCACTGAGGAATGACTCCACAAACTCCACCTTCTTGCGCTGCAGTCGGCTATTCCACGGGTGCACTTTAATGTTTCCTCGTTCAAATCAGCAGCATCGGTGAACTTCGCAAAGCAGCCTACAAACAGGTTTTTTCAACTGCTGCAGATTCTGATTGGAGAGGGGCTTGAAGGATTATATCGTCAGTTGACCAAAAGCCGAACATACAGGCACGTGTAGGAGAGACATATGGGACACACTGACCACGCTTTTCTGTTTTCCGCTCTCTATCTTTCTCTATATCCTCTGCGTCCCACTTTCTCTTCTTATCCCCTCAACTTCCCACAGTATCAATAAATCATTCTTGGGCAGCTCCAGCAGACTAAATCAGTCACTATGTAAACATGGCTGCTAATCCATCGGCAGCCTGCCTAACTCCCACTCCCTTACATCCTCCTCTTCACTTTATCTAGCAGCACCCACTAGGGACTTTCTGAGCTGCGAGAAGAGCAGTCTCTATGCGTTTTTCACTGCCTGCGGTCTCCCGTAACCTGCGACGCACAGAGACACACGTGAGACGCACAGGGACCGGGGAAGACACAGGCACAAGATGGACGCCTGTCTCGAACACCTATTTTACACATGAGTCGTGTCTGCTAGGCACTGGATGAAGAACTTGAATTTTTCATAATCAGGGAGGGTACATTTACACCTACACAGCAGATCTGGGTATTACACTAGAAAACAGTTCTGGAAAGTAGCTCCAGTATGTTTACCAAAGAACAGTACAAAAATGCTTTTCTCCAACTACCTGTAGGTTATGTGGATATTTTAATTTCATGCTACCCCAGTGTTACATTTATATGTGTAACCAAAGGTTAACAGTTACTCAGCGGTTTATGGAAACCTGTATGCTGATGATATTACAGTAAATAGAAAGACACAGTACTGATACACTTCTCTTCAGCTTTAAAAAAGCCAACTGCCCACTAAGAATGCATTAAAAATAACTCTAGACTCTAATATGATACGTACATCATCGGAATTTGCTTTCGTGTGTGTTGTGATAGTCGTAATCAAATCACTTTTATTGTCACATCACATGTGCTGGTACACTGGTACAGCACATGCATTGTGGAATTTATTTTGGTTACTCAAAAGGAAGGAAATCACATTGATGATGTAAAAGTCTCAAAAACTTACAAAAAGCTGCAGCTGTATCAGAGATGATACATCATCTGATGCTGCTGCAGTCAGTTTTTGCCAAGGTGACTTAAGTACCTTTCATTTAACCAGCTAAAAAGACTCATTGACTTTTAAAATATTTTTTAAAATATTTTGCGACCTGAACCAGAAACTGCAACAAATGTAACATAATAGTCCAATGAAGATATGTTAAGACCAAAAAGGACTGGATAAATTATAATGTAGGTACAATAATGTAGAGTTATAGAAGAAAAGTTGAACTCTTTTTTATTTATATATAACCCCTTCATAAGTCCTATTGACTACAGTCTGTTTACCAGTACAGGCAGGTGATCACAGCAGTGGCTCACATAATTATGAGATGAGACTGACTATGCTGTGTCTGGGAGGGAGGCACATTAAGTACTTGTGCTTTTTGTGTGTAAAACTTTATATTCAGTCATGTATTTTAAAAATTACCACAAGTCTTTTGAAATTGGATCATTCTTTTTGATACACCCTGTATTTTGCTTCCAAGGGGAGCAGGGCATGAGATCATCCTGACAGAGGACAGAAAAAAAGGCAGCCAGCATCCAAAGAAGAGCTTTGAAGGTCCTTCAAAAAGCCTGAGGAACTATTTCTGAAGACTACTTGAAGAAATGACAAGAAAGCTGCCTAAGAGATTTCTGGCTGTGTGGATGAATAAAGGTACCCTTACCAAATATTAATTTTCAAGCTCATTAGAATCCTACAATGTCTTTTTTTGCCTTAAATATTTTATTTAAATTTACAATTGCGCAGTAAATCATTGCACCTGTTTCTGTTTTTCCTAGAAAATATAAAGAAGTGAGGGATGGCTCAAGACTTTTGCACAGTAATGTATTAGCTTGATATTGTGGTTCTGTGATATTTGGAGTAAATATAATATTAAGTGTGAATATCCCTGGAGCCTTCTTTTTTCAGTAACTACATGAACTACATGGGTTTGACTCAGCTGGCTGTTTGGAGACCTTCTGTGTTGAGTTTGCATTTTCTCCCTGTGCCCACGTGGCTTTTCCTCAAGTACTTCGACTTCCTCCCACAGTCCAAACATATCCTCATTGTTGATTCTACTGTCAGTATGCGTCAGCACTGTGATAGACTGTCGGCCTGTCCAGGGTGTACCCTGCTCCTCACGCCATGACAGCTGGGGTGGTCTCCAGCCCTCCAGTAACCCTAAAATGGAATTCATTTACATTCTTCTGTGTTAATATATGCACCAAGATTAGTGATGTTGTGGACAGGAAATGATCAGACAAGCTTTGAGTTAATGTTTTGTTAAAAATTAATTGTCAGTACTTCTGGGTTTCAGAATCACGAAACGTGCAGAGCTCTTAACATCTGAGCCACATTTGAGACACGTTGATGGAAATGAGGAAGTCATTATTATCTACTGAACCATTCGTTGCCTAATATATGAGTGTAATGTGCAGAAGGCTTTGTGCAAACACATACCTACCTTTGAAATTATTCCTTGTTGCCAATTTTTCACTCTGTCCTAAGACTGCAACGCTTTACTTGAAAGCTTCCTCAGGGCATGTATTGGTTTTCCACACTCTATAGCTTAACCAGATCCACTGGACAATACAAAAAGAGCAGCATGACGTAAAGTTCAACATGGATAGACACCCATAGCTGTACAAGCTGCACCATACCCGTGAACTCATACACATGCAGTCTGAGCCTATAATGACATGGTGAATCAAACCTATTAAACTGCATTAGTTGCAGTGTGGAAAGGACAGAGGAAAGAGGGTCAAAGGACACCACTTTAATTTTTCTGCCTCTATTCTTCCTCTGTATTAAGAGGGAGGGGTAGATGAATTAAAAGGAGCGAAGCAGTACACTGTAGGTGCTAGAGCAGAAGAAAAGCAATTAAAAGACAATTGCCTTATTTTCAGGGGACTCATCTTCAGCAGCCGCCTTCTTTGAAAACATGTTTTTGTCTAAAGAAACGGTAACAATTGCATATCTGATTGCACAGTGGGATCAGCAGTGAGAGATAAAGTGAAAGGACAGAAATGAGAGGGGAGATTCATGCTGAGAAACAAAACTGAGCTCTATTCACACGACAACATCCTCTTCAGAGAGATGGGGAGCTTTGCAACTGTGACAATTATAGCATAATATTCTCTGCTCCATTCGGTGTACTGTTGCCTTCAACTTGCTTTGAGCTGTTGCTCGAGTGCAGATTTTTTGCATTTTTACATAACTCAGTTGTATTCTCGTTAAAATTATTTTACATTTAGCAAGCAATTTAGGCCACTAATTACAGGAGCAGTCACATTATTGTAGTTTGTGGCTTTTACCTGTATAGATTTGAATACTTTCAAAAAACAGAAGCTCTAGCTGAACAGATAGCTAGGAGAGATTAGGCAGAATGATCAGATGTCTCTGGCTGCGCAGCCTGCTCTCATATTTGTCACGATCCCTGGGTTTGAGCTTGTTTTGGTGATTTTAGTTTAGATTTTGCCTTCATATGCTGCCGAGTTCCTGATTTCCTATTTTTCTTCACTGTGTTGGTTATAGTTTAGTCTTTATATTGTCATATTTTTTAATCTCTGGCGTTTTGAGTTCTGGTGCAGAGTTAGTTTGTGTTTCCTTGGAACAATACTATAATCAACTGTTTTGCAATAGCATGTAGGTTTTAAAGAGCCCTTAATGCCACCCAAATTCTAGTTTTTAGCAATCTAATTTGAAGCATGTTAAAGATAGATAGGTTCTCATTAACCGAGCTGCAAATGACACATCAAATACAACCAGAGCCAATATAGAGATATTTCCTGAGAGAAGCCACTAAAATGAGCAGGTGCAATGAAAATATGAGATGGCTTCTAGGCAAATGTTTGCATGTGTTTAAAGCAATAAAGCATCTTTCTACATTATAAAGTTTAAACTGGAGACCTGAGGAATGCATCTCCTTTTCATTAGCTGACTGTTTTGTAGCTTTCATATCCTCTGGCTTGGAGCCAGTCCAGACTCTCCCTCTGTCTCCAACGCTAAATAATCAAATGCATTATTCAACGATGCCCCCGTGCTCTCTCTTCTCTTAAATATTAAACTTTGAAAATTGATTTGTCTTTCAGAAGTCATCACAATCACAGAAGTCATGCCTGTGCAAACACTGATTACTCACACAGATGAAGGGGCCACAGAGGAGGCGACTGAGAGGAAGAAGAACCTGAGGGCAGATGTAGGGCATTTTTAAGGGCTGATATTATAACAGGAAGGCTGCATTAGTGGCAAGAAGTGTAAGCTGACGAGTGTTGGAAACAAATATTCCTTTGCATAATTAGAGAGGGAACGTGCATATTAACCTCAAATATCTGACAGTAGAGACAGGATGTAGACCGGCCTGTGTGTCAGCACTGCAGGGTAGAACAGTTAAAGCTTCCTGGAGTGCCCATGCAGCCATGTTTGTTTCTGCCCATCAATTCAATTCAATTCAATTTTATTTATATAGCGCCAAATCACAACAAAAGTCGCCTCAAGGCGCTTCATAGATACAGAGAAAAACCCAACAATCATATGACCCCTATGAGCAAGCACTTTGGCGACAGTGGGAAGGAAAAACTCCCTTTTAACAGGAAGAAACCTCCGGCAGAACCAGGCTCAGGGAGGGGCGGCCATCTGCTGCGACCGGTTGGGGTGAGAGAAGGAAGACAGGATAAAAGACATGCTGTGGAAGAGAGACAGAGGTTAATAACAGATATGATTCAATGCAGAGAGGTCTGTTAATACATAGTGAGTGAGAAAGGTGACTGGAAAGGAAAAACTCAATGCATCATGGGAATCCCCTGGCAGCCTACATCTATTGCAGCATAACTAAGGGAGGATTCAGGGTCACCTGGTCCAGCCCTAACTATATGCTTTAGCAAAAAGGAAAGTTTTAAGCCTAATCTTAAAAGTAGAGATAGTGTCTGTCTCCCGAATCCAAACTGGAAGCTGGTTCCACAGAAGAGGGGCCTGAAAACCGAAGGCTCTCCCTCCCATTCTACTTTTAAATACTCTAGGAACAACAAGTAGGCCTGCAGAGCGAGAGCGAAGTGCTCTAATAGGGTGATATGGTACTACAAGGTCATTAAGATATGATGGGGCCTGATTATTTAAGACCTTGTATGTGAGGAGCAGGATTTTGACTTCAACTCTAGATTTAACAGGAAGCCAATGAAGGGAAGCCAAAACAGGAGAAATCTGCTTTCTCTTTCTAGTCCCTGTCCCTGTCCTCTTGCTGCAGCATTTTGGATTAGCTGAAGGCTTTTCAGTGAGTTTTTTAGACATCCTGATAATAATGAATTGCAGTAGTCCAGCCTGGAAGTAATAAATGCATGAACTAGTTTTTCAGCGTCACTCTGAGACAGGATATTTCTAATTTTAGAGATGTTGCGCAAATGGAAGAACGCATTCTTACATATTTGTTTAATATGTGCGTTGAAGGACATATCCTGGTCAAAAATGACTCCAAGGTTCCTCACAGCGTTACTGGAGGCCAAGGTAATGCCATCCAGAGTAAGAATCTGGTTAGATACCATATTTCTAGGCTTTTCAGGGCCGAGTACAATAACCTCAGTTTTATCTGAATTAAGAAGCAAAAAGTTAGCGGCCATCCAGGTCTTTATGTCTTTAAGACATTCCTGCAGTTTAACTAATTGGTGTGTGTTATCTGGCTTCATGGACAGATAGAGCTGGGTGTCATCTGCATAGCAGTGAAAATGTATGCTATGTCTTCTAATGATGCTGCCTAAGGGAAGCATGTATAATGTAAACAGAATTGGTCCTAGCACTGAACCCTGTGGAACTCCATAATTAACCTCAGTGTGTGAAGAGGACTCTCCATTTACATGTACAAATTGGAGTCTATTAGATAGATATGATACAAACCACTGCAGTGCAGTACCTGTAATACCTACAGCATGTTCTAATCGCTCTAATAGGATATTATGGTCGACAGTATCGAACACTGCACTAAGGTCTAGCAGGACAAGCACAGAGATGAGTCCACTGTCAGAGGCCATAAGAAGATCATTTGTAACCTTCACTAAAGCAGGCAGGCATTTTTATCTTAAAGACTTCTACTACTCATGAATGCCATTTCTTAATGACATTTTGCAAACTGCAATATGTAACTACTTTAATGTTTATTTATAACCTTTTCCTCCTTTGTTCACATTAGCTTCCTGACTCAGGTGCTGGGAGGAGGAGAGGTTGTTATCACAGGGTTTGATAAAATTCATCAGGTGATAGGTCCTATGAAGAGTTGACTTCTCATATGAATCAGTTTATAACATTTTAACAATCTTAAATGTCCAGGGATGCCAAGATGTTTGTGTGTACAGTACTGTGCAAAAGTCTTACTATTCATATTTATTATCATTTTTAAACAGGCTTAAAATAGTAACCGGCAGGCATAAAATGGTATTTTTGCACCAGCCAAGGAATTCCCAATGTGCAATTAGCTGACACTTTCCATATTGCAGCATGGTATGCAGTGTGTCCTTAAAAAAATTGAGGAAACTGCATAAATGGAGGATTTAAAAAAAAAAAGTGCAGCAGGGCTAAAAACCTTGTTACAGCAGATGAACAGTATCTGAAAATTATGTTCTTAAGTTGGTGTGAAAAATAACCGAAAATCAGAAATGGCCTCAGTGGCAAACAGGAAACAGGAAAAAAGGCAGAGGTATGCCAAATTACACAAATTACGCAGGTCTGATGGAATGACAAATGTGAATCCAGTTCCAATTGTCGTCAACATGCATGGAGGAGGTCAGAAAAGAGGAACAGTGAGTGCTACAGCAATCTGGAAAAAAAAAAAAGTTTAAAAGATGTGGAGGCTTTGTTGTGGTTTGGTGCTGAAGTATCAGTCAGTGGTGTAGGTGATAGATGGAATTATGAACACAGAAAAGTATCAGATTTTGATCAACCATGCAACACCATCTGGAAAGCATCTAATTGGAAACAGCTTCACTTTTCAGCATGACAATAATTCCAAACACGCTGTCAATGCAGTAACATCATACCTGGGCATAAAAAAAACAAAACACAAATGATCACTGTCAGTCATAGACGGGCCTCCTCAGAGCCTGGTCATCAACATTATTGAAGCAGCGTGGGATCATCTTGACAGAGACAAAAGGCAGCCAACATCCAAAGAGGAGCTTTGAATGTCCTTCAAAGAAGCCTGGAGAACTATTACTGAAAACTACTTAAAGAAATTATTTGCATAAGAGTGTTCAGATTTTATAATAATAATAAAGGCAGCAAATATTGACTCTCTGTCATGTTCCTGGGTCTCAGGCTCAGTGTTTGAGTTTCGGAAGGCTAAGGTTCTCTCTGGTTTTGTATTTTTGATTGTCCCTGCCTTTTCTGTTGTTGACATTCAGTCTTCTGTTTATTATGATGCCTTTTGTGATCCTTTTCTTGGTCTTGGTGTCTGTGTTAGTTCCTCTTTTATTATGACTTTCCCTTGTCTCATATGGGTCTTGTACATTTTTGCTTCCTGTGCCTCATCAGTTGCTCAGGTGTGTTCTCGCTGCCCTGATTCTCTCCTGTGTAAATATTATTCCAGCCTCCCCATGGTCTTTTCATGCCATTGTTTTGCATTTCCCCCATGCTGTGTGCTCTGTGTTTGTGCTTCATTGCTCCAGCAAAAAGTTGGGTTCAAATTCAAATTCATGTTTCGTTTCCCGAGTTTCCCGGGTTTCCCGGGTCCTCACTCTGCCTGCAACACAGCGCTCTCCATAAGGTAATGCAGACTTTCTCTTACATTGCTAGGACCAGAGTAAATCTCCTTCAGATTTAGCTGACAGAAGTTATGTTTGCATAGTTGACCAAGCTGAAATTACAGAAACATGCATGAACAGTCATGTATGTTAGTGCTGAATCTTTTTACACGTTCTTAATGTGCACTTACTAAAGTGTAGATAAGGATGCATTTGAGGTCATTTATTTCTACATTTTAGAGGAAAATGATCCTTCATAAAAACCCGACACATCACACTGCAACCGCTAACCTTATAGTAAAAACCCATAGATATCAAATATGTGCCAAAATGGAGACATCACAGAAAGTTGGCACATCTCATTACATGTTGCTTTTTATATGTATCTTGTTCTTCGAAAATCTAATTGGGCAAGCTTTACAGACCAGACAATAACATAACAGACCAGGAAATTGAGAGGAGACAAAGGATATTACTGTTCTTTCAATAAGAGCTATCAAGAGAACAAAAGATGGCTTGTTAGCGAAGCTGTGTAATCTCAACTTGATGAGACTTTACAACATAACAGACAACCGCAGGTCTGAAAGAGAGCACCAGATTTGTCTTGTTTTCTGTCTCTCTCCACAAAATGGAAATGACTCCGTCAACTCCCGCCAGAGTTGCAATCATTGTCTCTGCATAAATGTGGTTTCAAATTTGCCTCTGTATTTTTGCCTCTTTCTTCTGAGTTGTCAAGAATTATGATAACAACACTTTGACAGGAAAAACACTCATCTCGAAGTAGAAGGTAGGTAATGTAAGCGGTATTAAACAGTGAAACATTACTTAAGGCTGAGAAAAGAGTGTCTTAACATCTAAACCTCACGATGACTAAAATGAGAAATGATTCACATATATTCGTGTCTCTCTGGTGCTTTTAGCTGAGTCTTGAAACAAATTCCCCTTTAAATCCTTAAAGAGAAACTGTAGCTAAAGCATAATTCCATTTGTGTTCAATTCACGATGTTCACAAAGAAAATCAGTCGTTGCAGTGTACTGCACCTGACATGACAGAGCATAAAAAGAAAATGCTGTATTATCCATGGTCACTCTACCATGGCAGCATTAATCTTCCTTTCTTTATTTCGAGTTGGTGTAAATAATGACCAAAATACCCATGGTCCTCTTTCTTCATTTCCTCTGTCTCTCTCCGCCTCCCTCGCCAGCTTTCTCTATCTGATTCAATGCGCCGATGATGATAGCGAGATTAGCTTTTCCTATTGTCTGCTTCCTCACTCAGACAAATGCACTCATCAGCTTAGACCTTGGGGTCAGGCTCAGTAAGCTGCTATTTATTAAGCGCATTGATTCCAGAGCAGCTGGTATTAAGAATACTTGGTCAAACTGAAAGTCCCGCATCCACATTTCTAATGAAATACTTAGTATGAGCTCATCTATTTGTGTCGGCAAGGATAAATACTGTATAGCTTAGTAGGCTATAGTCAAACTAGAATCAATACTATCCCCCAGGTATGTCTGTAATAAAGGTGCAATCATTTAAACTGGTATCGTGGATAAGTAATGTCGTGTGGTAGCTCCTTTGAACAATGTGGTGGCATGAGGAATGCAGGTGAGTTTTCTTCCTGTGCTGGACTTCACTTTGGTAAAATCAGGGATATCTGAAATTCAATCAGGCCCGCATCAAATATTAACCCCTGTGCATCATATCTACAACCATGTTTAAGCTGGATTGATCAATATTTTTGCAACAACTGGCTCAAATCTCAAGCCAACAGAGTATTATCTCAGTCTTTCTTCTCTTCCTGTAAGCAAAAGGGTTGATCAGCTCATTGTTTTGGTATTATGTCTTTCAACTTTAGTGGTTTGAATCATTCTTTCATCGTGACCATTTCCAACACAGCAGGCCACAAAAACCTCAGATAATATCTTTGTGCACTACCTTTCCAACTCCAAACAGCAAAGTTATTAGCAGATGACTACAGTGTGTCATTTGGCCGTTTATCTATCTTTATTCAGTAAAAACCGCAAAGAATTATAAATTCAATTAAATTCAATTTCAATTCAATTAAGTTTTATTTATACAGTGCCAAATCACAACAACAGTCGCCTCAAAGCGCTTTATGTTGTAAGGTAGACCCTACAGTAATACATACAGAGAAAAACCCAACACTTCAGGAATGAGAACAGTCTTGTTAAAGCTAGCATTGTCCCATCTCTTCTCTGTGCAGAAATAGACAACTGTTCACCAAGTCATATAAACTTTATTAGACACTAATGATGCATTTGTGATGTTCTTCACTGGCTAAACATAAAGAAATATTTAAGGTTTGTTACTTCATTTTCAGGCAACCATCAGTGAAATGCTAAAATTTAGTAGTACCACAAATGCAGAGGTGGGAAGTACACTAAGTACAGCAATGAAGTACAAATACTATATTACTTAGGTAGAATTTTCAGGTATTTCTGCTTTACTTCGGTTTTTATTTTACTGATGACTTTCTACTTTTACTCCATCCATGTTTAAACAAATATCTGTACTCTCTACTCCTTCCATTTTCAGAACAGGCTCATTACTTTTGGTTTAACACATTTGAGAGGATTTATTGTTTCACTTCACTGCAGGCCTTCAAACATCAAACAGATTTTTTTCACTACACAAGAATGACTGTTGCAGTTGCCATACTTCTGCATCTATCTAGGCCTGCAAAAGAGGAGTGAACATAAAGGGAGTACTTGTTTTAAGTGGCGGGTAACTTCAAATGCAGCGTTTCTATCAGCTCAACAAACATCAGCAAACACACAAACTGTTTGCATGCAGTTAGTCACAGTGTCTGCTAGCTAAAGGTACAGCTGCTGTATTTTAAGGGAGTGAATGAGAGCTTCACTCAGAGATGGGGAAGATAAGACAGACAGCACAGGAGAGGAAGAATGTAAGGTAAGGACTGCTCAGTGGTATTTGATAAACTGGAAATTTAAAGCTAACATATAAGTCCTTGTGTCTTTAAATCAGATATTTGGTCTGCACATGTGACATTTTTTAACTACTAAGGCAGACTAACAGTGTCATAATAAGGTCGCATGAAAATAATTTGCAGTTTAGTGCAGGATAAACTGGTTAGTTTGCTGCACTGTGATGGATTTCAAATAAAGCATTGTGTTGGACTGGTGCACAGTGGCTGTGGTGTTTATAGTCATAGAGTTACATCAGGTGTAGATTTCCACCTTCATATCAGCTTTCTATACTATCTAGTATAATTACAGCATAAACAGTATAGTCTTCATGTAGGGGATGGATATCAGTAAGGACAACTCACGAAACATCTGATGACATCTTTTTGAATTCAGTAGTATAAATTCACAAAGAGCTGTAAATCTCAGAGCAGCAGTAGCTGATTACAGTCTGTACATTAAGCTGGAGCTCTCAATAGAAATTGTTGCCAGCTGGGAATCTTTTGCCCATGCTGAGCCACTACAAGCAATTATAGGGTTCCCCCACCTGCTGAATCTCACTTTATAACCCCTGACTGTGCTCTTTTTCCTGTTGGATGGTGTGGATGCAAGTCAACCTCTACATTGAAGGCAACAGAAAATAGAGTTACTTTTTATATTCCTTCTTTTTCTCTGCTCATGTTTTGCTTAACTGATTCAAGTTGAATACATTTATTAGAATTCAATTTAGACTGAAGTAAAGTTTTGCATTCCCATCTACTAATATAATTTTATTATTACATTAAGATAGCACACAGTTCAGTTACTGTAGCTTTGTACAAAATAGCTAGTGCAAACCTCCTCCAAAGAGTTACTTTTCACTTTCTTACTTTGAGTACATTTCAAAGTCTGTTTTCACTTTTACTTTAGTAAAGAAGTTGAATCAGTACTTTCACTGGAGTATTTTTAACACTAGTATCTGTACTTCTAGTTGAGCACACAATGTCTGTATTTTTACCACCTCTCCTCATAAAACGTTTTCTCCTTCGCAACCTTTGCAAGTATAATAGCAATCAAAATCAATTATAAATAATACCAGGTCACAACCAACCTTACTTTATTTATTTGGAAGCTATATGTACAGTCAAATTATAGTTATTGACCGTACAATATTAAAGATAAACCCATAAAAGTCTTGTAATTCCTTTTAAATAAACACTTTGTGACTGTGGGGAAGATGAACTCCTTTTTAGCAGGAAGAGACAACTGGCAGGACCAGGCTCAGGCAGCCTGCCTTTACTAATTGGGGGTTTGAAGGAAAAGAAATGACAGAGAAGAGGAGCATAGGTAAACCATGTACAAGAAACAGAAACTACAGAAAAGAGTCTAAAATAGTTAGTGGCGTACAATAGTTACATACTGTATAACATTACGAGGAGTGTGGAGAGGGCAGTGGAGCAGTGGGTATCTATCTCTTGAATCCTATGAAGATATCTCTGCTGTAGCTTTGCAGTTTTTGGTCTGTACCTGTATGTCATGGTCCTGAATTTTGTTATAGTGCTTTCAGAGGATCAAATAATGATTTCCCCCGCTGCCAATGTATGATTAATCTTACTCCCCTACCTGTTAGGGTTAGGGGAGTTTTATTATCAACACCTTTGTCTCAATACTCATGTGTTCATGTGTCCTGCTTACCCCTTTGTGAACAAATAGCTCTGTCTTTCCCTCATTCCTTGTTTTAGCATCTTTTACCTTTGCTTGTGTGTTCCTTGCCTTTTTGCATGGGCTTGTTTTCGACCTTCCATCTGTTGAACTAAAGGTGTACTTTCAGTTTACTCAGTTTGTCTCAGGAGTCTGTGTTTGGTTCTTCTATCGTGCATTTCACAACCCTGGATTTTGCAGATACTTCTTGAAACTTTCATCATTTACAAATTTGCATGCATGACTTATCATCTACCACACACTTAAAGACTTAAAACACCATTTCTATTTACAGATTGGTTATACTTCTTTTATTTATTTATTTTTTAACTCTTGATTTATGTTCAAGCTAAATGTCATGTTGACTGGAAGTACTCAGTCTTAATTAGGAGCTAAACCACCCAGTTGATTGTTGTACACTGATGTACCAAAATGAAAATCCTTGAGTCATCACTGCTTCTTTTTGTAACTGGTGACTCATCAGGACACTGAGCACATCTGCACCTGGCCAACACAGAAACCACAGCTCAGTAAAGTGCTGCTGAATTACCCATTAACCTATCTATCACTCTGTCCTGCTCTGAGAAAAACTTCGCCAACTTTGACTCCCTGTGGATGTTCAAAGAAGGCGCTTGCGTAACCTCCGTGCACACACTCACACACAGGCACACTCGCTTTATTTCTGTCTCTTGCCCCGTCTCCCTCTCTCTGGAGCCCCAGTGTATTTTCTCTTTGATAAAAACACCTAAATGATGAATCGTACAGCAATCCAGCGTTTCCCTGTGCCAACACAACTGACAAAACATCAAGTGCCTCATCTTGCCCCATTCTGTCACAGCACATCTTTTGATTAGTTCACACAGCTAGACACCTGAGAGCATAAAGGATTTCTGTTTTTTCCATAAATTACACATCAGGGGTTTAGACACCAGTTTCATGTGTCACCCAATCATAGCACCCCAGGATTTCAGCTATGGAAGGAGTCCTGTTTGAAATGACAGTGCTTTGCTTTCCATTAGAAAAACTGTCACAGGTATGCATGCTGTGAAGGTGGAGTGATAGTTATCACAAAAATCATTATGGCATTTTTTGATTTTAAATAATTCAACACTCAGCGGGAGTTGACATGTTTTCATTAGACACTCTTTTCATTATGTAACTCTTTCAGGCGGTTTGACTTTTAATTTTGTTACGACTTGTTTTATACTGTCAAGAAAACAGATGATAGACGGAATTCAAGCTTTTCTAAAAGTTGACAGTTTGAACTGAACTGAAGAAAGTGTGTAATGTAACTCACACACAAACTACATTAAATGATTAGAATGAACCAAGGCTGTCTGTCAAATGTTTAGGATACGTGTGGCCATGGTGTACAGTACTGGATTTGTGTTCATGCCAGATCTGGTTAGAGAGGAAACCTCTGCGATGAGCAATGAAGGGATGTGGGAGTTATAACTTTGGTTTCTCTCCAAGTATCAGGTTGTTTTCTTTTCATCTGATACTGTGGGGCCACAGTGGTTCCGGTAGGTCAGCTAATGCAAAATTTGAAGACAACTAGCAGCAACTTACAGAAACCCAGAAGCCAAATGATATGTTCTCCTAAATGCTGTAACTTTGTTCCTAGCTGTCATCAGGTAGCACTCAAAGGGCATTTGGTTTGGATTGCATTAATCAGAGCTGGAATGACTAACAGTACTTGTCAGCAGTGCATGGATATCCCTGTTGCTACTGGTTGCTGCAAAATATGTATCAGAATATATCTGAATCTTCAAGCACACATCACCACGATAAACCATAATTTTGAATCAAAGAGCAATTTGTTTACATGTTGAACCCTTCTCTCATTTTTTTATATTTATATTTGCTGCTCGGTCTGTTTTTCACAGCTGAAACTGCAGCCACAGAACATACACCAACAAACATGTTCATCAATAAAATTAATTTCACTTTGATCTGCTGAAAAACTAAAGTGATTTCAGCGCATCCTTTATTAGGCTGCGGGACAGTAATAATAAATGTTTAAATGTATCCAGTTTAAAGTTTCAGAGCTCTAATGTGCAGCTGTCACGGTAGAAACAGAGCAGCGCCGAGAGTGCACTCAGCATTAAAACAATTAACTTAAATTAAAATGTTTATTTTACCACTCTGTGCACTAAATCCCAAGATTAATGATTTTCTGCAGCATTAATCTCTTTTCTTATTTACAGCCTTGCATTTTGCTGTTATATTTTTTATGTTCTTTATAGATTTTTAATCACCATTTTATCATCATCATCATCTGATAGGCCTACAGTCAATAGCTCTGTGTGTGTGTGTTTATATTTTAACATACATTTAACTTATCTGTAAAGTTTTATTTCACTGTTTTTACTGCTTTAGGACATAAGTAAGTATAATAACATGTTCTATAGAGATAACATTTCCATTGCCATCTGATAATGTCACTCAATGGGGGGTCAAAGGGATGATTTAGTTTGGTAAAGTCATGTGATGCGTGAAAAGCCCCATCTCAACACCCTATGTGGATGTGCAGAGAACCTGAAAGATAACAGATAACATGGCTTAACAGAGAAATCTGATAATCACCTTCATAATACCAGTTGGGGTTTTAGGTTTTGTGGAGCCAGCTAATGCAGTCAAACTGGAATTACTAACCTGTGATTGTAAACCTCTTAAAAGTAGATGTTTCATTAAGCCTGCCATACAGATATGTGCAATCACCACATCTGCGAGGTCACGGATGAGATTTGAAGCGAAACCCTGAAAAGCTGGTGAAGGGTTACTGATTGCTTTATCTATTTATACTGTCCACACAGCCAAAATGAACAGTCACTATGCTAGAGTGTTAAGAAAGACGTGAAAAGCCTTGTGTAAACATAAATGAATATTAATAGATATCAATTAGCATTGGCTTTATTAGTAAAGTCTCAGTGGGCTGCCTTATTAGCTAAAGCCACACACTGGGCTTCTGAACCAAGACTCCCTCCTTGAGTCTCCAGTAGATGCAGATGAAGAGACATTTTTCTGTGAGAAAATGGTCTTTCTGTCTAAAATGTGACAGCTTGTGAGTGTTGACAGAACAGGCCGTTCATATCTTGGTTTAACACCTTATATGTGTTTTTTGTTTGTTTATGTTGCCACCTTTTCTCAAGACTACAGATGAAAAACAAGCTATCATTTAATATCCTTATAGGATCTAAATCTTATCAGTGTGCCACAGCACTAACCGTGTCTGGCCTCCTGTATTCTAATGCACGAGTTTTCATTAGATGAGAAGGTAAAGTGCAATCAGGAAGAAGAGGTAGATTTATTGCTTGTTAACTAATCTTGCTACATTGTTTTGTTTCTTTGATTAAACTAGCAAAACTATTCCTAATAACATCACCCAAACTGTTCTCCACTGCACTCAATCATTTGTGGTAAGTTTCCTAAATGCCTTGTGATTAATTCGAATCATCACGAGTGTGCTTTATGTACACGATTTGATTGAAACATGCATTGCATTTGCATAATTACCGCACTGTAGAGTAGGGCTTATTGTTGCGATCCAATCTAAACCACTCAGACTTGGAGCTTTGTGTATTCAAGGGGACTAATATGAAATCACACAAATGTATTGTGTACAGTGTTCTCAATTATACACAATTACAGACTGGCCTTTCAGAGACACAAAAGCCTATTTCAGGCTAACATTGTTCAGCATAAATGGTTTGTGGTTGTTTTATAGAGCTAAATGGGAGAATAATGACGAGAATACAGTGAATGATGAGGGAGAAAAGATAAACAAGGGGCAAAAATAGAAAGTCTTGCCAGGAGAAAACTTACTGTGAAAACTTTGGTAGGCGCTGTGTTGCTGCAAGGAAATGTGCACATCTCTGCAAGCAGTGGTAGAAGATAGTAGCAGTACTATCAGATACGCGATGCAGTACAAATGCCGTTCAAGTACTATACCAGTAGTTTAATACACCAGCTTAGAAAAGGGTTGTATTCTTAACATGACAATACAGCAATTGTGCAAGCCAGCTGAATCTTAAATGAGAAGGAAGAAAAATGCACAAAGCGTTTAATGCTTCCAGGCGGCATTGGCACCCTCACCAATCTGTTTTTAAATCCTCTCAAAGACGACCAACAGATGCAGTGTGCACTGATAACAAGTGTTTAAAGTACTTATCTAGTTTCCACACCGTCAAAATAGTGTCTGGTTCAGTGTGAGATTCAGCCCAGGTGAGTCCCTGGTTGCTCAGGTAGTGCCAGCCCACCTGCCAAAATATTCCCCACCCTTAACACTGGAATGGAGCCCAGCATTGTGGTATGCACGGTTTGCTAAAAAGACTGGATGTCCAACTCATCGCACTCTCTAAGGCATTATCAGTCCTCCTCGTGTATCACAGTTTTTCACCCATCACTGATAATCGCTGCCAAGAGAAGACAGTGTTTAAAAGGTAGACAGAGGAGGTCTCCATGATAGTAAATAGTGTTACTAAACAGCAGCTCTAACAATGGACAAAATGATCATTCTTTCTGCACTGCTAAACCTGTCCTACCTTGATTCTTAGGAGGGCAGGTATTCTAAGAGACTATGTTGTGTTCAAGGAGAAAATGCAAAAGTTTAGCTTGAGGCAACACATTAAAATCAACATTTTAATCATCCAGTTCAGAAACAGGGGAGGCTATCACCTCAGCTTATCTTTCATTTAAGACAGGATTCCAGATGATGCTGATACAGTGCCTTTTCTGATCATGCACGATGTCTCCAGATCTCTTTTTCTCTTTGTTCGGAGTACATATCCTGATTTGTGGTCAGAGATAGCTCAGACTCTGCGGGGACACATGAAGACTGATAATAAGAGAATTTTGCTTTGTGGCAAACTCACTTAGATTCAGATGTCAGCCAATGCAGTTTCTTTTTAATTCATACCAGACCTTCCTGACCAAATTACCGCACGGCTGGTAATTTGTGACAAATACTGCTCCTCTCGCAAATTGTCTTGTTCTGTTTTCCTATTTTCCGCTTTCTCTTTATCATTGTCTACTCTCACCTGTAATGCTCTCTGTCTCATTTGTCTCTCCTTGTTTTGAACGCAAAACAGACAGATTCCTCCATTATTTTGGAAACAGTCTCTGGCTTTCAGCATCATGTGCGAGCACAAACAGCCCTTTCTTCTCCTCCTCCTCTTTCTTTTTCTTGTTACCTTTCATTTGTGTTCTCTCCTCTTTCTCAGTAATGCTGTTGAATAATGGAAGGAAAGCATGCAGTAGTCATGCTGTCACTCTGCTGGTGAGAAGCAGGAGGTCTGCTGTGAATACGTGTGTGTGTGTGTGTGTGTGTGTGTGTGCGCGTGCACGTGTGTGTGTCTATTGAGGTATTGAGCTCTGAAAATTAACCTTGTGAGGGTACAATGCATTTGCCATAAAAAAAATTGCATGTGTGTGCAATTTCTTATTTTTTTGCATATTGCTGAAAGTTATATGTTTCTGATCAAGATTAAAATTAATGTTAACCAAAAATAATCAAAGTAAATCCAAGATGCAGCCTTCCACACGGCTGGCAACGGTGTCGCTGCAGGCGCTTGAGTCGCCGCCGCTACCTTCCGCACGGCCGGCCCCCTGAACTGTTCAGACCCCTTTGCTGTCGGCCTCCGGGCCGGCCCCCTGAGCTTTTTTTGTTTTTGTTTTTTTGGACTCATGTTTTGTTTTGGGATTTTCTTGTGCTCCTGTGTTGTTTTGGTTTGTTTGCTCAGGTTTTCTTTGTCTTCTATTAAAAAATTTTTAATGATCTGAAACATAGAAATGTGACAAACATGCAAAAATTTAAGAAAGAACATGCACAAGATCATGTAATCAGTTGCAACAACACTGCCTCCTTAGAGTGTTGATTCTCCTTTTTATTTGCAAAACGTTGAGGACCACTGCATGATGCAACAAAGTGTGCCTGACAGACACAAACCTCATTTAATAGTAATGGAAGTATTGCATATGGTATCACTACATTATCTATGAGTGTCTGCCACCCCAAATCACAAATCAGGGTCAAAAAGAGGATGAGAAAGAAAAACACAAGTAGCAAACAGGAAGATGAAATCTGTGGTACTGCAGGGCAGACATGCAATTACTTTGCATCCGATACTCTGACATCCTTGTGGCAAGGCTAGGGGGCCCCTGCTGCTAAAAACAGCTGGTAGGTGGACTTGAGACAGCCAATCCCTATCTTTAAATTGACAGACTGGGAGAACTACATGTTGCAATAACAAGCGAAGGCCTCTCCACATGGCCCTCCTATTTAGTTGGCCAGATTGCCTGGACATTAATAGTCTCTCTACATCACTGGGCAACTGTGCAAATGCAACATCTGGGGTTCCCTATCAGCTGAGCCAATAAAAAAGGCTGTGCATACAGAATAGAGAGAATGTCTAAAAAGGGAAGAAAAATGGTATTGATCCAATGGGGCATGTGTAAATTGATGCAGGGAGAAACTAATTTCCCTGTCTCTGCCTTGTTCTTTTCTTCCTTTTGCTCCATCGCTCTCTTTTCCCAGTCCAATGCCCGTCACAGCTGGGAAGGGGCTTTTGCTTGCCTTTAGCCCAATTAGCCAGGGCTTAAAGCGCAAAGCATGTTGAGTGGAGGAGGTCCAAGCTTGGTTTAGTCTAGTTCAGCATGGCTTGGCTTCGGCTTGGTTCGAGTCCCTGCTTTGAGCTGCTATGCAATTATAATTAAGGTTGGCCTCTGACACACACAAAGAGAAATTATTCTCCACTCAAAAATATCTGCATCTCACATTTTAGCCTACAGTTTCTGTCTTACTAGTACACACAGTCATATACACACACTCATCCCCACACGGTTTGGGCACAGTAACTTGGCAAAGCTTCAGAAAGACACAAAAACTCCCAGAAGCAAAAAGGGGGCAATACCGTGTCATCCCCCTCGTGAATAGCCCCATCTTTTCTGCTCCCCTAAATCTCCCTGACTTGCCCTGCCATTATCTGTTTCTTTTTGTTACTGAAACACCAGCAGCAGCAGCATAGCTCCTCTAATCTCAATCATTTTGTTCAGAATTCATTAAGCACTATTTTATATCACCAGTGTGGAGGATCAATGTTGCATTGCAAAAGGCTTCCAGCATGCCACGCATGGACATTTTTAATGAGGCCTGCTTCCATCTGTCCCACATATAGAAAAAGAAAAAACGGTTTTTCAGGATCAAAGTGTTGCAGTGGACTTAGTCTTGCCAGTCCTGTACCTGTCTGCAAATGTTAATCATTGAACTGAAGACAAAAAACACCTAAGAACTCATTTAATATCTGTGTTGGGTTGCCTGCTTTCTCTTACCTGTATTTGCACCTTTAATTACTAAAGGTGCGTCTAGAATCTCAGAGCCTCAGGTGCTGGGAAAACGCCCAAGGGTGATCCGGTGCACCAGAACTTAACCAAGCATAAAAACATGACCTGAAACTAACAGTAAGTTAAAATGCAATGACTGTGCTTCTGAAAATGCAGCTTATTAGCTGACTGCGTGGAGCCAGAGGAGTTGCAGGTCTGCCTGGTTTATATCCAGCAGGCAGGAAATAGAAATAGGGCAGCAGAGATTAGAATATGACATCTGCACCTACAATCTTTTATAAATGTGACTTTTACAGCCAGCTCATCATGGATGACCAGGTAGAGATGGACAGATCATGGGTCAATCTGTCAGTTCAGTCCTTCGGCACCATACAGTGAGGTCCACACGCAGATAGTCCTCTAATGGCTTGGCTAATTTTTGCGCTCAGATAAACACATTCAGAGACACGTGAAGAAAGAAATTCGAGCACACACACACATACATGCACACACACCCAACAGATAATTGGACAGGGAACCTTCATCTAAATCAAAAATTCAGTGCCAGCTGAATTCTAGCCTAGTCCACCAATGAGCCTTCGGATTGTGAAAAATGTATGAAAGAAAACAGGGAAAAAAGCCACAATGACAAATCACCCGTGTTCAGTCCAGGGAAAGAGAAAGATTTGCTGGAGACGCAACGTGATGCATAATGAAAATAGATGCCTGTGCCGAGGCATTCTGGGCACGCTGTTGGTCTCCATTTAAAATCAATCCTGTCAATGCATCATAAGTTATTTTGACAGGGAGCAAGAGGCACTTCAGGAAACACCAGTTTAATGATGTCTTTAACCTGCCGGTAATTGACCTCCGAATTGAAAGGGAGAAACAGTATTAAAAGCCCCGGGCAGGCGATTATAGTTCTGTGCTAGTTGTGCCTGCTATACATCATTTCTGATCAGACCTGGGTCAGCATAAACCAAAGCGTTTTTCTTTCTCTTGTAAAAAACAAAAAAAACAAAAACTGAGGTACTGAATGGCTCTACTGCAGGATGGAGCAGTTGAGTCTGTGCGAGATTGGATTTATGAACTGTGTATACACTGCTGCCTTGTGTTTTCACACCCTGTTGTACATCAGAAAGCCACACTGTGTGCCACTTCGGGTAGTTTCTACCTTAGATATGAAGGAAAAAACACAGAGACAAGAAACCTGAATATTTAGTGAATTTCAAGATAGGTGGATCTTTGGAGATATATTAAAATTCCTCCAGCATGCTCTCCAAGCTGCATGAAAAAGCAGCGCACACTGTAGAGACTTTTAATGAGAAACTTACTGTACTTGCCACTTTCTCGCTTTCAGCAAAATGAAATAAGATATGCGCACGTATACGCACGCACAGACTTACATTATACATTCACAGTAAAACAAGCTTGCAACCACCATCAGATGGAAAAACACAGTAACTTAAATACATACCATCTGGCTGCATTAGGAATCCAAACGACATCTGATTTATGCCTGAGCGTAGGGAGTGAGGCATTAGCCTGCTATCAATTTGGTATCAATTTGTCAAGTTGTTTAAATTTTCACCATAAATCTAATCACATTCATTCACATTTGTGTCGTGGATAATTGCCCAAGCTCCACATTCAAGTATTTCATGCTGCCAGTTACATCGACATCCTGCAGCCCTGCACAGCCAGGGCTACATACATCAGCTGCTCATGTACACCAACCACAGCCAGCAGCAGCTTGCAGCAGCATCATGGTAGCTAATATCCACAGATTACAAAACCTGCTCCAATTTAATTAATAGGGGAACAACCCATCCAGCCATTCTGCATCCCCAGCCTCCGTTTCGGGCATCTCCTGCAGCCTTATACCTCACATCCCTGCTCCATCCTGGTGGCCCACTAAGTGGAATCAGAATCAGGTATCGGAGGATGTGAGCATGTCATATACTCTTTAATATACTGCAGAGGGAGATTAATCTAGTGCAGCCAGGGAATGAATGTGGATGCTGGTGTGCAGGGACTTTGGCACTCTGGCAAAGGAGGAAAAGCTCTATGTTTGAATGCAATTACAGTCATGTTTTAATCCTTTCTCGAGGGTCAGATGGTGTAAGTAGGAAGGATTTGATTGACGATTGGGTGGGTGAGGGATGGTAGGATGGGTGGAGTGTAAACAGTGTCCATATGCTGCTGGGATGGTGGGAATCTCCCAAAAAGAATGTTCACCTGGCCCAAGTCTCCCTACAGTGGCTCAGCATGTTGTCCAAAGGTGAGCAGAGTAGCAAAGACCAATGCACATAGGAGGAAAGCTTGATGGATGCCTGATACTGTGTGCCAGAAAACAAATCAGAAATTAAGCAGCCATGAGCACTGACAAAAACGCAACATCCTAATCAACCACCTAATGATACAAACAGGTGGGGAGGTGATGGGGAACTTTGTAAGTTTGTCCTCGGTGTGCACTTCCTCACATGAGTGAAAATGGATTAAATATTTTGCAACACTAAAAGAACAACACTCAGTGCAGCTAAAGTTATTGGAAGAATTGAAGCATCCTGACATTACCAAACACTTGATTTTTTCTTCTCTGTGGTAGGGAACTGTCTCCCCCCTCACAACCCACATCAAGTGAGGTTTAATCTGATATTTGGGCTAATGAATTGGTGATTGCTGTATGATGAAGCTACACACAGTAGCAGTGCGCATTCCAGCAATGGCAGCGAGTAAGACAAGACTCACCACAGCATAGATGCTGGTACTGACAGAGATGAAGCACTTGGAGACTTGGATGAGGATCTCTAGCTGACATGTACAGAAAAGCCTCTGAAGGATCAGTAAGAGATTGGAGGATGAGGTAGAGTTGGAAAGGAGGCGGGCTGCATGAATGAGAGTCTAAAACGCAGACTGATAAATAAGACTGAGATTTAAAGCATGCAGAGAAAGACGCTGACTGGCTTGGAGAAGGCGGGCAAGAAAATGATTGGGCTAGAGTGAAGATTGCTGATATGATTTTTGGCAGCGTGGGAAAGCAGAAGTGACACCAAGAATAGATTATCAGTCCAAATATCCAGGAATATAGGCATACAGGTGATTACAGATTCTTCCATGGCAGGTGATAGGTGGCAGATAGCACAGAACTGGAACTTTTAAAATGTATTTCACTGTTTCTTTAAGGTAAAATTGCATTACCTTTCACAAACATCAAATACTCATGGCAGGTAAGTGATCAAGTCACTGCATGCAAAGGTTGGAAATTCAATTTCTTATGTTTATAAGTTAGTCTTAGGAGAGTTTTTAGTTCTGCATAACATAGTTTAAAAGCTGCTACTAGCCTCTTTGGCTTTAACTTTAAGCGTAATTTAACTTCAAATCATATGTATTTCCGATAATTCCTATTTTTAAAATCTGGTCTAACAAACAAAGCCAGTTCTGCTAAATAATGATCCATATTTGCCACTGCTGGGCTTTTCAGTGGGGTGATCATACATGCACACACTTTCTTCACTTTTCTTCTGGGTGAAATGTCTGCAAGTTACAGGCTTGTCCTCTTGGAGCTGCTCTATATGAGGGAAAACTTAGTAATGGTTCTGAGTCACACTTCTACTCATACTGACTATCCCACATGTTCTGTCATGGCTGGTTCTCCTCAGGAACAGTATGCCACACATATGAATCTACTCGATTGAATCTGTCTCTAGGTGGAAGGTGTCTCGCTCAATTTGTTGGAGAGAGATGGAAAAAGCCTCTGTCTCGTCACATAGACTGTCTGGATATGCCCATGATCCGGAAGCTGTAAAACCTCATTGCTCTGCTTTTGACAAATAGAATGTGAGAATAAGAACACACAACATAACTAGCTTAAATCAAGCAACAGGTTGAGGTACGCTCAGTGTTGTTGCTGAAAATAGCCAGGAGCCTCCTGCTGTGTTCTCACAAACACCTGCTCATCACCAGAGCAGTTTAAATCCCAGGAGTACAGAACTGCGCAGTGGGCTTGATGTTTCCTGTGGGTCCCTCCCACAATGAATGGAAGTTGAGTACTGCACTTGTGCAGATGTTGTGGAACAAATTTGGGAAGGCAGAGGTAGATTTCATCGCCTCACAAGACAATGCACAATACCTGACTGGTGACTAGAAATGTCTGGAAAGGTTAGGTGTACACTCTATCCACAGGGCAAGGGTTTCTTTCACCACAGAGTGTTTTGGAGGTAAATTGTTCAGTTTTCAGCACTGATGCAAGGAGAGAGGCTCAGAAACCACTCTAAAATCTCTGTCAAGATGTTTCTGGGGCACCAGTTTGACCTCACAGGTTGAGCGGACTTGCATATGCTACAAGGCTAAATGCAGCAGCCTGGATTCATGTGTATTTACTTTACTGTCTAATCTTTATTGAATAAGGGTAAGTAACTGATGTTGATTAACACCATGTTGTCTCACTATCAGGGAGGGCGGGAGCTTGGGTACTTGACTAACATACCCAACCTTTACAAGTAAGAGCATCAACAAATTTTTCAATTCAATTCAATGAAGTTTAATATATAGCACAAAATTATGACAACAGTTATCTGAAGGTGCTTTTTATTGTAAGGTAAAGACTCTACAATAATGCAGAGAAAACCCCAATTATCAAACAATCCCCTGTAAAGAAGCACGTGGCGACAAGGGAAGGAAAAACTCTCTTCCCTCCCAGTAACCAAAAGAAAAAGGCCCCAGTATACGTGTTGAAATAGTCTCATTGCTCACCGCCACAACCTCATTTCACAGTCACTTATATTTAAACCGGCATTAAGGCGCAAAAAGCAGCTGCAGTATTCCTCCTAAATGATTTTTTTTGCTAACTTTTTCCACAAACTTGCAAGTTTTCAAACTGTTCTCCCTCCCTATTGTACTGGAACATCTGTAAAATAACCCTGTCACATGAGACATGACGCGACATCAAAATCGATGTGCAACATAAACGTCATGGTGGGCGTAATGGGAGTCATAATCCAAGAGTCTGAGAGCGAATTGCTCTATTGGGATACTATTTACAGTACTATATGTATATATTAGGGGTGCAATGATACACAAAATTCACGGTTCGGTTCGGTTCGATACTTTGGTGTCACAAAAAAATGTTCATGCCTTTTAAATTTGTCATTTATTAAAATTATAAATATATATTTTAACTCAAAAGTAAGGTTTTTAAATTTAATGTTGCTGAAACAACAAAATAATAAAAAAATAAATCTATCTGATCGAGAAATCACTCATCTTTGGAAAAGAGAGTTTATTACAGAGAAATGGCTCTTTCCAAAATAAAAGCTATACTATACGCTTCTTCTGGGCTATATTCTCAGCAGCATATTAAACATATCAGGTCCCTATAAGGAGAATCATGTGCTAACGGCTGTCTAAATGACTCAGGTAAAGTTTGTAGCATGCGTGCTTGTTGTTTTTGTCTGCTTCCACTTGTCTTTGCACTAGGATGATGTCGGCGTAAATGTGCAGTCATATTCATTGTGTTCCCACTAGCGTTGTCAGCGTTAATCTGAAATGACGTTAATGCCATAACGTGGCAAATCTCCGTTAACGAGTTACCGCGGATCGCCCCGTGCGTGAGGCTCGACGGCGTCAACACGTTAACGAGCTAAATGTGCTAACGCACTAGTTCCCACCCATGTAATTAAGCATTGCGTGGCACATCCGACATACTGTTTTACTTTTGTCCATGACGCGCTTACCTTCAGGGTCATGCTTCACATGAAAACCAAGATAGTTCCAAACGCCAGATCTGAATGAGGGTGGGGGAGGTTCAGTTTCGGGTAGCGTTGAGGCAGTTGCCATGTTGCAACGAGCTTAGCTTCTGTCTCGCTAGCTTGCGCTGCGCTCAGTGGATCTGCACTCGACAGTGCAGCCTAGGCGGAGTAGTCGAACGCAGATCCACTGAGCGCTCAACACAGACAGCATCGTCAGAAGAAAAGTTAATCAAATAAATAAAAAAATTTGTATTGTCTGATACATATGCGTACTACGGAGCCCCGCAGGGGACATGGGAGAAAAAAAATTAAGACGGACTTTTGCGAGATCTCGCAAAACTAACTCGGGATCTCGCTGTGAGTCTCATATATATATATATAAAAACACCCAGCACGCCCCTGCGGGCGGTCTATCCTTCAAGCTCGGGTCCTCTACCAGAGGCCTGGGAGCTTGAGGGTCCTGCGCAGCATCTTAGCTGTTCCCAGGACTGCGCTCTTCTGGACAGAGATCTCCGATGTTGTTCCCGGGATCTGCTGGAGCCACTCGCCTAGCTTGGGAGTCACCGCACCTAGTGGTGCCGTGACCCGGATACGGACCGGGGTTGCTGCATGCTTGTTGTTTTGGTCTTTGCACTAGGATGATGTCGGCGTAAATGTGCAGTCATATTCGTTGTGTTCCCACTAGTGCTTTCAGGTTAATCTCGTTGAAATGACCTTAACGCCACAACACGGCAAATCTCCGTTAACGAGCTACCGCCGATCGCCCCGTGCGTGGGGCTAGACGGCCAACACGTTAACGAGCTAACTGCACTAACACACTAGTTCCCACCCATGTAATTGAGCATTGCATGGCACATCCAACATACTGTTTTACTTTAGTCCATGACTCGCTTACCTTCAGGGTCATACGTCACATGAAAACCAAAATAATTCCAAACGCCAGATCTGAATGAGGGTGGGGGAGGTCCATGTTGCAAGGAGAGCTTAACTTCTGTCTTGCTAGCTTGCCCTGCGCTCTTCCTTCTGACTATGCTGTCTGTGTTGAGCGCTCAGTGGATCTGCGCTCGACTATTCCGCCTAGGCTCGACAGTGCAGCCTAGGCGGAGTAGTCGAACGCAGATTCACTGAGCGCTTAACACAGACAGCATCGTCAGAAGGAAAGTTGATAAAATAAATTACAAATGTTGTATTGTTCGATACATATGCGTACCGAACCGAAAGCACTGTATCGAACGGTTCAATATCGATACGAATATCGTTGCACCCCTTATATATATATATATATATATATATATAGCAGCTGGATAGCGTAGTGGTTAAACTACACGCCTTTGGAACAGAGGATCGCAAGTTCGATTCCTGCCTGGGGCGTCTGTATCCAGTAAGGGTCCTAAGGCTAGACCCCCTATGCTAAGCAAGCCTACCGCAGACATGAGCGAGACAGATAAATATGAAGGCATGCCGGCTCGGACGTCGCCCGGATCAACAAGGTCCGCGTCAGGTGTTGAGGAACCAGGGCACCCTGACGAAAAGTGGGCTACTGGAACAAGAAGGCATCGGTGGGCAAGGGACGAAAACAGGGCGTTGTTGGAATGCTACTACGCAAGTAACCCCGGCGGAAGGGGCTACATGAATAGGATGAGGGACCTATGGATTCTTCGATACCCAACATCCACAATGACGGCGAAACAACTAGTAGCTCAGTGTTCCAACATTCGAAAGAAGGGACTGCTCTCACAGCTAGAGATTGACGAGGTACAACACAAATGCTACGGCAAGGAGGAGTCAGGACGCCAGGTCAGGGGGGAGATATCATCACCCCCACCCGAGATTGGGTACATAGCCCCAAGTGCGATAGGAGAAGGATCGTTGAGTGCGAGAGGAACTGACCTGAAAAATAGGATCATGGCCAAGCTTGAAACCTGGATCCCCCGTAGCCGGTTACCAAGATTACGTGAAGTACCCTCAGAAGGTCTGCTAGATGATGTTAATGCAGCACTACGGGCAATACCTACAACCACAATTACCGACACTAACAAGCTGATCTACAATACGGCAGCAGTGATCAGTGGGATGCTTGGTTACAAGTTGAACAGCCACAAGGGGCAGTACCCTCCATGGAGAAGGAGGCTAGAGGGCAAGATCAAAGTAGCACGGAGGGAGGTTAGCCAACTAACGGAGTTGCAGAAAGGTGCGACAAATAAGGTGCCTAAGAAATACAGCAAGCTGTCCATACCTGAGGCCTTGGAAACTGCCAAGCAAAGACTCACAGCCTTGGCCAGCCGCTTGAGGAGGTACACCAGAGAGATAGAAGGCAGGAGAATAAACCAGCTGTTCTCCACAGAACCAGCAAAGGTGTACTCTCAGTGGCAAGGGAACAATAAGAGAACAGCACCACCAAGGCTGGAGACGGAGCAATACTGGAAGAGCATATGGGAGAAGGATGCAACCCATAACGGCAATGCTCAGTGGCTAGTGGATCTGAGGGCAGACCACAGCGACCTCCCTGAACAGGGTCCAGTAACCATCACAGTGGCAGATATCCAAGAAAGGGTCTCCAGTATGAAGAGTTGGACAGCACCAGGGCCCGACATGGTTCACGCCTACTGGCTGAAGAAGCTGACTGCACTCCACGAGCGTCTGGCAGCACAAATGAACCAGCTGCTAGTTAACGAGAGACACCCGGAATGGCTAACTGAAGGCCGGACGGTCCTGATCCCCAAGGACCCCAAGAAGGGACCGGTCCCCTCCAACTACCGACCAATAACCTGCCTCAGTACTACATGGAAGCTCCTGTCAGGCATCATATCGGCTAAGATGAACAGGCACATGGGTCAATACATGAGCGGGACACAGAAAGGAATTGGCAAGAATACCAGAGGTGCAAAACACCAGCTACTGGTAGACAGAACAATCAGCCGAGACTGCAAGACCAGACTGACCAACCTGTGCACTGCCTGGATTGATTACAAGAAGGCCTATGACTCAATGCCCCACAGCTGGATACTGGAATGCCTAGAATTGTACAAGATCAATGGGACCCTAAGAGCCTTCATCAGGAACTCAATGGGGATGTGGCGTACAACACTAGAGGCCAACTCCAAGCCCATAGCACAAGTCACCATCAAGTGCGGGATCTACCAAGGAGATGCTCTGTCCCCACTGCTGTTCTGCATAGGCCTGAACCCCCTCAGTGAGATCATTAACAAGACTGGCTACGGATACCGACTACGGAACGGAGCAGTTGTCAGCCACCTCCTGTACATGGATGACATCAAGCTGTATGCCAAGAGTGAACGAGACATCGATTCACTGATCCACACTACCAGGCTATACAGCAATGACATTGGAATGTCGTTCGGACTGGAGAAGTGTAGTCGGATGGTAACAAAGAGAGGGAAGGTAGTCAGAACTGAGGGGATTGAACTACCAGAAGGCAACATTGCAGACATAGAGGACAGTTACAAGTACCTGGGGATCCCGCAGGCAAATGGGAACCATGAAGAGGCCGCTAGAAAGGCTGCAACCACCAAGTACCTGCAGAGGGTCAGGCAAGTCCTGAGGAGTCAGCTGAATGGTAAGAACAAGATCCGGGCCATCAACACATACGCCCTGCCCGTGATCAGGTACCCTGCTGGGGTAATAGGCTGGCCAAAGGAGGAGATAGAAGCCACTGACATAAAGACAAGAAAGCTCCTGACCATGCATGGAGGGTTTCACCCCAAGTCCAGCACCCTGAGGCTGTACGCTAAGCGGAAGGAAGGGGGCCGGGGACTGGTGAGTGTCAGCACCACAGTCCAGGATGAGACAAGGAACATCCAAGAATACATTGGGAAGATGGCCCCAACTGACCGAGTGCTCAGTGAATACCTCAGGCAGCAGAAACCCAAGAAAGAGGAGGGAGACGAGGAACCATCATGGAAGGACAGGCCCCTGCACGGTATGTACCACCGGCAGATAGAGGAGGTGGCTGATATCCAGAAATCCTACCAGTGGCTGGACAAAGCTGGACTGAAAGACAGCACAGAGGCACTAATCATGGCAGCACAAGAACAAGCTCTGAGTACAAGATCCATAGAGGCTGGGGTCTATCACACCAGGCAAGACCCCAGGTGCAGGCTGTGTAAAGATGCCCCAGAGACAATCCAGCACATAACAGCAGGGTGCAAGATGCTAGCAGGCAAGGCATACATGGAACGCCATAACCAAGTGGCCGGCATAGTGTACAGGAACATCTGTGCCGAGTATAACCTAGAAGTCCCGAGGTCAAAATGGGAGATGCCCCCAAGGGTGGTGGAGAATGACCGAGCTAAGATCCTGTGGGACTTCCAGATACAGACGGACAAAATGGTGGTGGCTAACCAACCGGACATAGTGGTGGTAGACAAACAGAAGAAGACGGCCGTAGTGATCGATGTAGCGGTTCCGAATGACAGCAATATCAGGAAGAAGGAACACGAGAAGCTGGAGAAATACCAAGGGCTCAGAGAAGAGCTCGAGAGGATGTGGAGGGTGAAGGTAACGGTGGTCCCCATGGTAATCGGAGCACTAGGTGCGGTGACTCCCAAGCTAGGCGAGTGGCTCCAGCAGATCCCGGGAATAACATCGGAGATCTCTGTCCAGAAGAGCGCAGTCCTGGGAACAGCTAAGATACTGCGCAGGACCCTCAAGCTCCCAGGCCTCTGGTAGAGGACCCGAGCTTGAAGGATAAACCGCCCGCAGGGGCGTGCTGGGTGTTTTTATATGTATACATACATCCTGATGTGGATTATCTCAATATGGCAGATGTGCCCACTACCACACATTTGGACTGATTTGTGACCACTGTTTGGGAGGGATGGTTATATTGTGTATCTGGAATGAATTTTAGGTCTCTACGTCCATCCCATGGGGAATGGGAGCAGTAACAAAGGTGTTGCGTTTATATTTTTGTTGAGTGTATATATATATATACACACACACACACACACACACACACACACACACACACACTGGTTGTTACAAGTACTGTTGTTTTGTTGGCTTCATGTGAAAAATTTATTCTTCCCTCTTGGTTGGAAGTGCACTGGGAGTATATCTTGGAGCTTTACTTAGGAGTGAGGGCAAAATGTAAACCGACAAAAGACAGGTGCAGTATCAGCAGTAATGCAGGCACTGCACTGGACTGTTGTGGTGAGGAGGGAGCTGTGCCAGAAGGCAAAACTTTCAGTTTATTAGCTTTCAATTTATCAGCCAACTCTCACCTATGGTCATGAGTTAAGAAATGAGATTGTTAATAGAGGAGGCTGATATTAAGTTTCCTCCATAGGGTTCTGTGCTTAGCCATAAAAACACACTCTCTTCAGTGCAAAGCTCTGTGAGTAGAGCTTTGCACTGAAGAGAGAACCAATTGAAATGATTTGAACATCTGATTATGACGTCTCTGAGGTACGTCCGTTGCAGGATTTTCAGCCGCTACCTGTTCAGTTTGACTTTTAAAGTGGAAACAGTCCATATGTCTTTAAAGAAACTGACTTGTTTCAGACATTAAAAAACAAGCAATTGAACCCAGTTTAGCTGGAGGACTCATTCAGTAGGAGAACCTACGGTAGACCCAGATCACAGTGGAGGGTTTATTTATCTCATTTGACCTTTGAATGCCTTTAGAGAGATTACATAAAGCATTCCTGGGGAAATTCTGGATTGCCTTTCTTAGTCTGCTGCCCTGAATCCAAATACGCTCCACAAAATTGATGGTTAGATAGTTCAAATCAATTAAATTTAGTAAAAGATAAATCTATTAATACACATTAAAATGGCTTAAGAGTAGTGTAATACAAAGATAGCTAAGCGGTGTCGGAGTTGCAGTGAAATACATGTTGCCCGGGAACTCGACATAAATAGGAAAAGCCTGATAATAACAGAAAAAGTAAATACAGACATTGTTCTGCCAACGGCTGTCCAATCTGTTATTAATGTCTAATGCCCAGTTAAAGGCATTGTAGCCAATACCAGCCCAGCTGGCTCGATACTGTACAAACACAGTCATCCTGTCGGCAATGCTGATGGCAACATAAGGGACAACACAAGACAGGTGGTGGCTACATGTGATTCATTGTTCCTGTAAGAAAGCACAAGTCCCACTGGTCTCCGATCTCTCTCTCTCTCTCTCTGTACCCTGTCTTCTGCTCTCATCTGTCTTTCCTCCTTCTCCTTCTCAGATTAGGTGTGAAGAATAATTAGCGGGTACTGAAGAGTCGCGGGTGGACTAGATACTCATGGGAGGCTGGTCATTTTCTCCACCACCAAATGTCCCTGGCAACACAGCTGACAGTGGGCAGCGCTGCATCGGTAATGAGGGTGCCGAATCACGTATGTGTGTATCTCCGTCACAGAAATGTTTGTGCGTGGTCACCTTATGGAGCAAGCTTGGCCCATCTCAGATCTGTCTGCTTGTTCCTTGCTACAGTTTAGAGAATTATGAAGCCTAATTGGAAAAGCATTAGCTCACTGATGAATACATGTAAGGGTTTGACACAAAAGGGCTCGTGGATTCTGTCGCCGTGTCCTAAAAGGAAAACACGCTCAATAAAAGGAGCCAGTTGGTACTGTGAAAAACTACTGTGCTTCATAATCAGGGCAATTAGTTTTTCTTTTCAGGGTTTTTAACTTTCTCCTGTCTGATTATTACCTTTGATGTGGCTGTGATAGCCATTTGATGACAAACCCATCAAAGGAAAATGACTTTTTTACATCAAATTTGTTAGACATACTGAATACTGAAAAAGTTAACTAACTTAATATCATGACGAGTTTGTGGAGTCACATGTTTCTCCTATTTAGAAGATTCTTAAAGCTTTGCATAAATATATTTGTCTCTTGTCATTAAAACATCCCACAAATAGTACAGGACCAAGTGTCCTTCCATTACCTGAGTTTATATTATTTATGATTGGCAAAATGGTCACTATGTCAGGTTATGTGATCTTCATTCCTTAAAAATTACTCTGATTTATTCAAGTGAAATGTCAGAGTGCATGTTAAACACAGACTAATTAGCTCTTTCGTGATTTGCATGATGTGGAAAGGTGACAAAGACAGGCCTTTCAGCACGAGGAATAACATCAACACATCCAAGGTGCCAAATTAGGTGAAAGGTGGCTCTGGTGAAAAGTAGGCTGGATAGAAGTGACCTGGGTACATTATACACTGTACATTAACGTTATAACAGTTCAGTATTCACTTGAAACCCAAAATGTTACGATGTCACTAATGAATAATTGGCTGGTTTGCTAAAGTGTTTAAAATTCATCCTCTGGAAACTATGAATTTATATCCCCAGATTTCATGATAGTCTGTCAGGGAGTCGCTAAAACGTTTAAGTTTGTACTAAAGAGCCAAACATTGCCAGTCCTATTGCTCAAGCTGCTAAAAAAAATCTGCTTCTCTTCTATTAAGCCAGCTAAAGATCTCTGCCCCACCTCTATTCTGCATATGAATGAGGAAGTGTTTTGGAACTGGAAGCCTTCTGGTTTCCCAATTGTCTGTAAGTTTGGAATATATTATAACAAAAATAAGCGACAAAAGTGCATTGTAAACAGGCAAACAAAGGAAATAGGACACTTAGTTACCTCCAACAATACTGCTGAATTTATATGCTCAAAAAGGAGTAGGGTGAAGCACGAACTTATTTAATATTTTCCCTTTTAATGATACTGGTTTGTAGTCCTCTTGTAGTCTTAGAGCTACTGACCAATCCTGTTTGAGTAGCTTTCATTACATGGATGCAAGCAGTTTTTGTGCAGAGACTAAAATCTTTCTGATGGAGTACTAACCATCAGACTTAAACTATTCACTGCCTTCTATGGAGGCCCTGAAAAACTGGGCCTTGCCCCCAGAGACATCAGGTGTTATACACATCTAAACAAAAATTCTGCAAACATTGGTTAACTAGGGAAAAAATATGAGGGCAATAACTGTCTAATTTCATATCAAGCTGTGGAGGAAGCACTTGGCCCACTCTCCAGATGGCAGGAGGAAGCAGAGGAGATGGAGCTGTGCTCTTGCATCCATACAGATGAATGGAAAGCTGTGAGTCTGTATAATGTTGGTAGGGGGTGTTCCTGACACCCTGGCATGTCCCATAATCGGCTTTCCTCAGTGACAGCATGGAGCCCATAGGAGAGTCCTGTCTGTCTCTCTCACTCACACACACAAACATAAAGATACAAATAGATGTGCACATCCACACCTGGCTGGAAGCACTGGGGGTCTTAGACTGCCAGGTGTAGTGGCAGGATACACACTTAGCTGGAGAGGAACACACACACAAACACCTATACACAAACACATGTGCACGGGTGATTTAAACACATAAAGAAGGAACGATTCCACACAAGAAGCTCTATAATATTTACAGCAAGCAGGGCAATTCACATGCACACAGACACAGCAAGCCTGTAAATACAAGCATCATCACACGCACACGTCTGAGAACTGAAGCATCGAAAAACAAAAACATATATCCCCGGTCTCACACTGTGAGTCTCATTACGCCACCTGCACACCGACGCCGGCAAGCACCTCTCAAAGTTATGGAGACACACATACACGTATTCACATTCACCTCACACACAATCATACACAAAGTAATCTGTGCATCGCAGAGAGGTGTTGACCGTTGAGGCAGACAGTGGCCTGCCATCCATACGTGGGGAGTGTGACTGAGCAGAAACCTGGAGCCGTGGGGGGGAAAGCTATTGAACAGAACAGCAAGAACTGAAAGCTTTCAGACGCCACCATAGCCCCTGACCTTTCTCACCAGCCCACATCACAGGAGGCTCCCTAACCTGTAATTGCAGGATTAGCTTTACAATGTCAGAATGATATTATCTAAGTGGGAGTAACCAGATGGACAGTTGTTCCTGGAGGATAACCTAAAGATTTTATTAGACAAGTATGTGATGTAATGCTACTTAAGATATGTCACAAAGTAATGTCAGTTCTTGTTTTTTTATGTCTTCAATCTGCTCCAAGAAAGACCTTTTCACTACTTGGGGGTACCTGCAGCAAACACTAGTCACCATTCTCGACAGTCCCATGAATAACTGAGGAGGGTTATCTGTCCCAACTCACCCGAGAACACAGCAGGAAAGAAACTAATGTGAAGGCCAGCAGTGATCAATAAAGGCCAAACATGTTAAAGACTTTTGTCAAAAAAAGGTGAAAAGCTTAGGCCGTTTAAAAAGTGACTTCAGATGAAAGAACAGAATTTTATTTATTTTTTAACACAGTTCTGTAAGAAATGGCACAGAGGTAAATATATTCATTCATTCATTCATTCCCAGCTCCATTCACCATCCAACCAGGAGTCTTATTGGTTTGTGTTTGGTCTCCTTCTCTGTCTTTGCCCTGTTATCATGTTTTATCTGCATTTTGGCCTTTCAGGACGAGTACATAAAGCTGCCTATGAATAACCAGATAATCTCTCTCTCACACACACATACAATTAAATTTTATGTGTTTGTTTGTAGTATTATAATAGGCTGCCTGACAGTGCTTCTTCTTTTCTGTTAGTCCTACAATTTCATTTGCTGGGTTTTCTTTATTTCACTCCCATGTGTGAAGTTTTCTTTCTTGTCCTTGTCTTTGCTCTTCACAAGACTTTACAGTGTTTCCTTTTCCCCCTCATTTTCCATCTTTCTCCTCCTGTCTTTACTTGACATTTCCTCTTCTTCCTTTTCTCTTCTTGTTTCTTTTGAACTTTCTTTTCCATCTGCTCCTGCTCCTTTGTGTTAAATGTTAGCTCCTGCCGGGAAATACAGTTATAGTTTATATTTCACTAAAGTGTGAAATAATGTATCCAATATTGTAAAGTAAAATGATCAGATGGGGAGGTGTACTTGCCACCTCCTCATCTTGAGATGAGGAGTTCGATCTTCTCATTTGGCTTGCTTGCTTGCATTTTCCATTCTTCCTCCTTTATAATCAGATCTGTCTCCTTCACCATCTCCGCACTCTTGTGGCCCAAGTTTAATGTCTGTGAGCCATGTCCTATTTTAAGGTGTTCTCCAGTTTTTCCTTCCTCTTGAGCTCATTGTTTTTTGTTTTAACAAGGAGGCCTAGCATGTCCATGTGAGCTTAAGTACAAGCTCTCACTTTTCTTGTGGATCTTTCAGAAGCTCATCTTTTTTTAAAGTTTGTATTGGACCTGAGTCACCTCCAGCCTCTGTCCATGTTCCAGGTGGGCAATCTGCTCCTTTAGGGATTTGTTGTCCTCTTGGTGAGATTTATTTCCTTGATAGCAGACTAGACTACGTCTCTTAGTCCCTGCAGAAATTAGTTTTGATGGAGCTGGACCTTCTTTAACACAGCTGGACAGTTCTGATTTAGGACACACAAGGCAGCACCATACTGTGCCGCCCTAAATCTTGGACAGATTGAGTCATTTATAATAATTCATGACTAACAATCATAACAAAGTACCTTTTAGTACTATCTGATCAGTTCTGAATGGTCAGAAAGTTCTCGTAAAAGTTCATGGATATTGTTGTTGCTGACAGGGGCTCCATAAAACACAGACTAACAGATGGCCACTGACCTCAATAACCCTTCACAGACTTACCTATGTCTTCTCTTAGAAAAGAAAGTAGAAAATATTTACATTTGTAGAGTGTCATTGGCCAGTATTAGCCTAGGGGCCCTCCAGAACAAAAGTACTAACACTGAATGATAAACGAGGCCACTTTTTTATCTTGTGTGTGACAGGTAGAGCTCCAGTCTCTCACAGAACGTCTGACTAATTTTAAACAGAGTGAAAGGCTTTGTTTAACTCTATTAGTCCTGACTTGGAAATGGGACATCTGCTCTCAGACATAATCCTGAAACAAGGTTTATATGACTCAATCACTCATTACACTCGGCGCACCTTGAGCGCATTGTTGTCCATTTTTGGGGGTAAATGTGTAAAAATGTTTGAAGAACTATTTTGCTTCTGTCACATTTAATTAAGTTCAGCTGTAGGTACGAATGTTTGGAACACAACAGTGTTTGCAGACACACTGTTATAAGGCTGTTATTTAATCTTTAATGGGCGTGGTTTAATTAGATGAAAGGGAATCTCACTATGGCCAGAAGGTGGAGTCAAGAAAATGGAGATGGAGTCTTTATCCATGGTGTTTCTTATTATATAACTCACTTATCAAAACATTTGCGCATTAAACATTCAGTCCCTACAAACAGATTTTGATAAAATCATAGCCACCCATTATTTTTCTAATCCCACCTCATGAAGATGAGCACAGTTTTTGACAACACAGTCAAGTTTCAAATTTAACTTCAGTATGCAGTTCACACGAGTTGTGATGAAAAACTAATGCCCAGCTGATCCAAGATTTTTAATGCAGATACTCACATCCATTTTAAGGAGTCAACTAAAACAAAAAAAGCATCAAACATCATAAACTCATGGCAGCATATTTTGTACTTTGATTATAGTCATATAATGTTGGTCAGTAAGTGATTTTGTACGTTACCCTAATCATTAATTTAAAATATCTATTTATTGATGAACTAATGAACTCATGTATATTTGATTATTTATTTTACTTAATCATGCCTATTTATACCTGACAATGAATTATCAGTCAATTAAATGCTTTGTTGCCTATGGTCCATAAATAACCTATGGCTGTGTGCAAAAAAACGAAATATTATCCTAGATGTTTTTAGTATGTCCCAAATTTTGAACTTGATGGGATGGTAAGCGCAGAAAATTTGGACGAGACATTGTGGCCATGCCACAGAGGCAAAACTAAACTAGAAGCTGAACTGGGAAAACTAAGAACTGGCACTTAACTCAGACAGCAGGGAAAGCGAAGACAGGGTGACAACGATGCACATGACGGAGACAACTATGAACAGGACTCTGTGCTGGAACAACAAAGAACTGTGAAACGTTTACACGTAAGCAACATGGACATGACCAGCACAGAGTCCTGAAACCTGGCGTAACATGGGGGAAGTTGAACAGACGACGCAGTGACGAACAAAGGAAGACTGAGGACTTAATACACACATGAGGTGATCAGGGGAAGTGGAGACACATGAGAACAGAGCTGACTAGAAGGAAACATAATGACAATACAGGGGAGAGTAACACTAACTACAATGAACAAAGAACACCATACTCTTTCAAAATAAAACAGGAAACACAGAGACATTGACATGGAGATAGAACATGAACTTAACCTAACCAGAGACATGAAACATGACAGGTAGACACACGGAACAGGGAGAGATGACAAAAGGGACCAAGAAACCAAGGACTAAACTGCAAACTAGAAAACAACTAGATGCGTTAAACTACACATGTGGATACAAAAATATGCATTAGAACTTAAACCCTGGGCCTCATGGCCCAGTACCGTGACAGGCCAACATAAATATTCAACAAAAGAATAAATGAATGGCCCTAACTCCATCACTGAAACCCTAGCAAAATTCTTTGGAGTCTTCTTTTACCCATTTGTTTATATGGGTATATTGCGTGTCTACCTATCTATTTATCTATCTATATAGAGAGATATATACGGATATATACTGTAACTGACAATGCTGCTTTTAGAAGGTTACACACTATGGTTGAATACAGTTAACTACTTTTATTTGCACAAAAACATGCTGATAGATGGTACAAACCTTTACTATATAGTCCGTAGGATTTGAAGCGGGATTGAGCAACATTAACTGTAATTGCACATGAAACTGCCTGCCATTTGGAGCCATTGGAAATATGGTTTTAACAAACAGCCTCTGCGGACACATTCAAAGCACTTGTTTTTCATTAGAGAAACTCACTTGACAAGAAAATATAAAAAGGTTCAATAGCCGTGCTGGGTGAACGTTTGGTCCATTTGTGTGTGTATCTGTGTCCGCAAATTTTAAGCTCATCCATCCTGAATGAGTTTACTCTGTCGGGTCTGTAGTCTTAATGAACCTTAGGGGGACGGCATTGTGGGCACTCACTCGAACTCCAGTCACTGCTGTGCAAATGTCCTCTAGCTCCTGCTGTCAATGCATAAGCAAGCACACTGACTAATAACTGCTCTACAAGTATATGTGATCATCGGAGTACACAGGTAGGTAGATAAACATGTGCACACTCTCGCGCACAAATAAAGGCAATTGTCTGCCAGGTAGTGACACTGGTATCCCTCTATCCTTGTGGTGATCAATCTTAAAGAAATAGGTAAACAAAGCTGGGTTTCTGTCCTTTAAACCAGTCTGCCCTTGTTACAAGCACAGCTTCTTCAGAGGAACAATGAGGGGAAAAAGATAAGATACAGCTGACATATGAATAGATTCCCATTGACCAAAAGCAGAATGTTTCTTTTGTTTTTTGTTGTTGTTTTTTTCCCTGTGCAGCAGCCATCCACAGCTTACTAATGCGTCGAGCCTATCATGTCTGAATGGAGATTGCTTGTTACAGATATGATGAAGAGTTGCAGCTTAGCCACATTAATTAGGCCCCATCAGTGGCAAACATTACAGATTGAATCAGTGAGGTGCTTTTTTTGTGCGTAGCTGTCTGTGTGCTAGTGTGTCTGTATGCAGTCATGCACCAAATATGAATATAGATTTCTGTTCGTGAATCAGTCGAGATCCAAAGCGTGCCTGTGTGTGTTTGTGTGTGTGAGCGCTGTCTGGAGGGGAGACACACCGAGAGTAAAGCCATGACTTTGGTTAACAGTAAACACACCACTGAGAGCTCATTAGAGTAGCTCTCCCCTCTCCTCGCTGCACTGCTCCAGTGACGGGGCTTTAGCTCCAGCCATCTCTGGCATCCAGCAATAAGCTAATTAGTGGCTAGCACTCATTACAGTCAGACTTGTGAGCACAGCCCCTCTCCAACACATCATCTGCAGCCTGTCAGAAACACAGTATGCATGTCACAGTTCCAAACTGACTCAGACTGGAAGAGGTTAAGTAAAAGCATTTTGCTAAATAGACAATGTTAGCCCTCATTTATTTCAGACTCATTTAGATGACATTCATGAGGTGTAATGATTTGTGTTGTATCAGTTACTAAAGTTGTCTGATATCTTTAAAGGGTCAGGAGCATTTTTATTGGGCTGAAATCAATTTCATTACTTAGAAAATCCTTTGAATTTATGTTTGAACCACTGGGAATAAAAAGACAAGACATCAGTCAGTTTTCCAACATTACTGACAGCATAAAGTTGGACACTTCTGTCAGAGTGTGTTTAGACCTGAAGAGGGAGACCTTTCTCTGGGGACAGCATTGGTAATTATTTCAAACAAGTACAAAATAGCTATGTTGACTTGATGTTGGCTGCTTTAAACTATAAAAGAGTTCCATATGAGCAGAGACAATGAACTAAAACAGTAAAAACAATGCGCTGAAAGATGTTAAAATACTCCAAACAGCTAAGTAAGACCGGATGCTAATGCTCTATGTGGTTTTATCACTATGTGAAATATATGTAGTCATATGATCATATCAAAGCTATTTTGAGGTGAAATCTGAAAAATAACCATATTTTAACCTTGGCTCAGGAAATTTCACGTGGTAGTTTTGGAGGACTGCCGAAGGATGTCTATTATCAGGCAGCCAAAGATAAGGTTTTATACTCGAGACACAATATTGCACAAACTGGGAATGCTTTCTTTTCCACTTTCTCAGGAGCAAAAACTTGCCAAAATAAAGATGAACACATTTTCCAACTCTCAGGAGGGGGTAAACTGTGTGAAATTGCATTAAATATCGCGTCAAAGAACTACAGTGTGTAAATACAGAGACTCACTCCATTGCCAGTGAGCATATTCCACACCAGTGTCCAGATTTGAGTCATCAAGCATTGCATTTTTTATTTGATCTTACAAAAGCTAAGCAACAGCTCACCACCTATTAGTGAGTCACCTGTTATGTGGGTCTCATATCAACAACAGTTCACAAATTTAATCTAATCTAATAATCAGTTAATCATTAATATGCAAAGTATTAAGCTTGTCATATTGAGTTTCTTTCTCTTATTTGATAAAAAAAAATAAAATACATCACAGTATATGAAAGTGTGTATCAGTATGGGTGTATGAAGCACTTCTTCCTGTGAACAAGGTACACAATCGCAGCGTTTCCTTGCATTATCAGGGGGCAACACAAACACACACAAGCATACAGTATGTCCATATGTTAAAGGAGCCATGCATGCCTTAATCAAAAAGGCTATTCATCACACAGGTTACATCCATAATGATGCACACAGATAAGGAGATAATAAAGTAAATGAGTGGGAGAGTTAAAATAATACCGGAGCCAGCACGCTTCATGCACTGTTGCACTGCTGATGAATGAAACAGGTCCCTCTCCTCCTCCAGCACAGCCAGCACCTTCTTTCAGATGTAAAGAGCAAATAGGAAAGTTTTTGTTTTTTTAAAGTCACACAAGCAGCTCTTCAGAAGCGCATTCTTAAGCAAAACAGACATAATCCTGGCAAAGCAAACAACACTGGTGCATAAATGTACACACCTTAAAACAGATGTAGACAAATACACAAGGTCCTCTTGCAACTCACCTGTTGGAGATAGCAGATGGTACTGCCCTGGAGAGCTGATAATAACAGAACAATAGCCAATTAAGGAGTGACAGAGGAGCTGGGAGGGCCAAGACAGTTTACGGATAGATTCAGTCAATTAGTCAAAAGCTCCATTAGGAGCACGGCCAGAGACATCATGTTGATTGCATTCTATTATCTGCATCAGTCATGTTTTTTTTAATGTTATCATGTGATCATACTTCATGTTAAGAAGTTCAAAAGTTTTGATGAGAATCCACATCCAATGACTCAGCCAAGGGAGAACAAAATCGTAGGTGTTAATTGCAATCGCAGAAGCTAGACATACAAGAAATACTGCAACATCCATGGGTACCTGTAACCTTGTGACTTTGCTTTATTAGTTCCCACCTGCACCGTTCCGCTTGTCTTGTGCGCACAGATACACACGTCTAAACAAATTCCCACAGATACATTTTTTTTCCGAAGGCTGAGTAAAACTCTGAGATAAGATAGCGCCTCCATTTCTCACGCACGCAAACATGTTACACAAACATGTTCATGCATTAAACATGCACGAGTGTGCATGCCAAAACCACATAAACACACACCCACACACAGCATGCTGACTCTGCCGTCTATCTCCGCTACACACCGGTTCTTACATGCAGTCGCACATTTGTTGTGTTGAGATCAAAGATACGCTGTCTTCAGATGTGCCCTTCCTTTCTTCATGACCTTAAGCTGTCACTGTTATCTGCTCCAGACATACACACAAACACATAGAGCTTTCCCATAAACTCACTTTGCCTCAAACACACACACACACACACATATGCATACTAATGAATCTCATGGAGGCAATTACGGAGCTGAGCCCTTCATGTTGGCTGGCTATCAATGTATTCCTCCGCTCTAACAGTTCTGTGTTAGTGCTAGCAAGATTGTTACTTTCACAGCTCTGTTTTAACACCATATATAACTGTCTCACGCAAACCTAACAATTTACTTGCTTTTTTTAAACTTTCTTGTCAAAGTGCTTCCAACACTTTTATGCCCTTAAGTGTCCATAACGCTAAACCTTTGATCCTTTTAATTTCTATGCTGCAGTCTCCATCCCCGTCGATGTTCCGCCCATTTCCAGCCAGCTCATGTTGTGTTATTGCCTCTTGTTCTATATGTTCCAACACTGACACCTTTACATTGGCACAAATTAGAAGTAAAGCATCTTGCTGCTTCTCATCACATAACCTGGTAACAGCAACCATAGCAACCCATCGCAGCCAGCCACTTTGCATACAAATGATTGTGACAGAAGTGTATATGCATGTGTGAGTATGCATTGACAAGAGCTGGTGCCAGTTTGCTGGTGGGTGGCATTACAAATTTAGTTGTGTGTCGTTGCGTGTGTGTGTGTGTGTGTGTGTGTGTGTGTGTGTGTGTGTGTGTGTGTGTGTGTGTGCGCACGCACACGTCCATGTGAAGGGGAGAGAGAAAGAAATAAGGAAGTGGCGAGAAAGAGAAATGACTGAGCACAGAGACCAATTAAATTTTTACTCGCCCTTTGATATCAGTGTGAATACACAGTGAGTGGAGGCCAGCACTTGATCTGAGCGTGGTACTTGTGTTTCAGGCTTTTATGCATGAAAATGCATAAAAGATGGGAAGCCTATTTTCTGTGTGCTTCCTGATCTTGTTTGATTGTTAATGTGCTTTAAAAATGAATGTGGTAACATATTATAATACCACTGTTAATTTTGTTTAAGTTTAGTATGTATTTTATATTAATGAAATAATAATTATGGCTTACTAATCATTAAATCTTAATATTTATGTTACCTTGCTGTTAGATTTATGTAATACTAAATAATTGCTCTAAAATGTACATAGTGTACACACACACACACACACACACACACACACACACACACACAAAAGGTCTTGAGCATCTCCATGCTTTAATTTTTGTTAGGAAAATGGGAAACAGGTGCGGCGATTTAACACACCTAGAAATACAGTACATGTGGCAAAAAAGAGAGAATATGTGTGAGTATGTATGAGTACTCAATAATTGGTGTGACCACCTTTATTCTTCAGCACAGCCTGAACTCTCTTAGGTAAGCTTTCTTCCAATTTCTTGAAGTAGTCTTAAGGAGCCATTTTCAGCTAATAGCTCTTTCAGAATCACCTTATTGGTGCAAAAATACACTTCATTTCTGTCAAATTGTGTTATCGTTGGTATTTTTTATAGATTCAACTAAAGAAATTGGAAGTAGGTGAAGATAAAATTTAAAACTGGTTCTTTGCTATTTGTCTATTAGGTGTAGTGACTGACTCATCCCTTGAGTTAGGTCCCTTTTTTGTGGTTGAACGATTCATAGGTCAAAGTTAAGTGGCTTAACAAACGAAAGGAATTCATTTGAAAATCACTATATACAAGGATCAAACTGAAAATGAGAAAAAGCAGCCAATGTCCAAAGAAAACTTTCAAGCCGAGAGAACTATTGTTTAAAAACACTTGAAAAATTACAGGAAAACTTGGCTCCATGGAAATAAAATTTAGCCTTACTGTTTAGATTTGAGCTACTCCTCTCAGGTCTTATCAGCCAATCACATGGCAACAACAGATTACACTTAGGCATATGGACAATGTCAACACGACCTGCTGAAGTTCAAACTGAATGGTGAAGCCATGTTAAAATTCCTTTGAACATGGCTTGGTGGCTGGTGTCCTGGATTGAGTATTTCAGAAACTGCTGATCTGCTGGGATACTCCTACGGAAGGGTTTACAGTGAATGGATTGGCAACGAGAAAATATCCAGTGAGCAGCAGTACTCTGGGTAAAAATGCCTTGTTGATGCCAGAGAATAGCCAAAGTGCTTTGAGCTGACAGGAAGGCAACAGTAGCGCAGATAACCACTCATTAAAACCAAGTTATGCAGATCCTGCTTCCAGCAGGATAACACCTCATGTCACAAAGCTCAAACCGCATGACAGTGATTTCATTGTACTCAACTGGGCTCCACAGGCATCAGTTCAATTGAGCACTTTTGGGATGCAGCGATAAAGGAGACTCACAGAGACTGATTCACAGAGTCAACAACGGCAGCAACTGTGAGATGCCATCATGTCAATATCAACCAAAATCTCTCAGGAATGTTCTCGTTGTTGAATCAGGCGATCGTGGCTCAAACAGTTGGCAGTTCGTCTTGTAACCAGAAGGTTGCCGGTTCGAGCCCCGGCACGGACAGTCTCAGTCGTTGTGTCCTTGGGCAAGACACTTCACCTACCCCCTACTGGGGCCGATGGCGTGATATGGCAGCCTCGTTTCTGTCAGTCTGTCCCAGGGCAGCTGTGGCTACAACTGTAGCTTGCCTCCACCAGTGAGTGAATGAATAGTGGAATTGTACAGCGCTTTGAGGGCCCCGAAAAGCGCTATATAAATGCAATCCATTATTATTATCTGCAACAAAAAATGAAAACGCTTCTGAAGGCAACCAGGGCTCTAAGCCCAGAGCTTAAAGTGGGTCAGAACGATGTGGAACAGCTTTTTCATTTAATGAGTAATTAAACCTGATAGACAGGTTAATGTGTATTACTATTAGATGAGTAAATTTTTCATGTGCCTGGTTTTGCTTCTAGTAACAGCATGGAGATAGCAATAAAATAATGACCTAGGGCCCTCTCACACCTTTAACTCATTCCTTTCTTCTTCCCATCCCTGTGATGGAGCAGACCTGAAGTTGAGGTCATGATACTTCAGCATCTACCTAATTAGTCAAGGGTAGGAAGCATAAAACAAGTCATTTTTAAGTGGCAGATCATTTCAAATGCAGCTTTTCAAACAAATACCACCAAACTCACAAACTGTTTCTGCCCAGTTTGTCACAAAATGTGTCTTTGAGCTGAATGCACAGCTGCTGTATTTCCCGGGCAGAGAGAGAGAGAAAAAAAACATTAATGTGCGACACTGAAAGATGACAGAGAGGAAAGGAAGGAATCATTTTCAAAGGTAAGGACTACCCTGCAAGTGAAATTTTATAAACTCGAAATTTAAAATCCTACATGTCTTAATTTATTTTAGAGCTTTTAAATCCGATAGAGTTATACACAGCGCATTGCTTAATTATACTTAATTGTGAAATATCTTGCAAAACAAATTACAGTATAATTAGTTTTGTTTGTTTTTTATACAGACGCTCTATGAAAAAGCAACTTATTATGCTTATTATACAGCTTATTGTGGTAAAGTTTGCAATGATTTATATTTAAGATGACGAGCTGGTTAATCTATAATGGGCAGTGCATCAGGGCAGCACAGGTCAGCTGATCTGTACACAAATAAAATTATGCAAATTAGTATATGACTTACACTATATTGCCAAAAGTATTCACCGGTCTGCCTTCACACACATATGAACTTAAGTGGCATCCCATTCATTCATTCATAGGGTTTAATATGATGTCGAGCCACCCTTTTTAGCTACAGTAGCTTCACACAACGATGTGTGCTGCTGGTAAAGTGTCTGGGCTGCCTTTCCTCATAAGCCATCCCTCAAGATTCTCTCCATTTAAAGCAATGCGCTATCAGGGACTCTAGCATCTAGTCCTTTTACTGAATCACTTTTTCGTGGGAGGCTTTCCACCAGGTTTAGGACTGTGTTCTACAAGAAACACATTCGTGAGGTCAAACACTAATGCTGGATGAGAAAGAGTGGCTCGCAGTCTCCACATCCCAAAGGTGCTCTGTGAGGTCAGGTCAGGACTCTGTGCGTAAATTTGGCAGCATGAAATTGTCCTAAATGTCTTGGTACCCTGAGGGCTTAAGAGTTCCTTTTACTGCAACTAAGGGGCTGAGCCCAACTCCTGGAAAAACAACACCGAACCACAATCCCCTTCTATCAAACTTTACACTTGAAACAATACAGTCAGACAAGTACCGTTCTCCATTCAAACCGCCAAACCCAGACTCGTCCATTGGATTGCCAGATAGAGAAGCATGATTCTGCATCTCCACTGCATTAGAGTCCAGTAGCAACCTGCTTTACACCACTGCCTCTGAAGCTTTGTCTTATACTTGGTGATGTGAGACTTGGATGCAGCTGCTCCTCTATTTAAACCTATCTCATGTTCTTGAGCTAATCTGAAGGCCACATGAAGTTTGGAGGTCTGTAGAAATTGACTGAAGAAAGTTGGCGATCTCTGTGTGCTATAAACCTCAGCACCTGCTGACCCCCTTCTGTGATTTTACGTAGCCTACCACTTCATGGCTGAGTTGCTGTTGTTCCCAATTGCTTCCACTTTGTTGTGGAAATAATTGGAACACCTGAATTCAAAATAGCAATTTTGCTACACCTGATCTTAGGATTCCTCCACCTGCCAAGTCCCATTTTAACTCCTCTCCAATTCAGTACTAGCAGCATGTAACCAATAAAGTGACCAGTTTATATCATAGAGATATTAAAAGACATTAACTAAAATAAAGTCTTTTTAGAGTCTTTTGTGAATAATTACCAAATGTTACTGTTGTTTTGTTGGAAGTGTTCATTACACTTGATACCATCAATTTGTAACAGCGTACAAAGTTCTTCACATAGGGAGACTTGTTATATTTTTCTTTTAAAATATATTTAAACCCAAATGTGCTCGTCTACAAATCTCAACCAAGCAGCGGGTGAAACAGGGCATGAAGTGCAGTCTCCAGAATTACAGTCCTGTGATTTATGCCACTCTCATTGCACCAGTCTGCCTGTATGCTGCTAAAAGAAGCATAGTGAACATCAGTTTTAACTTTCAATACAGCTATCCAAACAGTGTTTATTTGGGTGTGTGATTATAAAAATCAATGAAAAGCAGCATAATTTTATCTAATCTTGAAGAGAGGACTGCAATCAGTATGTAGGAGCCCCCTTTGTGTGCATGAGGAAAACACATTTTTCACAATGAAGAAGCACAACACTTTACAAAGTTAAGAGATACGTCCTCTGCTCTGTGCACGATGCCAGACTTCGATTTGATAAAAAAACACGCTTGTTAGAGATTTATTAACTATTAAGCATTAACAAAGATCTATAATTATTAATTATCATGTTACAGCAATCATCCCGATCTTAGATTTTTAACAATTATTTTTAAATAATTTTACCATTAATATCAATACTACATGTAGGCATTTAAACTGTTGGGCTCTCCATGAAGGTTTTGTATCTAACGTGACCTTTTTTTCTGATGTAAAACCTTAAATCATATTTTTAACAATGACAGCTCAGTCATAGCCATAAACATTGTAAGGATAAAAAGTATCATTTTCACCATCTGGTCCAATACAACATAAAGTTTGAGTTTGTTCTGAAGGCGTTTAAGTTATCTTAGTTGATTTATAGCAGAAAGTGACCCAGCGTTGTTACGGGGCAAGCTAACAGTGAATAATAAAGACACATCTGTGATTGTCAACTCTCATATCTCGAGGATGAGCTAATGTGCGAATCTTTGCACATGTGCAGTTCGCGTCAGCCTGTTTGTGCTCGCTTGTGTGTATAAGAGAGCAGGGAGGAGGCAGCATTTGTTAGGCGGTGAGGGGAGATTGTGTGGATCATCGCTGTCTCCACTGGCTTTGGCAGCGTGCCCAACATCTGCAGGCCTGTGTTGTAGCTCTAGTGTGATACCAGGGTGGCACAGCCCATGATGGATTACAGTCATTGCACAGGTACCCATGCAAAACTAATGTGTATATAAGCAGGTGTTAACAGCCACAGTGTTGTGTGTGTTTACACGGTGTGTATGTGTGTGTAGGTGTGTGTATGTGTGTGTGTGTGTATTTGGGGGAAATTTAGTATTTGTGAACAGGTGGAACAATGTTGAAAGAGTGTGCTTGTAATATGAATGTAAATAAATATAGAGACATTGTTTGCACAGAGACAGATAATGATGCAGATTGAAAAGTAATGTATATTTATTTCATTCTTTCCTCACTACACTGACAACTGATGAAACAAGAAACCCCTTGAGCAAACATCATAGCGCATGTTTCTGATTTTACATCCTGTAACACGTTGCGCTGAAGACGCTTTTCAAAATCTAAGGAAATGATGCAACATTTGGATTCTTTTCAATATATCATACGTTTTTGCAGATATTAAAACATTTATTGCTGTAAAACTTTTACAGCAATAAAAAATGAAATATGAAACTCAAGGCTTGGACCTTTAGAACTGAGGACATTTCACTGGCCAGAAAGGTGCAATGAAAGATGCAGCTAAGTTATATAATTACACTATATGACTTGAATATGTGTATATAGAATCTATTGTTTGTTTAATTCAAAGGATGATAGTTCAAGTAAAGACAGGAAGCTGACATTTGTTAAGCTAGTAACTGGATATTAATGGCATCCCAGAAACATTTGATCAGTTAATCCTAAGTGAAAGAACAATTTTGAAATACTAGCTACAGGTTAGATTAATTTGTCTTGCATGCATATCCTATGTGTATTTTAAAGCAGATTCTTTTCATAAATCTTTTATTTGTATGGGTTCTGAGGCTTCTGCCCAACCCATAGTCCCATCCCACAGCACCCCCTACATGAAGCACGTTCCCACTGCTGTGACTATTTGTTTACTAAACTTGGCATCATGTAAAAACAATATTTAATTTCAGTTTGTGCGTTTTCCTGCGCATTTTCATGCATGCATTCATAGAGTATATGCTGTATGTGAGTGCGTCCATGCGCATACCTCCTCTTCATCAACTGTTACATACACTGCAGTAAGCCAAACAGGCCAACTGAGAGTCTTAAAACAGTCAAAAACAACCAACCTCTTCAAGTCTTGTCTTGGAGCTTTTTCTGTCAGATTTCTGGCTGTTTGAATGTGTTTGGTTTCCCACTTGGCTCTCCTTTCTCTTGATATCGCATGCATTGCAGTAGCCCGACCAGCAAAGCCTGTCTATGAAAAATGGATTTCTCCCAGTCTACATTGCCATGGCGATGCACAGCTTACCCGCCAGTTCTGCCCTTTTAAGTATTTGCATCAAAGTTGCTGCAGTGATGGGGAGGTGAGGAACAGTCTGAGCAGGGATTGATTTCACCCCTTGCTCAGCATCAAAAAAATAATAATAATTTCATATTTATAATGATATGATATACAATAGCAGCATTCTGGGTACAGTGTAGGTTTGTGTGCCTGTATGATAGTCTGTATTTGAGAGAGAGAGAGTTATAGGCTCTATAAGTGATTCCCTATGAAAGCTTATATTTTAGCAGTACAACATGCTCCAACAAAACATGCTCAGTATAAAAAATATGGAATAAAAGGAGAAACTGAGGCGAGGATTTAAAACCTGTCCGAAAGAGGGAGCCCTCTGCCACAAATGATATTATATTTAACTCCAGGTCATAAATAGAGTTAGCAAAACTGGGTCAACATGATCCTAAATTATGCAGATGCTGGGCTAAGTTTCAAGCCAAAGCCATTCATCTGACATCGTCTACTGCTCAAGAAGGTTCTCAGGCATGCTCAAATGTGCCAATTCCTTCAAAAATGTTGAGGTGTGATGTTTTAAACAAAGACGTGCAATTCTTTGTGGATATCTGCCACTCTATCTTTTTATATGAGCAGCACAAGACAGACACGTTGTAAATCAGTGTGAAGCGTGTCGCTGGTGGGTTAAGAAGGATTTGGCATGCCCTTATCTTACCTTTGAACACAGCTCTGATTAAGACAGGGATTTCAGATAGCTTGTATAAACAACCCGAGGTATTGTAGAACTGGAGTCTCATAAACAAGTGTTTGAAGAAAAAGTGCAAAAATATCACAAAGTCTCCAATGCTATGGAGAGCTGAGAAATCATGTTTTTGATAATGAAGATGTCTCTTTATTACACTGAGACAAGAGAAACGAAGGAGAAAAAAGAATCAAAAGTTTTTTTGATCAATTTTTCCTTCCATTCCTTTCTGAAAGGGTTATTGAGACGTGTAGTTACTATTTTAGGGTCATGTTTTAATGAGGCGATGGAGAGACGGTGTTGATCAAACACATTAACTGTCGGCGCATCGCCAGTTAGATGTAGAACATCTGCTTATAGCTGCACACTCCGCAAAGCTGCATTTTAGCTTGCTATGATACCAGAAATGATTTTCTATTGATAAATGTCCAGTTGTGTCATTTGGATTTCAAAGACTAAATGTGGTGCCCACCTCATCAATCTGATTTTACTCTGAGTACTACTGTAAAAATACTTTTCACTCCTGAGTGATGATTAAACCTAAAAAAAAAACAGAGACTACATCGTAAAATGGATCATACAATGAGGGAAATAATTATTTTGAATTAGTAAAATTGCTCACTTACAAACAAATGACCAGTCTCTACTTTTTATGGGATTTACATTTTAACCCTTTAAGGTCTATGTATCATGTTTGACACATACAGTTTTTTTTGTGAGTTTTTGAGAAATAAATGAATAAATTGTACCGTACATTTTTAAGCATTTTTTTTTTAAATGCCAGATGTAGCAAATATGATACAACTTAAAAGTCATTTATGGAAATTAAAAGTGAATCACATTTGTCACATGGTTCAGTAAACTCTCCATTTAAAAAAAAAAAAAATTTCTGACAATAATTGCATATTGCATATCAACCAAAAATCCACAAACACACCCTGTGAAAGTTTGCACACATCTCAGGAGGGATTTTGGCCGTCTTCTCTTTACAGAAACTCTCTAAATCCTTGGTTTCTTGGCTGCTGCTTGGCAGCTCAAAGCTTCAGCTCTCTTCACAGATTTTCTATCAGACTTCAGTCTGGAGATTGGCTAGGCCACTCCATGACCTTAACAGGCTTCCTCCTTGGTTGCCATCTTCACTGTTCTGGCTGATAGGAGGAGGTTCTCCTCCAGTATCTTAGGGTACATGGCCCTCTCCATCGGCTTCTCAATGCAGTGAAGTAGAGCTGCGGAAGAAGTTGCTTCTGCTGCAAGATTCTATTTCGTAACGCTCTTGTGTGTTACCGTTGGTAGTTTTGGTGACTGTGGTCCCAGCTGCCTTCAAATCACTAACAAGTTCCTCCCGTGTAGTTTTGAGTTGATCCACCACCTTTCTCATGATCATCCACTCCACGTGAACCAAGATGAGAGGTCCAGACAGAGGGCGACTGATGATCATTTTATATTTTTTAAATTCCTGAATAATCACACCAACAGTTGTCACCTTCTCATCAAGAGTCTTGCTGATGATCTTGTAGCCCATTAAAGCCTCACGCAGGTCCACCGTCTCGCCCCTGACATCTTTTGACAGCTCTTTGGTCTTGCCCATGGTTGTGGAGAGGTTGGACTAGAAGACACTGATTCTGTGGGCAGGTGTGCTTTATGCTCATAATGAGATCAGATCAGGAGTGTAATTTATTGACTGGCTGATCTGTGGGAGACAGAACTGGCTGGGATGTAGGGCATCAGATAGTTCTTTCACTCAGTGATAAGCAAATAAACGTATGTCATACTTTTTTTCCTCTGCATTTCTGGTTGATATTCTGTCTGCCTCCATTAAAATGAAATTACCTAAAAAAATAAAGCCTGTTCATTTCTTTGTAAGTGAACAAACTCACAAATTTAGCAGGAGGATCAAATAAATGGCAGCATAAAAAGCCACCTCCACTTTCTGTCTTGGAGATATAGATGGAAATGAGCATAATGATCTAGCCCAACAGTCTGTCACCTGCTCAGCCAGCCAGTTGGTCCTTCTGCAGCACCTCGTCTATGTCCCAGGACCGATACAAAGGTTAGAAAATGGTCACCACTGTGAGTGCTCTCTCCGTCTGTTGCCCATCCACACCCCATTTCCTCTCTTTCATCTTGCTTTTGTGTTTGTCTCTTTATGCAAAGCTTAACCCTCCCTCCCTCTCTGCCTCTCTTCACCACTGTCCTATCACATTGTTTCTCCCCTCCATCTCATATCGCTCCTCCCTGCCTCTGCATCTTACCTCCTCCCCATCCTTCTCTCTTTCTCTCTTGCATCTGTTTGGTGTATTCCCGGGGGCTGTGAGGGGCCAGAAGGGTCCATGAATAAGTCATTAACACTGGCCCCTCAGACTCTGTGATCATCGCCAACCTGTTCAAAAACATGGTTCCCCGCCACCTCTCTCACTCCCTCTGCACCCCTCTTTCCACATCCATAAGCAATGAAAACATAAATAAATAAAGCATTAGGGACTGTGTGTGTGTGTGTGTGTGTGTGTGTGTGTGTTTGCGAGTTTGTGCATCTCTATGTGTTTTTGTGTCTGAAGACTGCTCTGTGTTGAACACAACAGCTTGAAATCAAAAGAAAAAAGTTTAGAGCTGTCCTCCGCTCTGGAGAGAAAGGATATTTTATTGGGCCAAATGAAATTGAAGGCTGTCATATACACTTTACCGACTAAATAACAAACATGTTCATATACTGAGTTTTCAAATATTCTTTGTAGTGTTATTGTTGCTAAGCTAATGGTGCATTTTCGTCTGTTTACAGCAGGTCTGTCACAGTTAATCAGCACTAAAAGCATTTGGTCAGCACAGTTTAACGAGCAGGAGATTGTAAAGGCTTCTGTAACCCGTTTTACTGTCGCTCAGGAAATAAATTTATGACGAGCATTGGAAAAAATCAGCTGTCACAGACACGCCCCTTTGCACGTAGTGCCTGAGCCAGTGGAAAACCTGGGGAGACTAGCAAAGTGTAAATCAGTTGCTAGGAAACATGAAAGGCAAATCAGTGTGAAGAAGTCACTGTAGCATCACAATCTTCACTCAAAACACAACCCAACCTAACTTTGAACTCTGGAAGAGCTCATACAACCAGCCTCAGTAGAGGAACTACAGCTTAAGGCATCATATTTGATTTCATCACTTGGATGTATTCTTGCTTCTTGATTAAAGCAAAGTAAAAACACATTTTCATCCCACAGTGGAAACTTAAAAAAAAGTTCTAGTACTGCATAAAGTTGTCTGGATCAAAAGTATGTAGGCCTAAAAAACAACAACAAAGGAATGCATGAATAATGTACTCACTGCAGTGTATTTCAGTGTGCCTACAGTTGGCCTTCTATGTCAAACCAACCAGACTCAATATCAGGAAAAGACCGCATCACTGACAAAATATGAAATATGAATTAATTCCATCTATCTTTATATCCATTTTCTTAATTGCTGTCTCCTCCAGCTGATTTTGGGAGGCAGGATACACCCTGGGCATGTCCATCACAAGGCCAGCCGTAGTCTGTTCCATATGAAAATATAGTAAAATCAAAAAGACACAGTCTGGTTATGTAGGGTTAACTCAGCAATAAATACCCAAATCACAGGCAGTGAGAAGGTGAGTTAGCATGGAGATAATCAAAGGTAAAGATAACCATAAGTTAAGACTGACTTAAAATGATATGTAGAGATAGGAAGTGAGATTTAGACCTACAGTATTTCAGTCCAGTCACTCTGTGGGCTGTCACATGCAACTTGTTTAGTTCAGACTCTTGGGTTAAAGGTAAAGGACCTCATTCACCCAATCATACACATACATTCATACGTGCATTTCTTTCTATACCCGAGCATCTTGTTAAACACACTCACCCACCGAAGGACGGTGGGCAAGTCGAGGTTCAGCATCTTGCCCATAAAACACATAAACATGCACACCTGGAGGAGAAAGGAAGCAACCCATGAACCTTACAACTGCCAGCCTGACCCTGAGCCACAGCCACCCCAAAAAAGGCATGAAAATACTTTTAGGTTTCTCATTGGTTTCTTTACTTTTATAAATATGTGATGAGTCTGCAGTATACTTACTTCCATCATATTTGATGACAGTATTGCTTGCACAAAGCAGAACATTTTTGTTCTATTGGCCCCTCTATGACCTACAAGTGCTCATCAGAAATGACCCACAAAACCCATCTGACAAAGGAGGTTAGAAAAGTTTAAGGAGTTACATGTGTCTTATTTTAACAAGCGTGGAAGAAAAAGGTATTCGATGAGCTGTTTGAAGCAGTTCGGCTTGCAGTGTGATGAGAATTCAAATTCACTGATGTGATTTGGCGCGTTTAAAATTTTGTTGTGGTTACCTATTTAGATAATATACTCTGTTTACTCGATGACATGGCAGAAGTGTCTTGTGAACACTATAACAGCCAGTTTAAATACGCAATATCTTTTTCAGCAGGACTGTAGCTACATTACCTCTGAGGACGAGTCAGAAACGATTCATTTCCACAGTCCCACCATCGTCATCTATCCAGTTTTTCTAATAATCTGACAGAAAATTGCCACAGGAGGAGAAAATGTTCAACTTCCTGGCCAGCTATCTATGCAGACTACTCACCAACAATGTTACCTGAATGCTTAACTAGGTGTTCACTCTAAATAATACAATTTTCTGCACTGCAGTGTTTGAAGATTATTTTTATGTCATGTGGAACTAAATGCATATTGGGATTAGGTTAATTAACAGCAGCAAAAAACACATGCTGCCCAAGTATTCTAGCTAAAAAAAAAAAAACAATCTCAACTTGCTGCAGTAGTTTCAACTAATTTGCACTGTAAAGGTCATTTATGAATACAAATTAAATCAAATCCAAACTAACTTCTTTGACAAACTCTCATTTTGATGTGTTCTCTGAGCAGCTAAGCAGGAAACAGCTCATTTCAGTCGTGCAGGTTTTTGAAGCAGGATCCACGAATTATGTTTTTTTCTCATATTTGTTGGAAGTTTTTGAATTAAATACATTTATTTATGTTACCTGGCTCATCTGCCACCAATCAAGTAAATACCTGATTTAAGCATACCTGAGCTAAGCCGTGTGAAGAGAATAATGAACCCAGTTTCATCAGTCAGAATAACTCCAATAAACTCCAAAAGAAGCTATCTTGCTGTTCCTAGCACATTGTTTCCTAACTCATACACCTGCTCATCAGAAGTTGCACAAGGTGTATCTTTTCACCAGCAAGGCTCAGCTTGTTTTCCTCTCCGCTGCCTTTGTGTTTGTTCATCCATCCGAAAAATTGTCCGTATTATCAAAGCCTCGGTTGTTGTGCATGTTAACAACCCTATCAAAGAATTCCTCTAATCAAAGAAGGATTATGATTAAATTATGCCATGCATATAACATGAATATATAATTTTAATCAACAAAAGGTGATGCAAGACGATTACCATTATACTTTCCCAGCCCAAAATACCATTGTTTAGAATCTGCATCTTCTTATTCTGGTTTCATTAACCTCAAAATGTCATAGACTGGTGACTTGCTCGGATATTCCTTCCTCCAACAAATGATTGTTGAAAAAATAATATATAGGTTATTTTACAGCACAGCCAGACATTATTATTCCACACTGATGACAGAAGATCTTGGCAGAAAAGGAACAAATGTTGGTTACGTTACTCATAGTCATTTCAAATTTACACCTCTCAAGCTACAGTAAGTGAAGGACTAACTACAGCAAATTACAGTCAAAAACACAAGACAATGCTGTCTCCTCCGCCGCAGGTGCAAATAGTGCCGCTAGGTTTGAATTTTTATTGAAAAAGGATTTAATGACCTAGAAGGATTCCTTCCTTCTCTAAAAATTAACATGCCATTGCAAAATAAATTTACCAATAGTTTCATCATGCCAACCATGTGCCAACTCAAAACCATTTCCAAAACTGCAAATCCAGATGCAGACTATTTCTTTGCCCTTTGTTGGGTGACTGCTGTGAAATGTAAAGCATCAGCTAGATATTTTGTTTGCATTAATAGCACCTTAGAACAGCTTAGTTAATCACATCTGCAAGGATGACAAAATGGTCCAAAACATATTTTTGTGTAGGTTCTCAGTCATCCAGGTCATGGGTGTCTTGACAAAAAGTCAAATGGACTTCCAACTTAGCCAGCTGAGACTCTGTGCATCACCACCAGAAATACTCCCTGTGGTGAAGGACTCAGAAGCTGGAATCTCTTCCAGATAAGGATCCATAAGTGCCTGGTTGATCGGCACAGCCCATCTGAAAGTGTTAAGCAGAATACTTTTATTAGCATCGAGCCAGGTGTAGAGGTTGAAGTTACTACTGCAGATCCATATATGACACAATAAAGAAACAAATAGTTAAAAAGAAGACAGCTTCACTTCTTTATCCAGTTCTTCATCAGCCTTTGTCAGTTCCAAATTCAAATAGTGGAAAGTCCCTGGTATTTAACCCGTATTGGGAGTTTCTCTTTAGGAGGTGGTCCTGAGGGTTGTTGACCTGTCATTGATAGAGCAGAGGTCCCCAACCCCCGGGCCCTGGACCGGTACTGGTCTGTGAGTTGTTTGGTACAACAGTTCAGGCTCAGGTGTGAAATATATGGTTTTCAATGTTTTTATCATTTTTTATTGTTATTTTTATATCATTTATATTGTTAACTCGGTTTCCCTGCGTCTTTTCCCGTGTTATGAATAAATCTTCCTTTTTTTAGGTACCTGTACTGGTTTTATTTTGTTGTATTTATCCACGACACCTTAAAGGTGAAAATATTGTCGGACATAAATGGTCCGTGGCGCAAAAAAAGTTTGGGACTGCTGTTGTAGAGAACTGGTTCCCAGCAGTCCAGTTCCTTGGAATTGTTAGTCTGCCTGCCTATCAATCCAGCTTATAGGTTCTATTTGCACTACAATCAGCTGATTTAAGTTCGTGTGTCGGAGCAGAAAATTGTGGCACAGTCTACAGCGTGGATATGGACATAACTTTTATTTCAGTTGCAGAAAAGGACAAGAGCACGATGGTTAAATTCAAAATGCATCCAGGAGAGAAAGAACCATATTATCCTGCTAACACATCTTCAACTCTTTACAAGCATCTGCTCAGGCAGCATGCTAACGCTAAGCTAGCCAAGAATGCAGAGTGATGTTAAAGCTGAATGCAGAACTCAGGCCGACAGCCAGACCCTGAACTTCAACAGGTAACACAAGCAGTGGTGAGCAGTCAGGCTCACTGTGGCGATCGCTTTGATGTTTCTTTGTGCTGGTTTTCATCTTTGGATTTGTGTTCATACCTAAATATTAAGATACAGAGTGGATGTGTGTCCTCAGATAGGATTTGTGTTGGTGTGTGGGACTGTTGCCTCAGGTTTATATTGTTAAATGGTAATTAAGAGACAAATACTCATTCACCCAATCAAATACTCTCACAAATCTTAAACATGCTTTTTCTTGGTCTTCCGTTAACACGACTTTCTTGCCATCACAGTTAATTGTGGCACTTAGATGCCAGTAAGTAAAAATATAAGAGACAAAGCTATACAATTCACTTTTTCTTTTCTGTCTTATCCAACATAGCTCGGCACTCTCTTAACCTTTCTGGTTATGTGTCTCCCTTTCAAACTAGTCCTCATACAACTGTGAGGCTCATTCACTCTGTCATGGCTTAGTGTTTTTGGTCTCTTAGCTCACATCTGTTAAAAAATTAAACTCTTCTATTATATAACACTGAAATGTAACGGGGCGCTGCAGAACAGCACACACTCTACGGTGGAGAGTGAGTAATGACGGCACTTACCCACTTTCGACAACCTCCTTTCTGTCACTCTCTCTCTCGCACACTGTACACTGATAAACATACAACACAGAAAGTGCACTCTCTCTGGCTCTCTCTCTCGCACACACACACACTCACACACACACACTCACACACACACACACACACACACACACTCACACACACACACACACACACACACACACACACACACACACAATAGACCGATAGATATAGAGAGAGAACGTGGAGCCCTATTGTAGATGATTTGTTTGACATTTTAAAGTACAGTACCTTTCCACAACTGCTGTTATTTTACTCAACACAATAAACTGCACTTAAATATCAATACCATTTTAGCCAGGATAACCAAATTTGACTTCATATTTGTGACAGCGGCATTTTACCAGCTTTTCAGATAGATCGTCTCTATTTATTGTTTTTTTCTTTCCATATGAAATAAAGTCTCAAATAGACATCATTCTTCAACTCGGAGTGGCTAAATGTTCCTTATCGCAGCACAGCAACCCAAGTATTAAGGGAATTACTGAAACAACATGTGACTTTTGCACATTTAAAGACCACACAGGCTTAGTTTGTAATTCTGTAGTCCCAAGTGGCAGCAAGAGATAACACTTTGAATTTCTGGCAAAAAAAAATGTTTGAATAGCTTCATTACTGGAAATGATGTAATATGTTATTGTTATAAATGCAGAACTAAATTCCCTATTTTTTGGAATGTGATAAGGCTAGCAATGCAAAAATCCCCATGACAGCATTTGTAAGTCCAGCTATCTGTAAACTGAGTGCTTAAACATGTTAAGAGAAGCTTGTGTATGCTGCTGGGAAGTTTGGGCCATTCATTGTCCTTGAAAAGACCACCAGCAAGGATTTGGGAAGGAAGCAGGCTTAGAATGACATCAGTGTAACATCTTCAAATCAGCTATCTTCAAATCACAAACAGCTAGGTGGCAAAACGTATAACTCGATAGCAAATACCCTAGACATGCAACAGTTAAATAAAAAACAAAAGGACTGTAGCTGCTTCGCCTGTTCTTTAATAACACTGTACATTTTTGGGAATTGAGTTTACAGGATTAGTAAGGACGAAGTGAGGGCAGATATGAAGAGGATGAAGAGTAGAAAAGTGGTTTGTTGGGACCCGTGGAGGTCGGAGGTGATATCCAGTGACATCTCTTCTCCATAATCAAGACTATCCTTACTAATGTGCTAAAGGAGTTTAAAACTCCACTGCTAAATCGAACATTTAGACCAAAATGATCAGTGAGTAAAAATGTTTCTCTTACATTGATAAATTCACAGAAGCTCATGTACTTGCTAAAGATGTTTGTTTCCACAAACGTGCTGATGGTAACTGATGTCAGAGCAGTGAAAGCAGAGCCAGAGTCTACCACGTAAATCTCCCATCAGTCTCCAGGTCAAAGAGCGTCTCTGGACCAACTAACTGGACACAGTCACACCAATGAAACTGAGACCCATCCATCCAGATGTTCCACTGTGGCGACCGCCAAAGGGAGCAGCTGGAAGAAGAAGAAGAAGAAGAAGAAGAAGAAGAAGAAGAAGAAGAAGAAGAAGAAGAAGAAGAAGAAACCTCGAAGATCCGAGGAGACCAGTTATCCTACTTTTGAAAGCAAATAATTTTCCTTTATTCATGTAGGACAGCTTGTATGTTTTATTTTTTGTTTCATAATGCATATTTTGTTCCAAAACTGATTTGTTAAGCATTAACTGCACCTTTATATGTACTAATTATATATGCACTAAACCCTCCTTGCCATGACCACGGCAGTTACATAAGAGATGCTCTTGACTTATGCACTGATAACAAGGTTGCTAGCTCGTCTCCCAGAGGATGCAGCCTGATGAGCATTACGACCACAGGACAGCTTTCCACCTTGCCTCAATGCCTTGTTTTTTTCTTTAGCACTGCAAAAATTTAGATTGCATTTGTATATAAATGTTAGCGATTTCCACTATAGAATTATTTCTGTATTTAATGAGAATTCAAAGATTTTTCTGGAGTCTCCTCATCATTTATTTATGCTTTACAGTTTCTCACTGAGCACCATCATTCTTGAATTGTTTAGCCCAAAAAGTCTTTTCACACACTGATGAATCGATCACTATAAAACTCTTGCTCTCTGCTCTTTTTACACCTATATTTATGTCACAGGTGTCCCAATAACCTATTTTCCTGCCCTACCCATTTTAAATTGCTATTATATTTCAGCTCATCCATGCCTTTGTAACTTCGAGACTGGATTACTGCAGTTCACTCTATTTTGGTCTCCACTCTGCCCTCCTTCATAGATTACAGACAGTCCAAAATGCTGCTGCACGCATTCTAACCAAAACTAGGAAGTTTGCCCACATTACCCCCTCCTAGCTGATTTGCACTGGTTGCCTGTGAAATACCGTATCCAATTTAAAATTCTGCTGTTTACTTTTAAAATCACTAACAACATAGCACCGAGCTATCTTAAGGAACTCCTAAGCTCATATGTTCCTGCTAGGGCTTTAAGATCATCCTCACAGTTACTGTTGGTGCAGCCTAGATCTCGGCTGAAGTCTAGAGGTGATCGAGCGTTTGCCCTGACTGCACCAGAGTTGTGGAACAACCTTCCGATTGGCATCCGGGCGTCTGACTCTATTCAATCTTTTAAATCACGGCTTAAAGCGTATTTGTTTAATCTTGCTTTTTCTACCGGTTAAATGCTGGCCTTGTTTGCAGTGATTTATTCTATTAATTTTCCTATCATGCTTTTATTTGCGCTGTGCATGTCATATCGCCATTGTGTTTTGATGGCATAGTTATATTGTGCTATAGTTATGTGCTATAGTTATACTTTTTTTTATTGGTGGCTTTTTCCTGTGAACATAATTTTACACTTTTATTTTTTGTTTTTATGACTTTGATTATACTTGTGTTAATTTGTTTTATGTTAAGCACTTTGGCATGCCGTTGGTTTTTAAATGTGCTCTATAAATAAAGATTGTTGTTGTTGTTGTTGTTATATTTGGCGCTTTATGAAAGCAATAACATTCCTCAGTTTCAGTGAGTAAAATTTCACTTAAATTCAGGGTTTAGATGGTTTGTATTCTGTTTTTATGTACATGTCATAACATTTTTAGAAACACAGTTTTATAATTTATTTAATGATTTATCTAAATCACATTCATTAAATTGGATTTTAGACATTCCCAAAAATCCTTAACGTCAATAAAGTTAATGTCAAAATATAAACAATGCTCATGTTGCTTAACTCTATTTTGGATGGATCCTCAACTCAGCTGCAGCCCCAATTACCGAGTTAGATTAATAAACTGGGTGTGTTTTCATTTGGAGTGTCGTGCCCAGAGCAGCTTTAATGTGCTCTGAGACAAGCCCGTTGCAGATTGGAGGCTCTTTCAGCACACACTCGTGGCAGATGAGTCCTAATGCACAGGAAGTGGATGTGCAGCTGTGTGGCATGCAGGACAGAGGAGGAGGAGGATAGAAGGACGACAGCGGGAGGATAAAGGGAGGGAAAGCAGGTGGGGCGGTCAGGGTGGAGGAGGAGACATCTGCCAGGAGGGCTGGCTTGGCTTGACATTGGAGGGAATAGAAGGAAGAAAGAAAGTCTCTCAGGCATTCCTCTCTACCCATTTATCAGTCTCTGCCTTTTCCTCTCCACCGTTTTCACACTGCATCTGGACTCACTCTGTCCTTTTTTTCCTTTTCATCACCAGTGTTGGATTTCTCACATGGCGTCACTTTCGTCTTCCTGACCAAGCTCTATATGTCCTCTGGTCTTTCATCCTTTTCTCTCGATCCTTTCATTGCTCTCTATCTCTCATTGGCACCTTTCTTTTCCACTTCTGCCTCTTTGTGTGTGCTTTTTAACCATTTTCACATGGCTTCATCTTTTCATAGGGAAAGCTTGCCGTCACATTGGTGCCAGCGGTGTCTAGATTGTGCCGCCCTACCAAGCGAGTGGGTGTCAAACGCAGATATCGGCACAGCTTGCCAAGGATATGGCATCACACTGAAGCCAGTGGCTGCAAAGAAACATGAATATATGTCTGCAGCCACCCACTCGTGTAAGACCTGATACCTTTGATTTACTTTGAACTGAAGCCTAGCTCCATTTCAAATAAAATATAATGTGAAGTCCTTATTTTTTTTGCCACAGTTTTAATGCTGGAGATGGTCAGATTCGAACTGTCCAGATAAATCAGTTGATACCCTTGCTACCTATAAACTGTATAGTAACATCAAGTCAAGGTAGATTTATTTATGTATGTATTTATTTATTGAGTGGCTGCATGCGGCAGCTTTTCATATATACAGTTTTAAAAGCCCTAATTTAAATACTGTGTTATGTTTGACCCACCAACATCATATTTAAATGCTTTTGTCATTTTATGTTTTTCACATTTTATTAGCTTTCATTATCAGGTAACTGTTAAAAAAGCTTAAGCATGAACTGTGCACTGATCTTAATTTTTTTTCTTAAAGCTCAGTAAAAAGTGAACAATGACACAAAACAAACATCTAAACTAAACCTACTAAAAGCAACTTTCATTTATATTCATCAGAGGTCTATAACATTTTTGCTCATGAATAGCTTAACGATAAATATGTTAAACAGGCTATTAACGCGTTGTTACGCCCCACTTAATGAACGGAGTGTCGACTGGAGTGAGGGGTAACACAAAGTGAAAGGGAACACATGAACTACTGGAGAAATAGATGTCAGTATACAAGATTTATTGCCTAAAACTACTACAGTACAAAAACACAGGGAAGCTCTTTTCTTCAGGGTCTCCAAGGCCAAAACAATAAACAAAACACCCCCTTTTAGCTAGAAATCAAAACCAAGTACTCACTAACCAAAAACAAAATACAATGGCTGAGCTCCCTGTCTAACCAAACCAGGAGAAAACAGGTGAAACAAAAATGGCAGAGAACCCCTACCTGCTTCCACAATGACAAACTAATTATCACAATAAGGGCACACCTTCGCTCACAATAAAAGAAAGAAAAACCAAAGTTCACAGAGGGTAAGTTCTCACACACATACACACAAAGGCCCGCTGCCCAAAACTCTACAGCTCACAGCTCTGGCAACATGAGGAAAATGGCAGGGGGTGTGGCAGTTTAGGATGGCAGACTATATGCCGTGGCTGACGAGCTGGAACACACCTCAGCTGCGGCTCATGAGGCAGACCTGCAACACAAGAAAAGGAGAAAAACAACTCTTCTACAGAGGGAGAGCCACTAGAGGTCAGCGACCGTAACACCCCCCCACATAAAATATCACATACAGTAAACAGACACCTTTAACAACTGCCACCAGGTCCGTTACTGGGGTTAAGGGGTTAATACTGGGTCCTGGACAGTGCGTCAGCCACCACGTTGTCCACACCTCTCTGATGTCGGATGTCTATGTTATACTCCTGAGCAAGCAACGCCCATCTCATCAGTCTTTGGTTATGATTGTACATGTGCTTTAGGAATACCAGAGGGTTATGGTCAGTATAAACCATGACAGGGGTGGTGGTTGACCCCACGTACACGTCGAAATGCTGCAGAGCAAGCAACATGGCCAGGGTTTCCTTCTCAATGGTGGAATAGTTGAGTTGATGAGGCTTGAACTTAGCTGAGAAGTAGGAAACCGGGTGACTGATGCCATCAACTCCATCCTGCAACAGTACTGCTCCAGCGCCCGTAGCGCTTGCATCCACTTCCAGCTTGAAGGCCTTGCTGAAGTCGGGAGCAGCCAGTACAACTCTGTGCAGTCCTGTGAAAAACTAAGTAAACCATCACTGCATCTGTGGGTATTAAGAGGCAGCCAGGTGCAGTGAATCAAATGCACTTGATTAACTGATCATCAGCAAGTGTGAGCACCTCTATAAAAACATAAGCTTTGGCCTTTGGCTGGTCTGGAGCATTTAGGTGTGCGTTAATCTGCCCACGTCTCAGTAAATATACCCCAAGGTCAGATTGGGCAATGCTCAGAGAAACTCCAAAAAACCCAAGGGCTTTGCAGGCCTCGGTTAGTGCATTAAATGTTAGAGTTCACAAATTAGAATGAACTAGAAAAGCTGAATAAGTGTAGCTTGAAAGGTTTGCCAACAGAACGCCTCTTCGCTCTAAAAAGAAGATGGCAGCACAGCTTAGGTTTGCAAAGTTGCATCTAAACAAACCAAACAGTCAAAAATGATCTGTCCAACAGTAAAGTTTGGCTAGAGCCTAGTCATGTAATAATACAATGACCACAAGCAAAGTAGCAAATCTACAAGAGAACGGCTGAAAGAGAAAAGAGTCAAGGTGGTGTAATGATTCGTCATTTCAGTCAGGACCTCAACCCGACTAAAATGCTTTGGCAGAACCTAAAGAGAGCTGCACACAAACCTTAAAATGAAGCAAGACAAGTGGGTCAGCAACAATGTGAGAGACATACAGACTACAGTGCATGATAAGTTACTGCAATGACATAATTTTTAAAACGCACATTTGGATATTGGTATAGGTTAAAAAAAAACTCTCTCTAAATCACTGTTGAAATTCCTTCCACCTGCTATAAATTCAGTCTAACTACAGAAACCAGATTCTGTGCACAGAAAAGAGCTGCAAACTTTTCAGAGCCACCTTTCAGGCCTACAGGCAGTGAGTTTTTGATAGTTGAAAGGCAGATTTCAGTGGAATATTCCTTTAAGTGAACTCTGCTTGCTCTTCTCAGCCTCCACCTGCGTGCAGCGTTGCTGTGCACAGAGACAGTGTTTTATTCATAGCTCGGTTTTTGATTCTAATTTGAGCCTTTTGGTGGAAAGCAACCATAGAGCTCGCACAGAAACAGGACTGCAGCAGAAAACACTTCAGGTAACTCAAAGTCAGAAATGCATACATCAGTTCCCATATTAGCAGGCAACATTCAGAAGATCTTTGAAACAGTTAACAGAGAAACAAGTGTTAAATCTTAGTGTTGAGGTTCAGCACTGGTGTGACAACAAAGGAAGAAATGAGGGGTAAAGAAAAGAAAAGAGAGAATGTGTCAGAGCCACGAGAGATAAAAGATCTGCCAATGCGACTGACAAGTGAGAGGTGAGAGATTTAAGACATTAGATGGATGAGAAAGAGCTGGGAGGAACGTACGCACAGACATACAAAAGCACATTATGAAAAATGCTTTAAAAAAACAGACAAAAGGAATGATGCAACAAGGACAAAAGAACTGGAAGAGGCAGGTAGAACTGATTCACATTTTGTGATCTCTTTAGTAAAAAAAAGTGTGTTTTGAAATGCTGAGGCCGAAATATTTCACCGTCTTTTAAGTTGTAACAGAGGTCAGCACAGAGTCAGTTGTTCTTTGGAAAGGGCAAATAACATGCTGCAAGTAAATTTGGAGCCAATAAATCAGAAATGGCAAAAAACATTTTTATGAAGCATCAACATCATCCTAGCTGATCCTAGCCTGGTGTTGTACGTGGGAAAAAAAGATGCTTTATTCATTAATTGTCATGGTCCGCGGCCCGGCGTCTGAGGTGCTGATGGGATGCCCACTCCCGTGGGCGTGGCCGCTGACTCCACACCTGCATCCCATCCCAGGCGATCACCAGGTGGACCATTTAATCCTGCCCAGCCTGCTGCTCCACGCCAGTCCGTAATCGTCCTTCAGCGATCACTGCTCGGCGTGTTTTGAGTCACCAGCCTGTCCAGAATTTGGATCACGATCAACCCCAGCCGCCTCGCCCTTTCTGGAGCTTCTCCCCACGGACCCTCACCCCTCCCTCCGGTTCCCTTGGCACCGCTATCATCGTAAGACGCGTACACTACCTCCCCTCGTATGCTGCCGGTTTACCCGCACCCCAATAATCCTTTTTTCTTTTTCTGTTTCAGCCTCCCACGGTCCCGCTCTCGGCGTTTCCTGCGCGATTCTTCTCCCGGTCCCTCGGTTTCTCTGGTTCCGTGCGTTTTCTCCCTTCTACTCTCCCGGGACACTCTCAGTTATAATAAAGTTTATTTTTTCTCTCGTACCGCTGTGTGTGTGTTCTGCTCCTGGGTCCAGCTTGTGTGTTGAACTTCGGTTCTTGACATTAATAAAATAGAGGTAATTTGAAACCTACTACCTACTTGCAGAACTGTTATTGTAACCGTCTCAAACAGACTCATAATGACAATGATTAGAACTGAGACCCAAACGCAGACAAAACACGCACAAGCTGCACCCTGCCTTGATCATGACTGCTCTGGTCTCGGTGGTAGCACCCCCGAGATCAGCAGTGCAACAGCAGGGTGGCGACTGGCCCGGGCCGTTGTGATGACCCTGCTCTGACAGAGTGTCAATACAAAGCAATTTACAAGCGCATGAAAAATCGACCCTCGATAACAGGCAATTTCTCTGCTCCGCTGCCTCAAGAGGCATGACCTGCCTCGCGAAAGTGGGCAAGGAGGAGGTGGGAAGGCGAAGAAGAGGAGGTGATCTTGGTCCAGTGGATGTGATTACAGCGCACTGTGCTCTAAGGAGGGATGGGCGGGGGTTGAAAAAGTGGAGCAGTAATGGGGCAGGGAGGTGACCCGGGGCAAGTGATTGTAATAGTGATGTGTGGAGTGGGGAAAAAGATTGTGACGAGTGTGATGGTTGGATTGCAGAAAATAAATCAGGGAGGAGGAAGCCTGAAAGCTCTGAAATATGCAGAGCTGACAATGACACGCAGAGAAGAAGAAATTATTATCCAAGCGACAGAAAAGCAGGGACACAGCCGCTTGACAAAGCAAGGTAGTTTGTGGAGAAGGAGGGATGGGCCGAGGTGTTGCTGTTGTTGATGAAATGCGGATTGTGTTGTGTGTATTTGTGCACGCGTGTGTGTTCTGGAGGCCACAGGTGAGGACAAAGATAATGACCTCATTCCTCTTCTCTTTTGCCGAGACACTTTTTTTCCACAACAGTCTATTCATCAAAGCCTCTATCCGTCTCTCCATCCCTCCTCCCTCCCTTCTTTCTTCTAATTTTGCTCCCTCTCTGTTGAAAAGCCAGAGGTCACACCTTCATCCAAACAGACAGGAACACACACACAGAAAAGGAACTGCTTATCACAAACGCACAGACATGGAGGCAGATGTCATGGTTTTGGTTTTTTTTTTGTTTTTTATAAAACAACACTTCAGAACGACATCATCTGAGTCATGATCAAAAACTGCCAATGTGCCATAAAATGGGAAGAGAGGTGCTGTAAAATTAACCACAGTCATCATAAATAAATGTTCTGGATGAACAATCATGACTTTTTAAACATTCTTCAACAAAAATGCTTGTGAGAGGTTTCTTCTTATAAAAAAGGGGGCTGTTATGCATGCTTTTATCTATTTAAGTTTTATTTTGTGCTACTAAAATTTTACAGCTACTAATGTGACTGTGTTAAAGGGCGAGGAGTTAGTGGCAGTGATGGTGTTTGGTTGAGGGTGAAAGGTGGGATACACTGTGGTGGTCACCAGTTTGCAAGGGTAACAAAAGATTTATGTTTTTATGTGAAATCTATGCTGTAGCTACATCGTAACTACAAACCCCTCTAAACCTGTACCAGGCAACCTGCACCGTAACCTGATGTGCACCTCCCTAGAAATGTAACCATCTAACACATCGACGCAGCCCACAACTATTGTGACTGGCCTGTTCAGTACCGTAAATTCCTCTTGGATATTTCCAGGAACTTTTTACAGTAGGAAAAAGAACTAGCATTTTATTTATTTATATTATATGGCACCTCATATACAGCTGGAAACACCTGGATATGACTATGATTATTAACCCATAATCCAGCACACACAGTGTTGGGGAGTAACGGAATACATGTACCGCCGTTACGTATTTAAAATACAAAATATGAGTAACTGTATTCCGTTACAGTTACTGTTTAAAAAGGTGGTATTTAGAATACAGTTACTTTGTTGAAATGAATGGATTACACGGCGGTATTTTCCTGTTTCATATGTGAGGTTATGCTCTCTCTATTTTTGGTTTCCACACCGGTGGAAACCCAAACAAAACACGCATTAAGAGGCTCTAATGCCTGTGTCTCAATCTCGCAGCCCATGTCACCTCTACTTGCGGCCCGCATAATGACATGAAGAAATATTTTAAAAAATTATTCACAAAAATGATTTAATATGAAGGCAACAGGCAGCGTGTTACAGGCATAGGCCTAAAGAATGTAGCCCCATGAGCAGTGTAGTCCGTGCTGCAGGGAGAATGGACTGCCATACCCGTTATGTGTCTGTGAGCGAGTGAGGAAGAAAAAGGAGAGTCGAAAAGTACGAGTTGTCACTGAGCAGAAACGGGAGATGGAAGCATGTAAATATAATAATAACCACTGCAGACAACAGTGCCTGACGAGCCCAGTTGTAAATAAGCTATTAAGACTCGACTGTACACCGTGTTGGTGTTTTCCTCCGAAACAATAAGTTCCATTGGAGCAGCCTTTCAACGCCTCTCTGTATCTCTCGCTAGCAAAGTTGACCCAGACAACAAAGTAAAGCTAGTTTTCAGCTACGAGCCCGACACGGTGTTCTGACAAACCATCCTACTTTGGCAAAACGTCCTACCGTAAGTAGTTTATTCACATTTCTGCTGTCACAGAGTAATTCCAGCACAAATTTAAGTCTGTATGACAGTTTGCCACTTAACTTTGCCCATCAGAGTATGCTTGTAGCTCATATTCATAAAGCCAGGACGGTTTGCCACTTCATTTTATCCATGAAAGTATGCTTGTAGGTAACATTCACAAAGGTAGCATGGCTTGGCAATTCATTTTACCCGTCACAGTATGTTTCTAGCTCTTATTAACAAACATAGGATGATTGGCCACTAAATTTTAGCCGTAAAAGTATGCTTCTAGCTCAGATTAACAAAGGTAGGATGATTTGCCACTTAATTTTACCCGTCAGAGTATTTTTCTAGCTAATATTCACAAAGGTAATAATATTCACTTAATTTCGTGTTGTGCGCATGCGCAGAAACAACGGGTAAGATGGTTTGTCAGGTAGGATGGATACCCAGAACACCGGAACCTGACATGTTAGCCAGACGTCCCTTTACGGTTTTACGGTTTGGAGCCTTTACGGTTTGGAGCCGCAGACCTGTTTTATATATGCGCGGAATAGTTTTCTATACGAGATCGCTGCAAAAAGTGCAGCCTTACCTAATGTCCACCCTACTGTTACTCATTTTCTATTAAGATTTAAAAATCTAGTTGGTATTGGTATGGCGAGTAACCTTCAGTAATAGTAATAAATCACACAGCAATAGTACATTCATGTAGTTGTTAAAAACATTATAATATATTAAATAATCCAAAGTATTCAGAATACGTTACTCTCATTGAGTAACGTAACGGAATACATTACAATATACATTTTGGGGCATGTATTCTGTAATCTGTAGTGGAATACATTTTAAAAGTAACCTTCCCAACACTGACCACACACCAGCATAAATGCCTGCAACGACAGCAGCCATTCACGTAAATATTCACTGTAAAAGTCTAATGACTGAATTACGCTTTAGCGGGAAATCTACATTGTAGGTTATCACACAGATTTCCTGCTGAAGCATAAATCAGGCAGAACCCTTGACACTCAAAATCACACCTACCCTGTAGGGTCAATTGAGAGTCACCATTTAACCTAACATGCATCTCTTTGGACTGTGGGACAGAGCTGGAGTGCTTGGAGAGAACCCATGCAAGAACACACAGAAAAGTCTCAACTGGGTGGTGGGTTTGAATCTGAGACCTTGTTGTGAGGCAACACTGTTGCAACAACTGCACTTCCAAAATACTGGAAGAATGCTACTGACAAAAGAGGTCAAGCTAAAAATCTAAGAAAAAACAATAGTCCACCGAAACACAACAGAAAAGACATTTTCTCACAAAGAGTTCAGGTCACAAGTCACACACAGCTTGAATACTGCCAAAGGAGCCCACTGACACTTGTTGAGACATTTCTCTCTGCTCTCTGGGCTCAGGTGATTAGCAAGTGGAATCAGCTGCGTTCAATCACCTGCCACGGAGAGGAGAAAGAGTCTGAAGGAGAACAGAGGAGAACCCAGCACACACACACCACTCAGCAATCTCATGAATGATGATGACAAAGCCTACAAGTTCTTTTTATTTTAATCTAACCTATCAAATGACTCAATTTCAGCTAGAAATGGTGTAGCTCAACAGGATTGCATCATCAAAATAGGTTTGTATTATTTAAGTAGTAGCTGCAGGAGTGCGGGGTGTTATTCCTCACTCTGACTTCACATTTGTTTTTCTCAGTGCTCTAACTCCGCATGAACCTTCACCTCACCAGTGTGGAAACATTTCCTCTCCCCTGCTCCCTGTGGGTTTGATCAAGGGATTTATGAGCAGTGTTATCATGGTTTGGCAACCAGGTCCCGAAATTCAATCTTATATTTCTGTTAGGTCAGTGTGCATGTTCTAGTGTCTTCCTTTCACACAGCCCTCTGCATGCTAATCAGTAAGTAAATGAGATTATTACACTAAAAATATTAAGCTGTAGGGTGCATAAAACTCAATGTATCTATAATGTGAATTGTGTTGACATGCACAAACACAGATCTGACTGCTTTGCCAAATCTTTGTATCATGACAGCAGCAAAAGTAAATCAGGCTATTCAAAATGCATTCTAGCAAGCACTGGAAGTTATACAGCCATCATCCAAACTGTAGAAGACATTTACACCCAAATTGGAGGGCAGCACCAGTAACAGTTGATTTTTGTTTTGTTTTGGGGGCTGAGAGAAGCAGCAGGTTTGGGGGGGAAAGAAAGCAAATGTAACTGTAGGATTATTAAAAACTATAGAAACTTTCTCAATTCGAGGCACTGTTTTCCATCATTATCCAGGGTTTAAGACAGAGAGTCAGTCTGAAACATCTTCAGTTTAACTTTACTGTTCATTGGAGCTGTTATGGAAAGTTTAAATGTAATTGGCCGTTTAAATGTTTAAATGTAAAGTCATGTATCAGAACGTTGCTTTGTAGTATTTCAGGAACAGAGCATCTGAAAGAATTGAAAATGGTTTATGAAAGAACTGAATTTGAAACATAAACTATTTGGTGATTAGTCTCCCATGAAGCATAGTGTGTAGGAGGAAGTAGGACATCCACCAAGGGTAGAATTAGCAACTAGTAATTGAGTAGGATGTCAAGGGGGGGTTGTTGTGTGGTAAGCATTTCAGGTATTTTCTTTACTCATTTATATAATATAACAAATATATGATCATATTGCGTTTGCTGTTAGCCAAATTTAGGGTTGCTTTGGTTGGTTTACTAGTGATAGTTTTTATAGCCTTTCGCTAGCTACTTGGCTAATGCTAACTAAATGTTTCTACAACGTGACTGGGCAGATGTAATGTTGATCCTGTACCAACATTATTATGATGATGCAGGAACAGCTCCAACACGGGGATATCAGATTGTGTGCAAATGGTCCCCAGATGGGATTTTAATGGGGCCATATGCCCCCCAACAACTTAGTTATAGCACCGCCCCTGCTTCCTGTATTTAAAACATCACTTAGCGGCAGAAACAATACAACCTTATCAACATGTAAATTATATCTTATGCCTTATGAATTAAACTGTACTCTTATGCTTTTTTGGGATTGTTTGCACTAGTCTGATTTGATTCTCGCAAAGCCCTCCAACTGTTTCCACCTAACTCTGATTTGAATTTGGACGCTTTCTCTGAGATGCAATCTCTGTAATGTTGTAAAAAATCATCCTTGCTAGTGTGACAAGAACACTACGCATAAAAACTCAGGTGAGGATGAAATCCATCTCTGTTGAGGTTTGTCACATCAACATCAATGCTGAAATTGTGATATTAAAAACACAGACATGCTTCAAATAGATGAACAAGAGTGGAGTCACAATTTATCTTCACTTTGGAGATGTGTGTGACTGCCGTGCCATGAATTATGTGTAGGCAGAATACAACCCCTTGTCATTACACAAGCCATTTTGTTCAATGATTTAAGATATTCGCGAGTCCTGTATATTGAATGTCAGCCTGTATGACAGCGTGTTCCCGCTCCCTCTTGTCTGCATCGCCTTCCAAAGCTTTTTTCCGTCGCGTTCTTCATTCAATAGTAATTCTCTCTTTCTCTCTGACTTCCTCTCCTCCTCCCTACATACTCATCTTTTCGCTTGTCACTTTCCCTTTATGTCAATTACCATCTCTCTGCACTTTTCCTGCCTTTCTCTCTGTCCCCGCTCGCCCTGCCCCACACCTTTTCTATTCCAGTCCCAAGATTTCCTCATTCTTTCCAGCTATCACATACTCAATCCCCTTCTCTTTTTCTTTTTTTTTTCTCCCCATAGTGCTTCCTGCCTGCGTGCAAGATTTCCTCATGCATTTATTGTATATTCCTGCTGTTTTCCAACTTGCTCTCCTCCTTTCCCATCATCTTTCCTCCCATCCCACACATTTCTTTCTGTCCAACATGTAATATCTTCTCTCCTTCTCCACATAAATCCCAGTAGTGAGTGAGCAACCTGAATCTGTCTCTGACCCCGTTCATTTTGCAGTTCAGGAACCTTAGAAAACCAGGAGCGTGCTTACCACCTCACCTCACATCCACTCATGAGTGCATGTGAGGTCCGTGTAATCAAACCTGGAACGATATGGCAGCTAGCTTTTGTATGTTTGCACCACAAGTGCATTTCACTTGGCTGTGCTTGTTCTGCGTTTGCTTATGGAAGCCAGTTTGTTGGAGGTGATGGGTGTGTGTGTGGGTGAGTGTGTGAGAGCACTTACCGTACAGTATGTTTATCAGTATGCCAAGCAGGGAGCCTTAAATGGATTTTAGCTGGAATGTATCAGCTTTTTTTCAGAAAGGAAGAACCTCAAGATTATCTCGCATTGCCAGTGTCTTAAATATGTGTGCATCTATTGTTTAGTGTTTGTGTGCGTTTGTGTGCATCTTTACGATATCGTCTATGTGCACAGTGTCTGGTATGTTGTCTGTAATTGCCTGCGCCTTACCATCCATCACAGGGATGGGGGTTTTCACATTTTCTTTACTCTTTCTAGTCAAGAAACTTGTTCTCTCTTTTGCTCAGAGAAAAGGGGAAAACTTTTTCGTTTTTCAAAAAATGCCTTTGACAAGTGCTTTTTCTCTCTCTCTCTCTCTCTCTCTCTCTCTCTCTCTTTCATACACTGAACATGCATAACAAACTTTCTAGAAAGAGATTGCGTAGGGGGCTGGATGGGGAACAAGAAACCTCATATCTGCCAAGTAGAAAAACAATCAAGACAGATAGCACTGACTTGTCAAAGAGTGTGACACCACCAGGTCCCACCCTGGGAAAATGAGAAACTTTGCACTCACACAAAACACAGCATCCCTGCAAACGTGTTTTTGTTTTTTTTTTGGTTTTTTGGGGTTTTTTTTTTTAAAACAATTTGATATTCATCTTTTCTCTCGCGTCTATTAAACTTGCAACTAATGCTTTTGAGATTTATCAACCCTTACTTTTTGGGGGCATTTTCCTCACACTCAAGGGCGGCTATGCATTCGCACAGTTTAGTGACACCATTGTTGTCAAACACTAATAGCAGTGACACTTGCAGTGACACAACCTGAACGCTAATTTCAATTTTAAATTGGTCTGAGATCAGATTTTCATTACAGTGAAACAACAAAGTCATTTGTGCTTTTTGTACTTTTACCTTTTCAAAGCTGTCAAACACAGCCTTCAGCCTCGCAGCAGGACTGCATCTCATAAGATCATCTTATCTTTTGACAGTTAACACAAGAAACAATTACACAAGAAATAATTCAGCCGGCATTGGAAACACGACTCTTTAACTGGATCGGGGTGGCCAGCTCCAGGCCTCGAGAGCCAGTGTCCTGCAGGTTTTAGATGTGTCCTGGATCCAACACAGCTGATTTAAATGGCTACATTACCTCCTCAACATTTCTTGAACTTCTGCAGACGCCTGATAATGAAGTGATCATTTGATTCAGGTGTGTTGACCCAGGCTGATATCTAAAACCTGCACTTGAGGCCTGGAGTTGGACACCCTTGCTCTGATATTTCAGTAAGACTAACTCTGGAGCAGGGTGACCAGGTGCACTGCGTTATCTGGAATTGTGGCATTCATAAGGGTGTGTGTGGTGTGCTGTTTTGAGTATATCAGTTAGGCTCTAATTGTCAGAGACAAGGAAAAAAAAATCTCCTCACGTTTGTGTGGCACAATGAAGCAGAATTTTTTTGTGAAAAAAATTGTCAAAAACTAAACCAAAAGAAACAAGATGTGATTTTTTTTTTTTTTATATCTCCTCAGTACAGGAACATGTTAATATGTGTAGTCACACACCACTGAGCTTGACAAGTCTATAGTGTGCGTGTGTGTGTGTGTGTGTGTTTGGGTCCACAGAGACAGTGACCTGGACATGATGGTGGAGTGGGTGCAGTTAAATGGACCGTGGCTGAAGCAGTGGACTCAGTCACTCAGAGCTCACCTTTAGGTGGCAGCATGGGAGCCTCAGCCTCTTGGACACACTCGGAAATTACAGAGTCACAGCTCGACTTGCCAAATCAGCCAGGCTGCATAAAACGCTGTGATGTTATTTCACAGAGAGCATAGAATAATATCGATATGTACCTACGTACTACTGATATATTTACCAACGGGAAACAATCTTTTCTGTCTGCCTGGAGCAGTGTGCCCCACAACTACTTGAAACCTTTACAAATCCACTCAAAACTAATTTGAGATGTCAGAGCAAATTAATTTTAGCTGTCGGGTATCAAGAGTTTTGACACATAGGAAGCAGCAACTGATCACTCAAAGCGTAGCTGGACTCACCAGGGATGGTTGCAACTGCTGAAAATGTTTGGGGGTTTTTTTAATGATAATTTTAACTAATACCCAATATGGTATATTTGCGCTTGATGTCGTTCACAAGTGGTTTCTGGGTCACAAACTCCTTTACAGAAAGCTCTAAAGAAGCAATGGAATGTATTTAGTTTGTGTTGCTTGTCAGATTTCTGATCCATCTGGCACGTGACATAGATACACAGATGTTTTAGTTCTTTAGACAAGACATAATGTGGATTGCACAACACTGGACATTATATTCTTCATTTCCAGTTAATACTTGTACAGCTGCTGTTATTGTGTATATATTTATTTATATTTCTTCATACATTCTTATATAGTTCTATATTGTATATTTTGTTGTACAGTTATTTTATTTTCAACTTTAATTTATATATTTTATCTTATTCCTTCCTAGTTAAATTTACCCTTTTTAATTTTTCATATTTATTTCCTATCTTATTCATAGCCTTTTCCTTTTTTGTTTTCTTTAGGTCACGAGCAGTTGTCCAAGCATTTCACTACATATCGTACTGTGTATGACTGTGTACGTGACAAATAAAATTTGAATTTGAATTTCTTTAGTGCAGGTAATTACACCCCAGTGTCTACAAAGAATTTAAGGATGTGTCTCCAGGAGATTTTATTTTTTGACCTCTGGCTTTTTAGTGATGAGCAAGATATCAAAGGATGGCTTTTAAATGTGAAATCTCATGGTGGAAATTGAGACTTGTAGCACAGAGGTGTAACTAACGATGTAAATGGTGGCCGATGATCAGAAACTCTGCTTACACAACACTGGCACCGCGCATGGTGTCTCGCTGCCATGTACCAACATATTGAAATGGAGCTGTCCCTAATGTTGTTAGTTACACCTGCACTTTTCCTGCTAAGGAGCATAGCAGGAATCCGATGGAGAGATAATATAATAACGGCATCGTATCGGGGAAAGAAATTATCAGTAATTCTGCTGATGAAAATGGCTCGCTGTGGCAGCATGCTGCAGGTCAGATCCCATCTTTGTTCTCCAGCAGCCCAGTCATCGATCTGGCTGAAGAGCCCGACTCTGACAAGTGCCCAGGTGGTGGAAACGATGGAAGGGGCAGCAGAGATTGAGGAAGTGGCTGATAGGATGACGGCCTCATCTTGGTAACAACTCCCTGGACTCTCAGATCCTTTCACCTCCTTCCACCTCTCCTTCCTGTTTTCCTCCCTCTGTCTTCCCTTCCTGTGCCCCACAGGACTCAGTGGAGCGATGGAGGGAAACAGAGCCCAGCTACCTCCACCTGGTCATTATCAGACAAACACCTGCTGCCTCTTCCCCATGCCTACTATCCTCTCATGCTCTAAACTCTTGCCTGTTTTGGGTCCCTTGTTCTCACTCAACCCTTACTAATAGGAATATCTTGTTTTATTTTTTTTGGCAGTGCACAGCTACAGGTGTGCAGAATAAAATTGAAAGTCAGTGTGCGTCTTTCATAAATGATCACAAATATATTTGTTTATGTTTGTGAAGCTGACTTGTCCTCTGCCTGTTTTGGGTCCCTTGTTCTCACTCAACCCTTACTAATAGGAATATCTTGTTTTATTTTTTTGGCAGTGCACAGCTACAGGTGTGCAGAATAAAATTGAAAGTCAGTGTGCGTCTTTCATAAATGATCACAAATATATTTGTTTATGTTTGTGAAGCTGACTTGTCCTCTGCCTGTTTTGCCGTTGCATCGAGAGGAAGGTGAAATGTGTTAAACCGGTCGTTACGTTCACTCTCAACTTTCTCCCAACAATTCTGCGGTGATGCCTGTCCGCTAGGTTACCATGACTACCTGACACTGAAGGCACCTCTTCATCCATCTGTGCCGCAGCAGTCGCTTCCACCTTGCCCGGCTCTAACCTATCCACCCACCATTCCTTCCATCAGTTCTTCCCCCTGCAATACAAGCAGCATTCGCCCATAGAAAGGAAGATAAGGTCGAGGCTGCTGGCTTTTTGAAAGCACCGGCACCGCAAGAGCTGAACTCAGTCGACAAAAGCAAGGGAGCGACAAGCAACGGGGGCTATAAAAAATTCATGGCCAATAGAAGAAGGCACTGGGAGTCCTGCAGTATGTGAACTGCACTCTGGAAACTTTTTCTCTATTTTGCAGTCTTTTTTTTTTCTTTTAATGTTCTCGAATGGATTCCAGGCTTTCCAAACTTTACTACATACATCTTTATTGTCGAAAAATACTGAGAGAAAAATCAAATAAGTCAGACAAACTGTGAAAGTGAATTTCAGTTTCAAATGCTTTTGCAGCCCTGGGCTGCAGGACTCGTTTAGATGTGCTGTGCATTGGAAATTAAACTATCAAGTTATTTTTACTCTTCTCTGTAGTGCTTTGTTTTCAACCAAACACGAGTTTTTGTGTTTAAGCAAATGTGAGTTTTCATTCTTTCCAACAAATGTTTTTCCTCAGTAAACATTCAAACAAGTCAAAACTGGGAAATGTGAGGTAAAGAATGATGACTCCACATAGAGGCAGTGAGCCTCATCTTGCTCCCAACTTCTCACTTATGGATGTTTGATCGCTTTGCATCACATTTCAGCTCTCTGAGTCATCCTTTTTAATGTCTAAGTTTAATGTTGTAATCAGTCTTATTTTTAACCCAACCCGTCATCTTTTAACAAACCTAACCAAGAACTTTTGGTGCGTCAATCAAATAAATGGGGAGGGAACAGACTGGTGACTTTTCCAGGATGTACCTGCATTTTGCCCTATAGTAGCTGGGATAGATTCCAGCCTCCCCATGACCCTGAACTGGATAAGTGGAAGAAGATGGATAAATTGATAATCATTGAGTCACAAGCTGCATGTAACGTGGTCAACATGACCAAACCTAATATCTGGTGTCTGACAGACTGGGCCGAGTGTTTCAGACACTGCTGATGTGCTGGGATTTACCCACACAATCAGAGAATCATCTGAAAAAAGAGAAAATATCCAGCGAGCAGCAGTTCTGGGGTGAAAATGCCTTGTTGATAGCAGATGACAAAGGAGAATAGCCAGACTGCTTTGAGCTGATAGAAAGGCAAAAGTAGCTCAAACAGCCATTCGTTATAACCGAAGTATGCAGAAGAGCATCCCTGAACGCTGAATGTTTAAACAGATGGGCTACAAGTGCCGCTCCCGTAACAGGAAACTGGGGCTCACTAAAATGTGTTAATAGAAAGTTGCCTTGTATCAACAGTTCAGTTCAGCTGGTGGTGACGTTGTGGAGGGTATTTTCTTGGCACATTTTGGTCCCTCTTGTGCCAACTGAGCATCATTTAAAGCCAAAGTCCATCCTCTGAAGGCTGCTTCCAGCAGGACAACATACTTCACTGTATTCCAATGGCCTCCACAAGCACCAGATCTCAATCTACCTTTAGGATTTGTTGGAATGGAAGATTCACGTTATGGATGTGCAGCTGAATCTGCACCAACTGTTTGATCCTATATGTCAATATGGACCAATATGGATCTCTCAGGAAGGTTTCCAGCTCCTTGTTGAATCTATGCCTTGGAGGATTAAGGCAGTTCTGAAGGTAAAAGGTAGTCCAACCTGGTACTAGAAGGTTGCACCTAAAGAAGTGTGTAAAATTTCACTTACTGACACTTTTTCTACCTCTGGCAGAAGGTGAAGGTTTGGCAGATTTGCAGTAGTTGACACTCCTTGAATGAAAACAGGTTGGGGAGTTCCTGCTGTCGCATGTGCTGGTTCCCTTTCCAACTTGCCGACGTTCAGTGCAACAGTTAATAAAAGAGAACCGTGATCACTGTTATTAATTCCACCTGTGCTTTTTCTACTGTGTCAAGTCAAAATGTCTACTGTGAAAAATGTCTATTTGGTAGTGAATGGAGTTATTTTTATGTGTTCTCGGCACAAGCTGATGTATGAGCTACTTGGGAATACAGACTGTAATATTCCGGCTACAGTACATAAAAGCATATCTGAACATTTGGCAGCTGAGGGTGGTTGGTAGAAGAGCAGAAGCAGCAGAAATTTCATATCGTGCAGTAATTCAAGCAGTTTGTAGCGTGGAGTAAGCAGCAGCCTGAGCAAGCACTGTCAAAGATTGCTGGACTGCTCTAAGATGAACTCTTAAACAGATAAAAAAGGAAAGACTTTCATCTTTTCATGTAGTACATGAACTGAAATTCAGCAGGTGATTGCTACTAATTTGGAAAAGAAATTGCCTGGTCACTACATGTTAAATCATACATTTTAAACAGTAAACTCGTCATACTTCATATCTGTATGTTAAACAGTTCTAGTAAAACTAGAGCCAGAAGGGGAATTGCCATGTTCAAATATGAGACGTACAAAGAAACAACTGATTTGGCCATATTATTTAAAAAAAAGGAGGAGTATTTACTGAGAACACAAACATTCTTTTTTCAGGTACGAGTTTGCTAGGATGAGAAAGACATCTGCATCCAAAAGACAAAGGTCGCTCTTTCAAAGAAAGCCAATGTTCACATTTTGGACAGAGAAGACAGATGGTTTGAAGAGGAGTGAAAGACGCCATCTATGTCCACTGTGAACGACCATCTTTGAACAGAGGCGGTGGTTTACGACACCAACTGTCTGCCATCTATAATCCAGTTCTGAGATCCCTTCCCAGACACCCTGGGCCATTTGACCTCAAGAAACGGCGGTTCGAATCCACTTAACGGCTACCCTGAGGTACCCCTGAGCAAGGTACCGTCCCTACACACTGCTCCCCGGGCGCCTGCTTAGTGGGCTGCCCACTGCTTCACTGAGTGAATGGGTCAAATGCAGAGAAAAACAAGTAATTTCCCCATGGGGATCAATAAAGTATCCATTATTATTATTATTATTATTATTATTATTATTATTATTATTAAGAAATCACATGATAGGGTGGGGCCAGGTTTCACAATGAGCTCACCCGAAACTTTGGCTGATTGCGACCTACACCCATTTTCATGAGGAGGTCCATTGTCCCTCTTGGGGGACAGTTCCACAGGGCTTAAATCTGGGACTCTACACCATTTGAACTGAAGAAGCGTCTCAGGTGAGAGGTGAAACGTCCTCAAGCAACTTAAAAAAGTCCAGAAGCTTTTCTTTCCAAGTTCCTTAGACTACGATGACCTGGATGACGGAGAACCTTCACAGACATGACAAAGACATCCTTGCTTTCTTCTATATTTTCCCCTAAGCTATCTGCCTCCTGATTCTATCTGACTGGGCTGAAGGATAATGTTAAGCTCAGAAGAAGTAGTTGTACTATACTAGACATTTCAGCTGTTTGTACGAATACGATGCCACATGAGATCAATCATTGCATCTGTAGCAGGTTGAAAAAAGCTACATGTTTATTTTTGTAAGAAAACCAATTACCCGCTTATTTTTTGTTTATTATTGTGACTTATTTTGACATTGTTATGTGTTGTTATATTGGTTATATTTCATTATGCCAGTAGATGGTGCTCTTGCACTGCTGTGGAACTACCAGAGAGACTCTAGCTATAGGCTCTGCGCATGCGCAGCTCAGAAATAAATGAGCTCCGGCCTGAGCAAGACGCTAACTTCGGTGTCCTCTCTATTAATCCACAGGTACTGACAAACAAACTTTTATGTTACCGAACTGGTTCTAAATGTCATGTAAGTTGAGTAACAACTGTTCGGCTATATTTTGAGATGAGAGTGATGATGTTGTTTTGTGGTATTTTGTTGTAATGAGTATTAGTGTATCATCGGCATAATGCTATAATGCTACGTAGCACTATAAGTATATGCTATGACAGTGGCAACCTGCGACTTCCGAAAATGTGTTGTAGTGTTTGTTTTAGTGTTAGCCAAGCAGTACTGAGTACATGTATTAAGAGGAAAGCTTTTTGTTGGTGAAACAACGTTGCAGTCGTCTGCCGCCATGTTATGTTGCGTTCAAGGGACGCCATGTTCAAAAGTAATAGCGTATATGGCGCGAATGTGGGGAAAGGTTGTGTGAATGTGGTATGTTGTTATGCTTTAACCGTGAGTGTTTTGTTTAAATTGTGAGTATGTAAAGTCATTTTGAATTAGTTTGTATTTATTTTGCTTTTGAGAGAATGCTTTTTGTAACTTCATTTTTGTTTATGAACTCTGTTATTTTATGGGAAGAATGCATGGTCTAGTGTGATTTGTATTGTGTATATGTAGAGAAATAAATGAGCTCCGGCCTGAGCAAGACGCTAACTTCGGTGTCCTCTCTATTAATCCACAGTTTGCTCATATTTGGCTACGCAGTGCTCTCTAGCCTGTGTGCCGCTTGCTGCCGGTCCAGATTCCCCTAGGTCTGGTGCCGGTAACACATCCACATTTCCAAAGCTATCTTTAAGAGTGAGAACCTCAATAAGGCTTCAAGTCTTGCAGCTTTATGACAGCATCCCATGAGGCATCTACACATAAAACTCAAAGGCCAGTGAGAAACATCAGCAGGAGCTTAAGCTGTAAGGTTTAAGCAGGTGTAGCACAGCTCCCCTGAGCCCAAGTGTCTTCACCAACAAAAGTTAATTACACATTTCTCTTATCTTCTCTACCACACCCTGGTGAAGATCTGTACACCAGCAGTTGAACCTTGATCTCCAGGTAGCTGTCAACTCCAGTATGCACCCCTCCACCACCACTACCACCACCTCTACCCCCGTGGTTAATTAATTGAACTAATTAAGGCTCCCCGTGTTAGTTCCATTGCCAGGCAATGTCCATGCCTTATCTCAATCCCACAATGCACTTGATCACAAGCTGCCGTGTTTGATACGTTCCAAAGAAGTGATTAATTAATTCATGAGCGGCGGGTCGTTAATACACACCACGTCCCTCTGATATCAAAGTCGCGGCGGTGAATGCACGAGAGGCTGCAGGTTGTGTGGAGGCGGAGTGAAAGGAACATGTTGGGAGCCACTCTGAAGATGAGGCCGGCAGGCAGGCTCAACGTGAGGGTTAAAGGGCGAAGCATTAGGCTGAACCTTTTGAAGACTTAAAGAAGCATCTGGGATCCTCTGATACGTCTAATTAATAATTTATTGTGAAGTTAATTATGCTCATTGTGAGAGAATGTATCCTGAATTTTATTCACTTGACTGAATTTAGAAACAAGTGTAAACACAGCTTTTCCAATACATCTGCTTCTTTCCCTTATCTTTAAAGAAGACACAGCGCAGCTTTATCTGCTTTAGACCGCGACACGTTATAATTAGTGAGCAGGGATATACGTATATAACGGATATAATTATTCTGCTTATTGTCTATCGAAGTGCTCTTTCAAGAGCCAATCAAATAAATGGAGAAAAATAAGCAAGCAAACGATGTGTACATATCTATTTGACTTCTTTGTTGTGCCCCCTCAAAGCTTAATGCCACAATAGACCTAAAGAGATTCATTCTTCTCTCCGAGCAAAAGCAGTGCCTTTCAAGTTTCACTGAAGCTCCAAGACAGAGAAAATTTAAAAAAGAATCCAGCCAAAGACACCCATTTGAAGATCAAAAGGGGCTGTATTGTGTGTATGTTTTCATGTGAATGTGAATGGGGGGCAAAAAGGAAGAGAGAGAGAAAAAGTGAGATCGCCGAGGACCATTAGCAACAGTTCCAGAGTATTTTATCAATCTGGTGCACTCCATCAGATGGTTAAGTTGGGATTAAATTGACTGATGATGTCTTGCGTGGGAAGGTTGCAGGTGACCGGACTGACCTCCAGACTGCACGCAAACCACTCATGTATGTACACATGGAGCTGATGATAAAATGTATGCATGTTGGAAGCATAAAGACAGACTCTGCATCGTTGTGTGGAGGCGTGCAGGGTGGATGGGCTAATCGGACATATTCCTCTGGATCCTTGGAGGGATGACCCCATCACCTGGCGGAGAAGACGGTTAAGTCCACTTCACAGCAGGGTGTGGGTCTCCTAAGGGAATGTTTGAATGTGTGTGTGTGTACCTGGGAGGAAACTTAAAGGTGAATGAGATGACAGCTGAAAGTCAAGTTCAGCTCATTAATTCTGAGCATTTAGACTTAAAGGAAAACGGGGAAAATACATCAAACAATTTAACTGATCTATATAATCATCATCCACACCGAGTGTCTGGACAGTGTTTGGGAAATATGGTCCAGAAGATACCATAGAAGACCTCTTTAAAAGCTCTAAAATACTCTATATAGATTGTTATCCCATGTGTGTTAATCAGGCATCAGGAAGCTTTAGGTCAGTGGAGCAGGGAATGGATTTTCTGTGGCCCTGACGGAGGAGACTCGGTGCATAATGGCTTCTACCTGTGGAGAAAATAACAAGCCAGACGGAACGGAGGAACATCAGCCAATGATCTTTCATTCCACTGCAGACACTGACATCAAGTGAAAGCTTCTGCCAACATGCTCCTGTTGGCTCGGAGAGGTTGACTATAATTAATTGATGAAAAGCGATTTTTTTCCCTCTTTTTTGACATTTTAATGCACTTAAATTATTTTTTTTAACTGCATTAAAGTATTTTTAAACCTATTAGTCAGTGTGCAGCACGGAAGACACCGGTGGCCTGGTTTGGCATCATTACTCTTCGACTAATGATGCGGTGCCTGCAAACTGGAAAAGTACATCTGTGACTTTGCCACTGCTTTGTTGCTGGTGATTGCAGTAACACAATGGCTTCCAATTAATAGTAGGTCTTCCACATATATAAATACTTTTTTTTTTAATATGAAAGAAAATGTGTAGAATGAGCACCCGCCTCCTCTTCACTGAAACATGTCTACATGCAGCACAGTGGAGGGTTTTGGAGGGCTTTAATATCCTTTAACACTAGAAGGAGTTCATGTTGACCAAATAGGTTCATTTTCAGTTATATTTCAGACTCGTCTTATAGTGATTTTTCTCATGAATCTACACTCAAATAGTAACAATAATAAAACATAATACAATAGCAAGGTCAAAGACTGGCTTTGGTCAGGCGGGTAACCAGCAACCAAATGGCCACTACATGAAATATTTGGTGATGGGAGAACCTTACAAATAGAGTGGTCACACAGAAGTCATATTCAAATTCACCTGAACACTTCTTACACCAGGAGAAGCAAAATCCTCTGGTCTGATGAAATAAAGGCTGAGAAGATGTCCACAATTTTCAGCAGTGTGGTTGAGGAAGAAATTTTTTACTGGCACCACTGATACCATCCCTGTAATAAAGCAGTGACTGCTGGTCACATAGAGGGCAGGTTTAATATAAACATTATAGAATAATTCTCATTCAGATTGCTAATATCTCAGGATGTAAAGTCTGGGTCAAACATGTTTTTGCTTAGTCTCTGTGGAAAGTGATTGAAACCAAAACAGAAAAAGAAACGATCTTCGGTAAGACGAGTGCGACGTGCCAGTGTGTGATCTCTGACGACATTTCAAATGCACTCTGCATTCAGAGCGGAGAAGACCTAAAATACACCAGCAAACAGCTAAATCGTTGTTTGCTTTTCCATTTTTCCATCAGAAACCTGGAGGACAAGTATTAATCAGCCGTGAAATGAATTTATTAAAACTGTTTGCAGTTTTATAGAAATAAGCAATTATGAATCACGATTAAAGTGATTGATTGTAATGTTTGGCTTCTAATTTTGCGTTCAAAACAAAATAATAAAAGACAGCCAGAGATTTATCATAATGCAATGTTTAACCTGCCATACGGATTTCTGTAATTATTTCTCTCTGTGCAGTGATCACACAGTACTACACAGTAAGGGAATCTATAACTGCATTAAATATAAACATGGACCGTGCACACAGGTGAACGTGTGTAATAAGTTTGCACACACACACACATTATCAACAGAACTAAGAGCGTGTCACAGCTTCATTTGAACTTCTTGTTGTTTACAGTACAGTTATGTTGCCGCACTGACCTCATGTTCATTAAAGACATGAGTGGCTGTCACTGTTCAGCTAGAATGTAGATATCATACTAAAAGTTGATTCTATTGATCTGGGCGGTGCGTTTTCATTGGGAGAAACATGAAGTCACCCAGTCCAAGTTTCCCCAGCCTTATAAAGAAACATTTGCATGATGACCAGTACTAGCACCACTGATTAAGAATGGGCCGTGAGGTCAGTTTCATGATCATTAATATGCAAATTGCCATGACCACGTATCAATGGCCGTGAGTACCATTCACAGAGAGCTGGGAATGGCTGCAATCAAAGCATTGTTAAGATGGTGAGTGATGTACCCCTAAGCTTCCTCCTCGGGTCAAAGATGATCGTTGCTCTCTGTCCGAGTTGTGCACGTCTTCGTCTCTTAAAAAGTGAAGAGTAAAAATTTTGAAACATCTCAGTGTTTCGGCCACTGAGACACAACAAGCTGCAAATCCACCCATCCATCTTCTTCCACTTATCCAATTCAGGGTCTTGGGGGAGAGGGCTGGAGCCTATCCCAGCAGTCATAGGGCAAGAGGCAGGGTATGCCCTGGACAGATTGCCAGTCTGTTCCAGGGCTAATACAGCGAGACAGACAACAATTCACGCTTATATTCACACCTATGGGCGATTTAGAAGCATCAGTTTCACTAACTCCACTAACTGCATGTCTCTGGGCTGTGGGAGAGAGCCCATCCACATGCTGACTTTCCCTGTCTGTTGTGTGGCATTGTGCAGATTTCGTCAGCGCCTTTAGCACCTTTAGCTAAGTGATGCTTCAGGCCTGCGGCCCCTTTTAAAGCCCTGTAAAGTTGTGGGAGCTGCAAAAGACTCCCTGCATATATTCTTTTCATTCATCGCTGACTTTCAGCGAGCGTTTGGATTCATGTCACAGTTGAGCCATTAGCAGCTAACCTCACACATTACTTAGTACTCACTATGCTTCAGACTAGGGCTGGGCGATATGACCCAAAATTCATATCTCGATATTTTTTAGCTGGATGGCGATATAAGATATATATATCGATTTTTTTTTAAAAGCCATAAGTTAAGAACAAAAAGAGAGTTCCTAGTCACACTGTGTCCCAGATGTCACACGGGCACTTTTATTTACATACAGCGTAGATGTACATGAAGAAATTACTCAAAAATAAATTATCAGCATTTATTAAATAATCATGGTCCATAAATGAAAGAAAACAATGTTGTTTTTGTGCATAACAAAAAGCTCACAATTGTGCAGTCAAAATGTAAACTAATAGACGCTGAGCATAATAACAAAGAGACAGATTTCACAGCTGCACCACGTCTCTGAACAGGTGCCATCCTTATACACACACAGTACGTATCACTCCGCGAGGCTCCTCCTCGGTAGCCGTAATCCTCCGACAATCCATCAAGCGGTGCAGCTCCGTAGCTTAGCAAAGTCATATTAAAACATTTTTTGACAGATTGCTGAGCGCTGTGTACCACATAAAATCGGTTCGCGGTCAGTAAGCACAACCAGAATTCATACATAAGGCGCACTGTCGATTTTTGAGAAAATGAAAGGATTTTAGGCCGTGCAGCCCCTCCTGGCTGCATGTCGTTAGCGCGGTTAGCTCGCTAGCGCGGTTAGCTCGCTAACACGTTGACGCCGTCCAGCCCCACGCACGGTAACTCGCTAACGGAGATATTCCGCTTTCATCTTGTCATTGCCTGCAGGTGAAGCTAAGGGGGAGGGGGGAGTTGTGTTCAGTGAAGGAGAGGCGAGGCCGAGTAACGTTGCGTAGAGACAAAAGTGGACGAAAGAGAGGCAAACCTGCGGCTCCACAAGTATAATTATAACGTAACATAGATTATATCGATATAAACGATATTGTCACATCTTATATCTCGTATGAAAATATATCGATATTTTTAAAAAAAACTCGATATATCGCCCAGCCCTACTTCAGACTTGCACTTGCCTTGGGGAGCTTTGCATGGCATGACTGTATACATCTGTGGTGGGCTGAAGGTTGGCAGCTCTTGTACTTAACACCCACTCCTCTCCTTTACTGTGGGTCTCTACAGACACACAGCTATTTTTATTTTTGTGTGTGTGTGTGTGCACCCTAAGTTAAGAACCTTGACAGTAATCCATCTCACAGCGTCCCCAACCAGTTCCAGCTGTCACCTTTGCCTCGCCAGCAGCCACTGAACCACTCACTGGATTTAGGGGCCCTATAGATACCACTGCCACTCATTGTGCCCCGGTTCCACCATCCACTTGATGCAACGCACACTGACAGACACCAAAAGGCTCCTCGGTTAAAATAGAATTTCAATTTCACCGGGTTTTAGTGCGTGATAAAACACAGTGCCCTCTTCAGTTGTAGCTAAAAGAGATTAAAAAGGAAAGTAGAGTTGAGGGGGGCAAATATAGATCATGGCTTTATTAACTATGGCAATAGAATTCTGCATGCAAGAAGAGAGGTGGGTGGGTGAAGAAACGAGCATCTTGTGCTTTGCAAGGAATTTATCATAATGTACGCGCGGCAAGATCATTTGCCTCTTGACAGGATCATTACGAGATTCAGTGCTCCCACGACCATTACGCAATTTCAGCGTTCTTCCTCGGATGGAATTTTAATTGAATTAGCCCGGATGGTTACACATGGTGTGAACGATAACATTTTTTGTCAATCTGAGCTCATTGAATGCGCTGGCGGGCGGGGGGAGTGCTAACGGGTCAGGGCAAGCCAAGAAAAAAAAGAAGGGACAAGGTACTTTGGTGTCTTCTCCTATGCCTCTCTTTTCAGTTGCAAAATAGATGCCGTGAAAATCACTGGTCTGGCCGCTCTGAGCTGCCTGATGATCTGCTGTTGTTATACGCTCAAAGCCACTCTTCCACACAAGTGACCATGTAAGCTGAGGGCAATGCAAGCATGATGTATGGTTAGAAGGTAAATGTGTTAGTATTAGCACCTCCAGAGAATAAAACCCCCACCAGCAGCTCAAGTACAGTCCCGTAAGAATGATTAATGATGCCGGTCATGTTATGAAAGGCAGGGAGATGGAGAAGGGAAGGTATTGTGCTGACAAGAAGGTTCCTCTTTAATGTGAACATTTTGATCCTCAGTTCTTTGATACTAAATGACACAGCCTATTAAGGCGCTGGAATTAATATGAAGGCTGAGCATCAATTGAAAAAATGTCTACCATGGTGCTACCCAAGGTATAACAATTTTCAAGCCACATGAGAGGTCCTGCATTTTGCACTTGGAAAATTTAATAAAAGATCTTCAATACCCACCCAAGCTTAAACGTTTTTAAAACTACTCTCTTTTTTGGCCTTTTTTAACACAATATAGTATTAAAGAGACCAGATTATCCTCACAAACTGTGTTAAACACATTGCAAATTGAAAAATGCTGTAAAAGCACAGAAGACACAAAGGAAGTCGAATAAAACACAACAAAAATAGAAGAAATGTAATTAAAATTGAATAAACAATGGAAACAGAAAAAAATCCTAAAAGCTTCCAGAAGCCTCAAAACACAACAGCTAATATCAAACATGTATCTACAGTATGACGTGAATAATGTGAGAGTTTGCCAACTCTAGTAGTTCTGGTTTAGTTTTTAAGCATTTTTGGGAGACAATAACCTAAACAGTTGTTTTATTATTTTGTGTCTTGTGTGCTTTTGCAGTACGTTTTTGTTTGACGATCTTAAGTTGCAGGACATTTGATCTCTCAGGGCCACCGTAGATTACTCCTGATGACATGAAATACATTCCTAAAATGATTCAGTACCACCAACAACTGTAATGATCCGCAATAGAAACACTGATCACTGTTAAAGGAGCCCCTTTTGCAAGCCCCAAAATGGAATTAAACTTAACAGCGGCATCACACTAACCAAGTCAACATAAGCTTCCTTTCTTAAGGTATAAAAAGTTTTACACAAGTCAACAAATAGATCGTGATGTTTTCCAACTCAAGTAGTTCTGATGATGTGCAGAACTTTACAAGATATAATTTTTAAACATGTGCAGGTGAATATTTACTGTAACATTACTGTGCTGCTTTCTGGTGCAGCTAGTGTGGCTCCATAGTGTGGTGAGGTTCCACATTTGGCTAATAAGTGAAAGATCCTGTTTGATCCTGGAGGAGACAGAAAATCCCTTTGGGATTCATCAGAAAGGGCAGCTGGTGCAAAATTCTGCCAAATCAAACTACTTACTGACATAGATGGGCAGTAACGCGTTACTGTAATCTGATTACTTTTTTCAAGTAATGAGTAATGTAAGGGATTACTATTGCAAAATCGGTAATTAGATTACCGTTACTTTCCCGTAGGAACGCTGTAAAACACAGCAGAAAATAAATAAAGTCAAAGACTCAGCGGTCCTGTTGCTCTATTTTCACCTGTAAAGCAGGAGTAGTGTAGGCGGAGGTTTACCCTGGTGCAGGTGTGCCGCAGCGGTCAGTGGAAGAATCTGCGAGTTTTTCTGTGAGTTTCCCATTACCTCGTTGCGCACTCGGTGCTTGCTTGGAAGTTTAGGGGTTTTTTTCGCTGTAAAAAGAAGTTTTCTTCCCACGCACGATGGACACTAATGTTTTTGTCACTTTTTATGGAATCAAACTCAAAGTAAGGTCAGTAGGGGAGACCGGGGATAGTTGTAACATTTTTGACATTTCTGTCTGTAAATTGGAGCTCTTTTAAGGTAGTGGATTCAAAATGTAATGCAAAGTATTTACATGTCTCTGCTATTAAATAATGCAGCTATTTTCTCTGCAGCACAATTACCCATTGCATGGTATGGTCTCAAACACAAAGAGTGAAATGTTACAATTAACCCCATAGTCTGGGTTAGTTGTAACACATCCTGGGGTAAAATGTAACACAATGAAATAAGGGTACTAACAAAACATTAACATGTAATCTTTGTTTATTCAACACATGAATGCACTTACATCCATTTATGTAGCTATGTGTGTGTGTGACAGAATGCAGAAATCTAGCTTTTGAACATATTCCAACCCCCCCAAAAAAGACAAATTATGGAATTTTCTGCAACTGAATATTTCATTAATTTTGGTTGGTCTTCCTTGAGTTTGGCCTCATTGGCTCAGTGGGCATTATAACTTACAACTCTTGCACCAATTTTGAACATAACAATGAAGCTGAAAAAATGTATTTGTTCACCAGCATCGCAATTCCATTACTTTTTATCATGGCTTACCTTGGTGTGGTTTGCAAAGTGCCTCAGAAAGATGAGGAAATCTGTTTCTTGCACCCATCCTGATTTATTTCCACTACCAGTACTTCCTACTGGTCCATCTCTGACACAGTGGTCTGCATAATATATGTGTGGGAACACAAACAGTGAAGTAATTGTGTTGCCAATGGCATTAACCGCATATACAAAAGCGACCAGTGAACCTCTCTCTGCTGATGTCGTTGCCCCAACTTGTTTAATATAAGTTAAAGTAATAGTGTGGCAAGTTGTAACATCTGCATTATTGTTACAACTGACCCAGACTCCTATAGCCATGAACTAGCTAACATTACAGCCAACGGCTAAAACATTAGCACTAAAGACCTACACAGAATATATCCCCATAGACATACAAATAACATAATTTAAGTTTGATGAGTTTAACTGCAAAGCAGATAATGCTATTAAACATTGAAATACAGTAGAAAAATGTACTTTTTGGCATACAAATTACTTTTTTTCATGTTAAATTGTCTGTGTTTGACAAAATGTGCTGATTTTTCACGTGTGATAGCAGAACTGAATTGGGCATGCACAGGATGAGTCACATCATTTGAAACTTAGCCCTGACTGGAGAAATTGGAAGTGTTACAACTGACCCACGTTACAACTATCCCCAGTCTCCCCTACTTCCACGCTTTAAACGCTGCACGCTCATACTCTCTCCCGCACTCGATATATTATCCATTGTTGATCTGCACACAGCTGTTGTCATGAACATTGCACTTGCTTACGTCACTGTCATGCGACATTCTCGCAAAAAAAATCACGGTTTTAGTAACGCAGTAACGCAGCGTTCCTTCGGGAAAGTAACGGTAATCTAATTACCGTTTTTGCAATAGTAATCCCTTACTTTACTCGTTACTTGAAAAAAGTAATCGGATTACAGTAACGCATCCATCTCTGTAGAAGAGTGGCATGGGGTGGCAAGGGCCACCCTAAAATGATCCCTTGTCACCCCAAGTGCCATCCTAGTTTTGCATATGACAGTGTTTATTAAAACAAGATCGCATTAACACTTTGAGCGTAGTTACAGTCAACAGTGAATATAAATGCTAAAACTGAAAATATTGCATAGTGTTACACACGCTCTGCCCCCCACCCCCCTCAACCATTAACAAATGGTTCAGCCCATAACACGGACCGGCTTTTTTCTTGTTTTCAGTAGCTTAAAACCATTTTAACGCTCTAAGGAAAGCGCAAAAACAGTAAAGAAAAAAAGTCACCACTTTCCTATCGGTGGAAGAATGTACCATGTCGACCAATTAAAAATAAATGTCAACACGTGGGATTTGGTTGTTTAGGAAGAGGGGAAAGTTTTGGGAGTGATGGTAACGCCAGCGAGACAGAGCGAGCGAGTGTGAAAGAGAGTTTTTAGATATAGGAGATTTATAACGTTTAGTGTGGAGTGTATAGTTAGTGTGTTGTCTTGTGTAGTCGTTATTTTGTTTTGTCAGTGAGGGCACTAATGAATGTCACAAAGGCACATTTGTAAACACTGTCACTAAGTAGAAAACCAGCGGAGTGATACACCTGTTGTCAGGCCTGCAGGTTTATCCCGGTGCTGTTCTCCTCTGTCTTTTGGTGGAAAAACTTTTTTTTTTTTTTTTTTTTTTTTTTTTTTTTTTTTACTGGCACACATAATTTTTGGGGCATCTTATTGCGACACCAGATTGTTCTCTCATTTTAGTTTTAGTAATATTTTGAAATGGTTGTACAAAATAAAAATAAAAATGTCAGGTGTATTGGCTGCATTTTTAGATAAATAGTTGTATATGTTTACAAAATGTAAAATTTATATTTGCATTTCAAGTTATAAAAATTTACTAAAACATGTATTTATTTAAACGTGTATACTTACTGCATTTGAATCATTATAACCATATGTAACCACCTGCATATGTGTTTGGGGAAAAAAGGCTTTGATTTTGCTACCCCATTTGATTTCTTTGCCACCCTAAGAAAATTTCTCTAGATCTGCCCCTGGGTGTGACTAGGGCCTTGTGGTCAGAGTAAAGCAGGCAGCTAAACTTTCCTGGCAAAAGACTGTTTAAAGTTGTGAGGGTGACTCAATCGTCCATCGAGGGGGGCAGCATAAATGTAAACATTTGAGTAGCGGATTTTGGGGATCTCAAATTATGTGTACAGCAGACGGTCAAGTGATTAATGCAAGACATGTATCAACAAAGCTGCTCAACAACAACATTTTCATCTCTAAACACGGCTGATGACAAAATAAAAAAAATAAAATCCAAGCCACAAATTATTTAGCAAAAAATGTTTAATCTCTCCTTGATGCGTGTTTATTTACAAGTAGTAAATCTGCAAAATAGGAAATAACAGAATATTTACACAATGAATGTTAACCTGCAAACTTGTGACAGTCGCTTCAAGTCTGAAACTCTAAAAATGTATCAGTTATTGTAGTATTAAAATTCTTTAGCCACTATACTTGAAATTCCTTTGCTTTGCGTTTCCGTGGGTTCTATGCAACTTCCATTTTGAAGGAGGAAAAAAAAAAGAAATAATGAATTTCCAAGAATCAGAAGCGAGCAGGAAAAAAAACACAGAATGATGCCAGGACTTCATTTGATTCAGCAATGGTTTGAAAAGGCAAAAATGTGATGAAGCTGAGAATTAAACATGACTTTGAGCTGAGTCTACTCACTCTGAAGGTTGACAACAGCAGCAAACCCAGCAATTCAATCTACAGCCTACACTCTTAGGCCACCGAGTAACAATAAACACAAGTCAGCTGTTGTAGTAAACAGTGAAAAATGAATAGTAGAGAAGGGCAGCTGGAAAAAAAATACATGTGGACTTGAGAAGAAGGTCAATTTAAAAGGCAAGTAGCCATGCAAATGATAAACAAGCACGACTCCCCCAGCAGTCGTTTAATCAACAGAGCTACGAGTGGAATAGGACACAAATGGAGCATGAACCTGAGAATGGATTGAGAATGTGTAAGTGTCTTTGAAAAGCCTGACAGATCATCAGCTGGACACCACAGCCTCAGTTGTGATGAGGGAGTGAGTGAATTTGTCCCTACTGCACTCATACAGACCATCCAGAGGACTGCTGTTAACAGCACCACTGAGTCTCAGCAGTCATTCATTTCCACGTGATCTATACAGAAAGAGCACCAAAATGTATGAATGCAGTAAAAAGTCAGAAGGGGGAAAAAAAACAAAAAAACAAATCCAAAATATGATTACTTTTTTTGTTTTTCATAATAGACTAAGAACATTTTAGTGAAGGATTTCATTTCTATTAGAAATAATGTAACATGTGTAACCAACATGATGACATGAAAAGGAGAAATTTCTATCCAAGCATGGCCAGAGTGGTCCCTTTAAGACTGGCAGGTACATAGTGAGCTATCAAGTCCCAGCTGGGATGAAGCTCGTAAGCATACAGCTGTAGAAGTCATGTTGCATCTCAGACATGTACAGTAAACAAAAGAGGATTGGACAGCATTTATGATCAGCATAAAATGACAGCCCTAATGTTCGATAGAAAAACAAGGTACAAGAGTTAAAGCAGCAAGTCACATTTCCATCACGACAACACAGACGCTCATCTGATTCAACAATTTCATTTTGATCCTAGAGATCAGGAAAATAAACCTTGAGTTCGGTCAAGTACTTCAACTTCAGGCAAACTGAAGAGACTTTTGTCTTCTGCGTACCATAAAATGTACAATTTACAGATAACAAATGAAAGTAAAAACAAAACCAAAAAAAACAACCTGATTACAAAAAAATGGCAAACAGCTTTTGTTCATCATGAAAAAGTATACAATTTACAAATGAAGCAACAACAACAACAAAAAAACAAAAACAATATACAGACCAGTTTGGTTTTCGGCAAGCAGAAATAAACCCCTCTTATTTCTCACCATAAAGTCAAAAACCGTGACTTCAAAAAAAAAAACAGAAACAAAGAAATCCTCTTATGAGAGCAGTAATATAAAAAGCTTAAGCCACACATGGCAGTAGGCTAGTTTTGAAACAAGAGCTGCAGGCAAAGATGAGGATTACTCAGCCTCGTGTAGCTAATGAACCAAAGTGTCTCACCTCTGTACACTTCTATACCCTCCTCGTGGACAGAAAGCTTAAACCCATGTCTCAAACATATATGTTCTCGAGGTGGAGAAATAACACTAAGTCTTTTCTTTGCACCTCTGTTGTGAGAACAGAAAAAAGGGGGGAAAGTGGCTTGAGGCTGGAAATGGCTTTTCTGACTTTGTTTCTCCACAGTGAAGTTCTACTTGACCTCACTGTGGTTGCTGAATGAACAGAGTCTGTAAATAATAAAGACTTTGCTCCTGCAGAACCGTCAGAAAATGATCCTTTCAGGGATGGCTAACACAAAAGCATGACCTCTGGAAAGTTAGACAGGGTGGTATCAGCGCAAAGAGGAATATTTAAGGTAGTGCAATGTAGCTACTTCATTGTTCCGTCACTAAACTACGAGCCACTAAAACTGTCACCTCTTGACCTTTGAATTAAAGAAACAGACACCAACGTGGCCATGATAAAGCAACCATCCTGTAGGTATATATTTGGCTTTGTGAAACCAACAGATTGCACTGATTGAATAAGAAACAACAGCAACTTCATGTTATCACCGTGACACCATGAACTCTACCTGGAAGATGTGGAGATGGGCGACTTTGTGTTTTTTCTTTGTCACTTTCAACAAGGATCCTATGATGGGTTGTTATTCAAAAACTTCTTTTCAGTCACTAGGCATGTTCATATTTAAAATCATATGGTAGCACATTCCATCTAACAAAATGTCTTTGCACTAAACAACATTCAAAGAAAACATGGCACAGTACGACTTTTTTGTTTCTTTTTTCGTTGTTTTTTTTGTCCACATCAAATCGTGTTTTGTCTTATTTTTATTGTATTTGTTGGTTTGAAAAGAAAAAAAAAAAGAAAAAAGTTTACTCCCTAATCTTTCTTTAAAAACGTAGCTGTATTTATATATAATATCTATATAGTCTTGCTTTGTAACGTTTCTGTAAATTGTGCAAATTCAGCAGTAATACAAGTGGCGAGAGATCAGAGAGTGGGCAGTTGATTACATTTATACAAAAAAGAAAAAAAATTCTAACTGTGACATCTGGAGTCACATGACCTAGAGAGATCCTCTCTCCATTGGCTCATCACAGATTGGTCCGTTCCGCTAATGATGCCGTATATGGAGTTCTTTCCAGGCTTCCGTTGTTTCTTTCCTGACCATCGCGTCATCACAACAAAACTCCTGAAATCAAAATCAAGCAAACCACAAACACCGACATCCACAATAATCAAATGCTGTCGAGTTGACATGTTCTCCATGTATGTATGTGTGAAAAAACGTCCCGTGTCCTAGCCTCTCACACAGACACACTGTATGGAGCTGCAGACAAACACACACACATACACATGTAAGCGTACACAGGCCCCGCCCATCTCTGCCGAATCCCCCCATTTTGCAGTATACTGCCTCGGTCCTTTTGCAGTTTCGTCTGTCGTATTGTTTGGGGGTTGGAGTTTTGTTTGTTGTCTGGGTGAGAGGAACGTGGGAGAGAGACAGATGGAGAGGAGGAGTGAGGAGGAGCAGGAGGTGCTCGATGGTCCTCAGCTGGTCAGCGCCATTGTGTCGATGACCTGCTCCAGCTTGCTCCTCAGTCTCTGTCTCCTTGCCTGCTCGTCTCGCTCCAAAGCTGACAAGATCTGGGGGGAAAAGGGGTTAGAGGTCAGCAAATGCTGCAAAAAAACTTACAGCTCCTGCTTTCAAAGCACAAAGATGTTATTCCTACATAAGGATGAATAAGGACTCCCACATGGCTGGGTCATAAAGCATGCAAAAGTTGGTTTAATTTATTCAGTTAGCCCGACTAAATCGCCTCTTAAATGTCTTTTTTTTTTTTTTTGGCCTGTCCCATTTGGTTCTTTAGCCATCAGAATTGTTGTCTGAAGACCAACAAGGATACCCAATGGATTTACTTTGCCAAATGGATCATCGTGGCATTGCCGTATTGGTCCATTTGATCGACCTTTGTTTTTATTATTTATTTTATTTTCAGTTGTTACAGACGGGACAGACATGAGTGAGGGATAGGAAAGGGAGAAAGAAAGAGGAAGGAAAAGAAAAACAGAAGGGGAGAGGGACAGTGAGAAAGGGGGGGGGGGGGGGGGAATCTCCTGGATCACCTGTTGAGAGAAAAAGAATAGAAAACAAGCAAAAAAAACAAAAAACAAAGCAACATACTAAACACAACACCATCGCATTAATCTAGCTAAGTGTAAACAGCAATAAATACTAAATATTCAATGTTGTTGTGCAGCACACAGGACAGACAGCGCACAATGTGCTTTGAAGTAGCAGCCAAGAAAGGTGTAATTTAAGTCTACGAGCAGTGAACACCCGTGTGCACACCTGTGTGGATCAGCGCGCTTGTATTCAAATGGTTTCCACATGTAATGGTCTGCAAGAGGATTTAAAGAGCCATAGCCCTGTCCCCCAATCGCCTCTTAAATGTCAATAAGACTGAAGGTAAGTCTTTGTATACAGACAAAAGTAACAGCTTGTATTTAGTATGTAACATTAGTACAGCTTTGTTTCCTTCTCTTAGGTAGTACTAAGACTTAAATCTCACCTCGTCCTTGTACTTGATGATGTAGGAGTAAATCTCATGTAGGGCTGACATGCTGTTGAACTGGTTAGCATGCAGGCGTGACTGCTCTGCGAGGTAGGCACTCATGTCCTGATCGCTGATAGCCGGCATCCTGGAAATGTCAGAGTAGTACCTGGACGAAAACAGTTGAATATTTGTATGAAATATAACAAAACACACAAATGTAACATTCACGTCTAATCCACCATGCTTACATACCTTTCTACCCAGTTTTTATAGTTGGGGATGTCTTTAGCATAAAGCAGCTTGTTTGATGGTGAGTCCTTCCCTAGTTTATGCTCTGAGGTTGAACATGAATCCATGAAGGTCTGAGCCACCACAGACAAGCAGGCATCTGTAATACTGTTCTTGTGGATGTCAAATACAAACTGTGGGTTCTTGATCACGTTCACCCAGAACCTCAGTGGAAGACTGGAAGCAGTAAGAAAAAAGGATGAGCTGCAGAGCTACAAGGCCTGGTCTATTAATGTGCAGAGATACCACACCAGTGCATTAAGCTGCATACACACTGAACAAGCAGTCTCGAGTGATTAGATACTAGAACTGGCAGGGAAAAATACAAGCGTGGTGCATTCTGTTGCACTAACAATGTAAAAGTGTTCCATATTTGTTGGCTTACTGTCCAATATTGTTCCTACTGAGCAACACCAATGCCAACAAAACACAAACCAGCAATCAAATATTGCCAGTCATGCCCTTTCACAGCTTGCACACGCGCGCAAACTCACCAGTTGCTCTTCCAAGTGTGCCGTACATCAGGGTCTGATATGGAGTGTTTGTCTGCCTGCTCGTCCAGGAAGTCAAACATGTACTTGATGGCGAGAGGCAGAGCGCTGCCTCGGTGCGCTGTGCTGAAGATGGTCTCAAACAGGTCATCCACAAATTTCTGGAGCGTACCCTGAGCACAGGAATCAATACTGGATTAGGAGTTTTACTACACTAGTTGACATTTTCCTGCTCTTTGGGGCTTTCACGCAAACAGCAGCATGCAAAAAGTGGTGAAACAAATTTTAGAAATGTGGAAAACTATGTGCCAGTTTGTTTGTGTACATAAGATTTTGTCTCCAAAGATGGACATATAGAGATAAGTGTTTTGTCCCCGTTACACTTAATGTTTCAACAGTCCAGTTACACAACTGCCTTTGCTTGCACATTCTTCTTTGCTGTCGTGGCTGCAGGCGATGGCTGTCAGTAGCAGGTACTTGGGATGACTCTGCTTTGCTGTCAGTACTTCAACTTTGGGAGAATTTTTGATGATGTTGAGCACTTAGTGTTCTTTACAGTATTTAGGATAGGGCCCAATGAGAGTTCAGCCTAAGGCTGTTCTGCAGTGTTTTACCACATCGCACAACTCTGGAGAATTCAGAATCCTAACAAAGTTCTCTGAAGTTGAAATGATTTGATATTTCCCACAAGTTGTCACATGTTTGTCCCCGTTTTCAAGCATCCAGGCCACGTTTTACAAAACCTTTTTTGAAGCAGCCACAAGATGAATTTGCAGTTTTGTATTCGTTCACACATTAACAAATCAGCTTCCTAAACACACACACACACACACACAGGTGTGGGGGCTGTAATAAATAAGAACAAACTGCAATGCTTTAGGTGCCCCCCACCCCATTTGTCCTCCTCTGGCTTGTATGTTAATCACTTCCCAGTTGAGGCAGCATTGATGCAGCTAACCTTGCAGTTTCATAGCTGGGAGCTCATGGGAGCTCTGCAAATGAGAGCAAGAACCTGACATGGTTTTAGCGTATGGACAAATGACATTTTATAATTAATGCAAAGAGGTATGTTTATATTCAGTGGTATATGAGCAGAAACCAACAGAAGGCCACGTGTTTTTATGTGTGTGTTTAAGATGTGCCAGAATTCACACATTAAAGTCGTCCATTTCTCGCATTTAACAAGTTTAATAAAAAAATGCTAATTTGGCTTTTCATACATCTAATAAAACCCTTTTTTATATACCCCCTCGTTTCTCTGGCCCGAACAGCAAATGCTGACACTTAACTAGACTAAAACATTTGTGTTGAAGGCAACATTTTATCATATTATATCGTCAAGTTAATCATTGGAATCCATTATTCAGAGAACAGAACCGCTCTTACTCTTGAGGAAATGTGAAACCAAATGGGTGCATTTTGAATAAGAGCTTTTCTCTTAATGACTTTAGTTGTTTTTTTTCCCTTGTGCTTAAGTGCAGTTTGTAACAATTAATGCAAAAATTAAACAAAGGTGTTTCTTGAAGGTAATTAGCACTGCTAAATTAATCCTTAAATAACATTATTTTATCATCACTTATTTTAGTGGAAGTATGAATTTGGGCAAAAGCTTTTACTTTATAGGAAACGTGTGCTTTAGACTGTACATAAATATATATGGCTGCAAGGCTTTCACAGCCATTTCTTAGCTGTTCTTTTATAGCTCTGAAAAGCTGTTGTTGCTTTAGCAGCTTCAGCAGTTAAAGAAAATAAAATAGTTTCTGTTTCACAACCTAATCTAACAGACATGGAGGCTCAGTCACACACTGCTCCGTAGTGGTTAACAACTAACTCGGGGAAGAAATACAAATTACCTGCCGTTTGTTTTTGCACAGTATCAACAAACACTTGACCTAACTCCAGCCTTTAAACCAACCTCTCTGATCATCATCTGAGGACACATGCTGCATAAAAACCTAAACAGTTTCCACAGTGTGGTCTGGAGGACATGGAGGAATTAGGTGAATAATGATCGTGGGGTACTGGCCTGGGCCTAAAAGCCCCGAGGCCACCAACAGAGGGCCCAGTAACACCAACCAAACAACTCAATAGTCAAAGGTCAACCTCCTAATTAAGACTCTGCATATGTGTGTCTTTGTGGAAAAGGTTACGAAAAATGTTAATGAGCTTAGAGACCACCACCAAACAAAGGTCAACAGGGGCTGCTGGTGGAAATGGGCTACATGACAGGGATGTGGTGGAGTCGGGAGGCTGGGTCTGCGCGTGTGAGAGAATACGCAGCCTCTTTTTACCTTTGTGGCCAACAGTCTGGTCAGGTAGATCTCAGACACCATCTTGCTCCCTCTGTCTCCCTCCCTCTGGTCTGAGTGGTCGTGGTTCTTCACCAGATGCCATAGCTTGGTGCCGCTCTCGAGGTCAGGGGTGATCATGGGTGTTCGGGAGCGCAAGCTGTCTGGACTACTGGCTGTCCTGAGCATGCTCTCTGCACAGAGATAAAGGAGGACGTGTTGGAGAAATAAGTCAAAGAGCCAAAAACCTTCATGCTGCTCTGTGTGTTAAATGCTATAAATTATGACTCATGCCGTCTTAATCACCATTTCAAGGAGAAACATTTATATAAGAAGAAAAAACAATGAGACAAATGAAATATCTGGCATAGCTGAAGACGGCAAAATCTGACTGAAGTTAAAAGCACTATTGAAATGTGACAGCTTTTTCTACTTACATGTCACTCTTTCACTGCAAAATAAATTCATCTATCACTCTCTCACCTGCCCCCTCTCTCCTTTTGTCGGACATTGATGTCATATCTGTGACACAGAGTATTACGCTTCCACTTTGAATGCTTGTCAGCTGCGTGACAAAGCAGCAAAGGACTGAGGGGTTTGAAATTGTCAGGACAGAATGTGAACCAGGTAAGCTCGGAGCAAATATGATGGGGGTGTTAGTGAGTATTATGTGTATGCCACAGTGGCAGGGCTCTGGAGTAGAGTTACTCTGTACAGTTATAGAGGTAGAAGAGAGGGGGGGACGGGGGGGAAACGTCGTGAGGAACTGAGATCTACTTCACAACATTAAACCAGTTATTACAAATATGGCATTTTGACAGCTCTGACATTTTGTTAGCTTAAAAATGTATCTAAAATATGCTGTTCTCCATGTGACTCTTTGATTTCACATATGTAAGAAACTTTCAAGATTTCTGATTCCTTTGCAACAACTTCAGTGCACCACTGCTATACTGTGTTTAGCTACGCTGTTGTTTTCCATGTATGCCCCCAAGAAGGCCAAGCATTTGTTTGAACAGATGTTCGAGGTTAAGGGATCATTAAACAGTCTTCTGCACAATCATGTATACAAGGGAAGCTTCAGGTAGCTGTCTGTGACAGCTACCCCCCCCAAGGCAACTTTACTTAGACGAAGGAAGGCAAACACAAGAACAAGTAGTTTAAGTGAGCTAATATAACCAGATGAAAAACAGCTCTATTTTCCTGATCTGCCTCTTTAGGCTGAATGAAGGACATCAGTTTTATGTCTGTTAGACTTTCATGTGAACTAATATTACACCTGTAATAATTTATCACATAAGATATGAAGAACATCAGTGGACAGAACTGTGGCGTAAGTGAGTAATAGGGCTGCCACAAACGATTATTTTGATAGTCGACTAGTCACCGATTATTTTTGCGATTAGTCGACTAATCAGATCATCATCCATTAGACGTAAAACTACAGCTTATTGCACCAGCAGCATCTGCTCTTATATAACTATCATTAGCTTACAGCTTTAAGTGTTTAAGGTATGTGCTCACTAAAAATAAAGACAAGATGATAGTTTGTTAAATTTTTATGAAATTTGCAGATTGTTTCGGTGAAGTTTAATAAACTCCTTGCTATCTAAACTATAACAGGACACTGGAGTATATTCTGGAGCATCTCACACTTCTGATAATCAGCTGTCTGCTTGACGTTTATTCAGCTGTGCAAAAACTATAACTTTAATCTCAGACAAACTGATTTACTCAGGAACAAATAAAATACTAAAAAAAAAAAAAGCCAAACAATAACATTTTAAGTTATCTAAGTGACTCATATATATTTAACCTGAGTAGCGAAAGATGGCGGTGGGTTTGAAAACGATTTGCGGGGAGTCCGGTGTTCTCACGGCGCTAGTGAGCCTAGCCCCCGGCTCGCTAACGAGCTAGTGGGTAACAGATGTCTCCGAAAACGTCGGAGCGCTTTTGAAAATATGTGGTGTCCTGATAAACTGAGCAGATATTTGAGGTTTACACAGCTACATTCTCGCCTGAAAATATGTTAAACGTTTATTTTGTGACCCAGAAAGAAGAATAAGAGTAACATTAAAACTAACTAGCTGCCGCCATTGTTGGAAACTGCGCTGGGCCGCGCTATGAATTCTGGGACACAGCTGCTTCTTCTTCTTCTTCGGGGTTTAACGGTAGCTGACATCCTTGTACATGCAATGCTGCCATCTTCTGTTTCAGTCCGTTATTACACTCTTAAATCCTGCCACTTATTCCTGCGTCTTTTGTGATCTTACAAAGTTTCAAACGACGCGTCGACTATTAAATCAGTCGTCGACGATTTTGATAGTCGACGTAATCGTGACTAGTCGACAAATCGTGGCAGCCCTAGTGAGTAATAATAAAACTACTATCCACTCCTCTACAGCAGAGAGGAGAACTGACACGAAACTCTTTCAAAGGTTTGGAACTCACTTAAAACACTGTGTGGAGAAATGTACTATATTACTGATAAGGGCACAAATACTTGATTAGCAATATCATATTTAATGGCTTCCAGGGGCCAAAGTATGTAAATTGAAACCAGTATTTGTGGAACAGTTTGAACCAAGTCCCAGGTCATGTAAACAGGTGTGAAAAGCACTGAGCTAATTTGCTAATGTAGATGAGACAGATGCCAAATTAACATGTGAAAGGTTCTGAATGATGTTTTTAAAGGTTCTTTCTATGAACAACATCCCAAGTTTTGCAAATAAATAAATAAATAAAATTAACAAGTCAGAATTTTTATAATTCCACACATACAATACACACACACCTTCTTTCGTACCGTATCTGCTGAGGGATTTGGTGAATGTGGAGGAGTTGGAGATGTTGTAGGCCGAGTTCTGTTTGGGTACCAGGGCAATCACTGAGCCATCTGTCACCTGAAGCAGACATTCAACCAGCAGCAAGATTATTGTCCAGCCAAAGAAACTTTCACAGTGCTCACATGGAATTTATTTCTGGATTTTTCATTTTGATAAGTAACCTAAGAATCCATAAATACGCCATCAATAAGAAGCACAGAGGTTTTTCTCCAGCATAGCTTCAAGGGATTCTGTGCTGTATTAAGAAGCTGGTTACCTGGTAGTGAGCTAGGGTGTTGAGTCTCTTCCAGTCATTGTCGATCTTAGTGGTGACATCTTCATCCTGAAGGATGATACGAGCCATCCTGCCCTGCCGCCATTCTGTCAGACACACACAAGAGTGCTAAGTAAGGTTGTAATGTTTAATAGAAAGGGAATAAGAATCTTTCAAGACAGACAGCATAGACAGAGTCAGTGCCCCTTTTAGGCACACCAATCAATTCTCATCATAAACTTAAACTTCCAAACAGCAAATCAGGTTTCTACGACTTAATCTACTGTAATTAGATCGAATTCAGAGTGAGTGTAGTGCAGTTTTACGGACTTTTAAACACATTACTAGATGTTTTTTAGGATCAGAATTCCCACTCCTGTCAGAAGTGCCTCCCTTCTGTGTCAGAGAGCTCTTGAAGCAATTCCCTCTTTATCTCCCATAGCAGCGCAGCTGTGTGTTATGACTCTCCGTGTGATTTGATATTTGTATGTTGTTCATTTTTTCCAGCTCCTTACCAAGGTCCATATCTGAGGCCTTCGGTCTCTGGGAATAAGGCGTCCCTTTGTACACAGCATCCAGCAGCTTTTCCTTCACCTGTGTCACTGTGTCACAGTTCAGGCTCTTCACTGTCACCTCTGGAGCATTTTCATTCTCCGGGTTCACACAGTGCAGCGTCTACAAATGCAAAGGGCGGAAGGGAAAGAGCATTGTTTCATTTAGACCAGAGGGTCAGCACAGACTGGAAGTAATAACTATTGATGTGTTAGAGCATGACCCTGTGGTTGTGTTTGACCTGCAAAGAAACACTTCATATGGCACCTCAGAATCAGTGTTAAAGAGCAGAAGGGGTGCACAGCTAGCTATTTATTCCTATCAATACAGGCATAATAATGATTTAGCAGGTTGGATCCTGTTTTGATAAAAGAATATTTTCCAAAATTACTGGACAAATATCAGCTCTGCATCATTGCGCTGTTTTAGTTGTAAGCATCCATCTGCTTTACAACCTTGTTCAGAAACAAATGCGCCTGTGTCCAGAAAGTATGTTTTTGAGTACTGACCAAAGTCTTGTAGTCAATTTGCTGTCTGATGAGTTTATCCTCGCTCAAAGAGTAGCGGGCTTCTCCTGTGATTGCATCTATTGGCCCCTTTTCCATTTGTTGCTTCATGGCACAGTACAGCATGAAGAGAGGTTCCCCGGCACATTCCTTCAAAAAGTGAGACACGCAGTTGTATTATGAAGTAGGAAGAGACAGGTATCAAGGAAAAGTGACAAAAGGTTATATGAAGAAAAGGAGAGAAAGACATACTGTACAAAGTGAAAACTGAACATTGAACTGTTCAAGAACTTTCCAAGCAAAAACACGGCAGCAAAAAGTGCATAGCTTTTCAGAGCAACTCTTCAATTATATTTCTAATCTTCTTTAAGACAACCACAGGCGAAGCAGTAAAGGACAAGGCCACGGCTTGTGTTGGCTAACAGCACGCTAAAAACAAAAACCCTCCCCCCCCCTGACACAACCTCCAGCCTCTCCCCTGTGTCTCTTCCTCAGTAAGAAAAAATAGCCTCTATTTGTGTGTGTGAGCAAGTGAGTGAGCAAGGAGGAGAGAATTTATAGTGTGAGTGAGTGGCAATTGATGGAGAAGTTAATAGAAGGTTAACGACTGAGGGGTGAAAAACGCTGGGAGAAGCACTTTGGTGTGTGAGACGTGTCAAATGGGCAACAAGCACTGGGATGTTGGGTTCCCTGTCTCTCTTTTCTTCACACTCGTTTCTGCTTCCCCTCTTTTCCATTCACTTGTTCAGCAGGCCTGCAAACTAAGCACTGCCTGTATGGCTTTGTATTTTCTCCTTACAGGTGTCATGTGCCGTCTTTCCTGACTTCTTGTTAATATTTTAACACTGCACAGTGTTGATTTTAACTAATTGAGATATATTTATATTTTATGACCTTCAAATTAGGTGCGCTGATGAAAAAGCATTAAATTATGATTTAATTACTTGCAGCTCAGGAGGTCAGAAAGACTGAGAATTACTGGTTTAGATAATCTATCTTAATCATTGCTTGTTTAGAATAACTTAGTGTTGCAATGCTGTGCAAATCTCTGATCTCAGCAAGCAATTTGTCGAGTACATGTTTATCGCTGCAGACAAAACTGATGACGTAAATGCGAAATGAGGATATATATGTGTGTGTGTGTGTGTGTGTGTGTGTGTATTTAAAAGCGTTCATGGTGTGATAATGTTCACATTAGTGCTTTTTAACCAGTGATTCACATTTTCTGTCTGCAGCTTTGTGCCTTGAGGCAAAGCCGAATATTGCAAGTGCTGCCCTCCGAGCTTCATTGGACATGTTCATGCATCAACGCCAGTCAGTCATCTTGGTGAGCTGTCAGATGAACTCTGTGGGATAATCTAGCACTGCCTGCCTCCTATGGTGAAAACACAGCACACTGGCAGACGTCCTCTCTGTCTAGCAGCATACAAACCAGCTCTGCGCTGCGTCTCAGTCCTTCTGTCTCCTTCAAATGGTGCCAGTGAGGAAAAGCAGCACTGATGCTATACGTTTCTAAAAGCATTGTGTCGCGCAGACATTTTGCTGCGCTACAGTGTTTTTGACTTCAGTGTCCTGTTAAATTAATTATAATATATGCCATTTGTTCATTGAATTAATCTAAAGCAATCACATTTTATAATTCGTCTAAAATTCTCTCTAAAGCAGAATAAAGTGACCATGTGATCCCACACAAGCTTGTGCAACAGAGGACAAGTGAATGCTTAGAATAGGGTAATGGATAAAAGGATTTGTTTTCCTATCTCTTGTTCGTTTCGTAGGTTAAAGCTCTATCTCTTTGAACAGGTACTTGACCTTTACCCATCTCTATTTACACCTGGCTGAACTCTGAAATTGTTCCAGGCCTTTCTTTCATGTTACTCCCAAAAACATAGGAGAAAGAAAGGCATTAAACTGCAAAGGTTGGATGAAAGCGAGGCTTAATCTTGCTGCTAGCTACAGAAACTCTTTACTTCAGTACTCATCCCCCCACCCATATTTCCCTACACGCCCTTTAAACCCTCCAAAAACACCTCTGCCCTCTTTTTAACCATTTTCTTTCCACAATCTTCCGTGTTTTTGCTTTTTTTTTTTTTAATTGTTTCTCTGTTATTTTTGTCTCCACTAAAGTTCATAAACACAGCTGCTGAAAAAATCCCTAACAGCTTTTCTGATAACCCACTCCCCTTTTACTGAACCACACTCTCACCGTCCAGTCTCTAATTTGGAGCCAAGACACACATGCGTGCACAACCAGAACGGACACACTCGCATACACAGATGCTAACTGGGATCCCCGAGGGCTTGGCTGGTTTCTTGTCCACCAGAATGCCTGCCCTGGCGGGGGTTTAAGGCCCCGCTGCTAACTGATTAGTTGCAGCAATGTTTGAAAGCTGAGAATGTGTGTGTGGAAGCAAGAATTTATCACATTTTAAGCTATAGTGAGTCCCTGTGATATGAAATCAGAGAGAGGATTTCAAAAAGACAGACAGAAGAGAAATAAGAGAATGCAATTGTGTAAGATGTGTGGCTTCCTGTTTTGATAAGCCCCAACTGTCTGAAGAGCCATCCAGACACACAGCCATGCATACACGCACAGACACTTTCCTGGCTCTAAAAGAATCAAGCTTGGGACAAAGAAAGGACAGGTTAGTGCGACAGTCTACGGTGATCAAATCAACATGGCCAGCTGTGTCTGAACAGTGCTTCAGACTCTGCAGATCCCTCAACTGGTAGAAAGAAGAATTTACCACATGAAAGGCAGAGGTAAGGAATAGGAACCCTGCTGCCTCTGCCTTATCTAATGCTGCAGCTGTGAATGTGTGCGCTTGTTAGTGAGACATTTTTCAATTCTCAAACACCAGTGGTGATGCTGTTGCTTCTGCAATTGTGTGTATCTGTGTGTGTGCGCCTCTGGGACAGTTTTACCTTGAGGAACTTGTAAAGCAGGAAGGTGAACCAGTTGGTGAGCATCTTCTCAGCAACCGACTCCGTCCTGGGAGACCGATGAAAGAAAATGGGAGAGAGAAAAGAGAGGGTAATGGGTGAGGGTGAACTGGAAATAAAAGACAGTAGTATGTGCCACAAGTGGAGCGTAAAGTCTCTGTATGAGGAGGTTTTGGCATCTTGGACTGCCTGGTTATAATCTATGGTCAAAAAAACAAACATTTGAAACACGCTTGCATGTCAAAGACACTACATGACATTATCAGTCTTCATGCAGTTAATCTTCAGACAACCAAAGAAAAAGATAATGTAAGAAAGCAAATCCTTCAGTTTCTTACATTGCTCCATCCCCTCTTCACACTACCTCTAGGCAAACCCACTAATCTTCATAAAAAATACAGCAATTAGTATAACTCGCTAACTTCTCTCGTTAATCACAAAGCTGCCATGTAATGAGGGGAACCTCCGCACGTGCATGTGTCAAGCAAACACGTGAGCAACAAGTGCATGAAATGAAAACCGAGCAATTAAATGACTTATTGTGTCTAATTTGTTAAATACCTGAGAGGGACACCGGCACTCTAGGTATGTGGGTGGAAACAGGGGGGGGGGGGCAAATAAAAATCTTTCTCTGTGTTACCGCCACACTTCCATGCTTTTCACATTAGAAACACTTGTTTTCTCTTATATTGACGTGGGGTACACCTGTGTTATTAGGTTATCTAACTGGGCCACGTTCCAATACTTATCGCAAATATTAGTCGTTCGGTCATTAGGACGGCACCATGGGTGAAATGTGAAGACAGCTACATTATGCTGAAAAATTTTCATGCCCAATAAATAGTAAGAAAAGAGGAAACTCTGGAAACTAGGCCAATGTAGTAGTAAAAACCAATAAAGGCCTGTAGCACAAATGAGACACGTACTCCTACGCTTCTTCAAACCTTCCTGTTTGACTGTTGGATTTATTGAATGGATGCAGAGCATTTTTTCTTTTTCATGCCTGTCAGCAAAATAGAGAATGAATGATGAGGCAGCGGAGAACGCAGGTACAGAAAACATAACGAGTGAATAAACCGGGACAAACCCCGTTTCTGAGCACGTGACGTCCACTGGTAACTTCTAATCTATGCCCCTGAACATCATTTTTGAACACGTCGTACGGGAATAAGCGATGACGCATTTGTGTTTTTGCCAGCTGCACACAGACAATGAATCTCAACGCACAGTATACAAAACAACTGCACCCAATGCAAAAGTATAATTTCATCAAAGGAGGTGGAGATCCCCATGGGAGAGGACTTTTACATCTATCTATTGACTAAAAAGACCTAAACAGGGTGAACCATGTGCAACAATTGCAGAGCTTATTAACACCGACTCCTGAGGCAAGTGTAGTTAACAGGGACAGCGTGTTGTGACCATACGCCCCAAGAGGGGATTGGAAAAGACTTCACACAGGCACGCTGGCTGAGAGTCATTTATTTGATTAGATTTTTAATTAAATATCTCTCAGAGGAGTAGGAGAAGAAAAAAAATGTAACTTTTTTTTATCATTTAATGTCTAATTCCAATTTATTTGGAGACAGGCCATTTCTCTAATTGTGTCTTTCCTTAAATATGTGTATCCTTTTCTGCTCGGCTGTCAGCAGTAGCTCATTTTCCTTCTCTTTTCTCCCTCTGCCTATCTGCTCTGTACTACCCTTCCCTGTTCTTTCTCCCTCTTTACCATCTCTCCTCTATATGTTTCACCCTTCATCAATTTCCTTGTAGCTCAAGTCTCCCTCCAGCCACTTGCCCTCTTTTTCTGTCAATCGCTATTTCACTACCTTCTTTTACTTCAGCCACTTTTATCTTGCTACCTTTTCCCTTTTCACATCTCATTTTTGCCTTCCCCTGTTTCTTACTTTCCCCTTTCCCTACCAAATCCTTCTCTCTTTACTCTTCACACCAACTCTTGTAAATCCTCCTCTCCCTCTTTGCATCCCCTGCATCTCTTGTACTTCCCCCCCCCTCTTCATCTTTCTCTGTGTGTTTGTGAGAAATGAGAGAGCAGTATGTCTGACTGTGGCTCCAGTGGGACTGTATGTGTGCTCAGGGGTGTAATCCTCTCTGACAGGGACAGGGTTGAGAAATAGAGAGGAGGTAACGTCACACAGGCCTCTAAAAGCTGCAGTCACTGTCCCCTGCCTTCCTCCCTCATAACTTCAGCCGCAAACTGAAAAAATACATCACTCGATACTCTGACAAAGAATATATGTTCATGTTCTCCTCTTCCCTTTTTAATGCTACAACAGGTCTAATTACGTGGATTATTTGAATGTGCAGCAGCACTGACATGACGAAATGAAAAATTAACACTACTTTTTTCCCTTATTTTTTGTTGAATTTAATATAATTAGTCAGGGGTTTTTTGTTAGGGTGCTTCCTGTCAAGAACATCCCAACACAGCGAATATAAGAAAAAGGAAAAATACCTGAAAACACACACGCACAAATGCATTTCCTCAAACCCGAACCTGCAACTAACTGGTGCACGTGTGGCATGTTTTTTTCCCCAAAGCCAGGTTTTAGCCCTTTCCCTCCCCTTCTTATTTCCTGCTTTTTGTACCTCCTGAGTAAGAGCTTTGGGTGGTTCTTGCTTTCCAGGTTTTTGTCAATGAGGTCAGACAGGAGCTGTTTGAGGACACCGGTGGCATACTCCATCTCTCCTTGCAGTGCTGTCATGATGAGGGAGGCCACGTTGCCCCTGTCTCGCATAGAGAAGGACCTCTGTGCTTCCAATGTGCGAATGAAGGTCAACAGAAAGTGCTTTTTGGTGAGTAGCTGGCCAAACAACGTCAGGGCCTTCTCCACATTGGCGGGTACCTGAAGGAGAAGGGGACGGAGGTGATGAAGGGGAAGGAGAATTGGGAGAAGAAGGAGTGTTGAATAAAGAAAAAAAGAGGCAGTCAATTGTTGGACAAGGAGAAGATAAAGTGAATGGAGGTGATCATGGTAGGTTTAAGGAAGCATACAATTCACAGAGGAGAAGAAGACAACGAAGAAGGAAAGGGAAGGTAGAAGGTTGGTAGAAAAGAGTAAAGAAAGATCAAAGATAGCGATATAGGGGAAAATTAGATAAAGGGACTTGAAAAGATTGAAAATATGATGAACTGGTTGTGAGTTATAGCTGTGCAATGGATTCATGAGTATGTTTTAAAACAGGATTTATCAAATGACATGAATAAAGAGCCACATGTGCGCTATTTTCTCTCCATGCATAATCATGTCAATACTCTTATATTTTCCACATGCATGTAGGAAACGGCACATTGCAGCTTTGAAAACCTGCCTACTGTTGAACCAGTTCTCTCTATCCTACAACCCTCACTGTCATCCCTTTTCCCTCTTCTCCTCTCAACGTAACTGGCAGGCCTCCCCTTCTCAGGTAAAGAAAGTGAGGCTTGAAGTAAGAATGTGAGCTTTAGGCAGTAATAAGAAATTGATCTGCCTGCTAGCGCACTATTGTGGCTTGTGATTGCCTGGGCCATCCAAATGAAAATCCAATGTTGCGCTACACTATCCCTTTGGAATACAGTTGATAGCACAAGCAGATAGTGAATTCCTCTAAAGCTTGTCTCTGTAGTCATAACCTTATGTGCATGTCAGTGCACCATGCATGCATTTTCCAGGTAAATGCGTGCGTGATACTGTAATGTACAGAGAAATGACAGTGGTACAGGTGCACCTTGCATTACAGTGTCCACAGCGCTTGAGTTCATGTTAGTAATAGAGTGTTTCCTCTTGAGAAACGAACAATAGTAGAGCGGAGTGTGTTTTATTGAACATGTGAACACTGCTTTTTCAGGAGCCTCAAACAGGCTCAGTACTGTAGAGGCAATCTATCACTTGTGCGGAGTCTTAGTGGAGCTCAGACATTGCCCCTCAAAACAGCCACAAAACTAGAGTTTGTCCTGAGAGTTTGGACTTGAACCCTTCTGTCTGATATCTTGGACTAAGATGCAGTTTTAGAAGGTTTGGATTCAGATTGCCTACCTCTAACATGATTTTCAAATCTCACCTACATGAAATCTATGAAACATTCCCTCATCCTGTGTTTGTGTGTGTGCAGGGTGCTCTCTACTGACCCGTACCTCCATCTCCTTGAGAACAGGGTGGTCCTCAATCCCAGGAAAGAGGACCCTCATGGCATAGGTGCGGTAGTCCAGGAAGGGGATTCCTGCTCCATCCAGCTCCTGAGTGAGCTCATGGATGTCCGTCTGCAATTCTGCAAAGGCTGAGAAAAGAAACGGGAAATGCTTACAAATGTATTTTAAGTTCCAAAAGAGAGACACATTTCTCAAGATGAAATAAAGAGCAGACTGCCATATACAAGACTGTTTAGTTGATTTTGATGACACATTTGGTTGGAAGTGGTGCTCTGTGCAGTGTTTAGCATTGTCAGCACTAGCACAACACAAAGGGCTCATTTAAACACACTTAATGACTATGACTTGTCACACTTCTTTCTTATATATCCCAAAACAACCACTGCTTAATAGATGTAAAATACATCTGTTCATCTGCAAAAACATTGCGGAAGCATTTTCCTGGAAAACTGAGACATTCTGATTGGTATTTATTAAGTACTGGATGGGGTCGAATAGGATAAAAACGATAAAAAACAAACAAAAAAACTACTAAGGGGTAAAGCTGGGCATTAAAGATTTAAAGGTGTTTATTACTATGTTAAATACTTTCAATTTATATTTTTAAATAGTCAGAAATTGGGGAAAAAACATGCAGAAAAGAGAACCATAGTTTTCAAAATAATCACACTTAAGATCTTGGCTTGTCATGCCATCAATCTGATGTTTGGAAACATTCCTGAGGAGGAACAGAAAAAAGGAACATGGATGATATGAAGAGAAGGTGGAGGTGTCTCAAAGAGCAGCAGTGAAAAGCAGCCTTATGGGATCACTCTGTGCTAAGAGTGCAAAGAAAGAGAGAGGGAGAGATGGCTGATAGAGAAAGTATTCTGGAGCTGCTCAGTGGCTGGAGGGGAGTTCAGGATGCAGTTGCACACATGGCAAGCCTGTGAGTACACACACATTATATACACCGCCACCTCTCATGCTTGTATTCCCGCACACACCCACACACACACACAGTTTTTCTGTTGTACCCCACAGCTGAACACATAACCTTGTGCCCAGATGATTTATGTGAACGCACATGTCAATGTTTTCACACTTTTTCCATTCCCACAAAGTGTGTGTTCTGACCCCATTCTGTATACTCCACTGGCTTCACGAGCCACATCTAGAGGGAAAATATGGGATCAAATCCATTCTCTCACACATCACATACAATAGTGTATACAGCTAATGGTTTTGGTGGACTGCCCCAAATCTATTTTATAAACATAAAACTCCCTTGAGGTAGAAAATATACAGCTATATGGTTCTATTAGCACAGCTCTGTGTGTGTGTGTGTGCGCCATATAGCATCATCCAAAATACACTAACACATGGAAACACAACTCAAACAAATAACGAAGCAAAGCCCAGACTAACAGATGGCTTGTGTCACCCTGTCCCTCTCTTCTAATCTCTTTTCTCCCTCCCTTCCTCCTTTCAAAGTGACATCTTAGAGGTCACCTTTCTCCCCCTTATGGTTACCTCCTCTTAACTACATCCTTCCATCTTTCTCTCATTTATCCGTTTAGTTTCCTTCTCCACCTCTCAGCATTATTCTACACAACTCTCTTTGCAAGCCTATAATGTTTTAGTTGATCTCCTGGCTAAGCCTTTCTTGATAGAAGGACTTTATTTCCATCATTCCTTATTCATCTCAAATAGTCCCTTCTCTCCATGTTGTCCTCTTATTTGTCCACCCAGCTCCGTCTGCCACTACATATTTATCTAGCATCCTCCATCTTCCCATCCAAGCACACACTCTCTCCATTTTGAAATTTGTTCTCCGATATTTCTTTTCTCTTCATTTTCCCACCCCTTGCATAATCTTCCTGTCCATTTCTTCTTCTTCTGCCTCCCATCTACTCCCATGACTTGTTTGCTATATTTATCTCCCTCACTCTCCTCCCACTCCAAATCTGCCCTCTTGTCTTCCAGACAGTACTGACAGAGAGGGACAGACGGGGTCAGGGCACATGGACTCACTTCTACACACTCCAGCCAATCACAGTATGACCTGCAATGTGAGTTTAGGTCTGTGTGATTGGAGGTAGTTGCAAAAGAGCAGGATGTAAAGATGCGAGCATCGGGTGAGATGAAGGAATAGCACGCAAAGGAAAAAAACAAACCACAAAATCATCCTCTGAACAGATGACTGACAGTTAATACTCAAGGAAACTAATCAGATAATCCCAGGTTGTGGCCACAGTAAATCAATTATCATAAATCAGCATAAATAAAGCTATTGCGTACCAATCTTTTTTTTGTTTTTTTTCCTTTTTTACATTAAGACCTGGCTCCTACATGACCCACAATGCAACTTGGCCACATGTACTTTATCCAGATATTCAGGTGTGGTATTAAATCTCCCTTGACACTATAAAAATGCAACTGACCTCTGAATGAAAATTTATATTTTTATATTTAATAAAAGCACAACAAGTCAGTGGAATGAGTAACAATAAATTTATGACATACCTACTATATTTGACATTCACTAAAGAAATGCAACAAGTGAAGTGATCTCAAATTCAAACGCATTGCAATGATCAGAGTTATCAGTATTCCCCTTCCCTTTCTCCCCATCTGCTTTTCTCTCTCTCCTGCCAGACAAACCCACAACAGCATCAGCAGCTTCTCACTCAATCCATGCCGTCTCCAGCCAAATGAATATATGCTAATGTATTGGTGTGTAAGTTTCTCTCCATCTCTCCCCCCGGTTCAGCAGTTGCCAAACCACTCCTTCCTTACAATCTCACACTTCTGTGCCCTGTCTCTATCTAACCTCCATCTAGCCCTCCCCCTCTCAGTGTGGATGGTAGCGAGGCCAGCCAGGCAGCTCTCTCATGGGGTGGAGAGCCAACATCTGGTGGCTGGCTCAGATCAAAGTAGTCCTCTGGAAACACACCAATACCCAAGCTCGCGCATACACACACACACACACACACACGCACCGCTGCCACCTAACAGCGGAGGGACAGTTGGCAGTGAGAGTGAGGGGGAAATAGAGAGCGGGAGAGAGAAATGGATAGGACTACTGAATGGAAGTTGTTCAGCTTTTTAGGTAAGCTGCAGTGTGGGAGAGATTTGGGGGCATGGGAGTTATTTGTGAAGAAAGATGAGAGAAGTATGTGGGAAGAGAAATAGAAAGAAACAAGGAAATACCAACATAATAAAAGTGGGTTTTCTCGTTTTGAGTGGCTAGCATCACACCCCTGACACACAGGTTTTGTTTGGACTCACCTTCCTTGCACTCAAGGGCCACCCTAGACTCCAGGTTGTCCATCTGCAGCTGTAATCGCTTTAGAGTGCGGTCGGCATCCCGCGACTTCCTCTTATAAGCAATCAAAACCACAATGATAACCAGCAGGAGCAGTCCACCTCCTCCTCCAATACCAATGATGGCAGGCAGGGTGAGAAGGCTGTCTGAGTAGATCTGCAGTGTCCCTGGTGAGTATTCAAAGCCTCCAACACGCACCTACGAAATAGACACATTCAGAGGAGTATACTATTTTGCCTGGAGAGCAGGCGCATGAAAGACAGCACACACTTACTCAGAACAAAAGCAGATTGGTTGGGACAGTATGTGAAAGAGAGATGCTGCAAACTACTTTTCTTTTTATCAGCTAAGAAATAAATTAGCTGTGTTACAGGTTTGAGGAGCTATGTATGACTCTCGCACTGTGTAACTGAAACAATCACAAATGTATCCCACATGATGATTTTAGCCCTACGATACAATTAAAATGTATTTCAAATTTTATGTTGGCAAATCAAGTTGTGCTAAGTAAAGCCAAGGGCAGGCTAAAATCCCCCAAAACTCTTTACATGTCTGTCATATCTGTGCTTTGAGACAATTTTTTGGGAATGAGCAAAAGAACATATAGCTTTAGACACACACACACACACACACACACACACACACACACACACACACACACACACACACACACACACACACACACACACTTCTTGCTGACAGAAAATGGGAATTTAAAAACCCAACAACATTTGGATAGGTTTCTTTTCCTCTTCTTTATCCTCCTTTTATTTCATCTTTAACTGGCTTAAGTCTATGAAATAGCAAATAGAGGAGGGTAAAAATAGACAGACCTATCACATCCACTAGGCATTTTTTGGTTTCTATTGAATATCAATACTATTGAAATCTGAAGGAGGATACCAGCCAAAACCAGACTGATCAAAAGCCTCTAAGACATAAATACAGTTGCAAATGCTGCCAGCGTATAAGAGAAGGGATACGTGTGTTCATCTGCTTGCAGCTATATGAATGGGTAAAGGAAATCTAGAGTAATTGAAGAGATTTAAGTCTGATGGGTGGGGAAGAAAGAATGAGATGAATGAATAAAAAGGCAGGAAGTGGATTGACATTAAAGAAGGGTGATGAATAGGCACAGTGGAAACAGCAGAGGGAACAGGGGCTGCAGCGGAAAATAGGAGAAATGTGAAAGCCAGATGCACCAGCAATGGAATGAATTACAAAAAAACCCCTAAATGAAGCAGGTTGATGAAATAACAGGTACTATTTAACACAGGATCAATATAACTTAGAGAGAGATGATGTTCAGGTTTTGTAAAGCCAAATCCTTAAACCTGAATGACACAGTGATCTGCTCAGATTGTGATAAGTCAGGGGTGGAAGAGAGAGACACAGCGCGCAAACGGAAAACATTACAGAAATGTAGATAGACCTGAAGTTTCACTCACAGTGACTTTGTGTTCTCCGGTCAGATTAGGCCATTCGCAGAGCAGCTGGCTCTCAGACAGGGTGAGAATGCAGGGCGTCTCCCCGATCAGCACTGTGTAGTTCAGCTTAGCATTTCCTGGGGCTGCAGGAATTAGGTTACGACCCTGGAAACAGACACACTTATGTTACTTACACACAGTCAAGTCTATGGTGGTTGATATAAACAGAGAAACTATACAAAAGCAACATAGTTGGAGCCATGACCACGGTAAAACAAACACTTGTCTCTGATTGGCTCCGAGGTATATGTCAACAGTTCATCCACTGCCCGATGTGCAAGGTGCTGTAAAATGTAGGTAACCATAGCAACAGCACTTCTGATGCTGCCAGATAATACCTCTCAGAGAAACCAACTAAAATCACGAGTTAAACTGTCTGCAAATATGACTATTACTGTGATTTTTGTGAGGTCCCAACCTGTTTTCCTTTAATCTAACACACTAACACTCGTGGTGTTTTTTCATTGATTCAGCTGAGGGCTTACATCACAGCGAGCTGTCGAAAGACTCAAAAAAAATGTGTTGGTTGCATTAAAAGTATTGAGTCCAGTAAATAAATCTCTGTTTGCTTCTGTGCCATCTTCACCTACCCTTCCTCATGCTCTCCATGCTTTCCAAAGAGGGAGAATTAATTGCTGGAAAGTTTTGATGGACTTCTAATTTGTCTGCAATTATTTAATAGGATGCCATTTCTTTGCAGCTTATTTCTGCAGCTTTTTTTTTCCTTTTTTAACCAGGAGCATGGCAAGGCAATCAGAGCATTTCATTATGGTGATATTTAAAGTTACAGAGGAGAGACTCATGAATCTTAATTCTAAAACTCCACCCAGATTGGCTGAGAGAAAAAAGGTTTTAGTTTTCCATGAAATTGCGTGATAATTTCCTCCCTCGTTCCTGAAAGCCTTTGAAGTTCAAGGGGAGAGGTGACATGACAAAAGGCAGCATAAGTGGGAGGGGTAAATTCGCTCTGGATTCAAATGCGCGCTGCCTCTATGGCTTAGAGTAAACATGTCTATGAAGTCTCTCTTTAGAAGTTATCGTATAAAATCTGCGCAGGTGGCACAGCAATGCATGGGCCCACTTTATAAACATTATTTCCCTTTGCAACTGATTTTGAAAAGCAACTTAAAAGCAACTCTTTTTTTTTTAAAATGTCTCTAAAACCCAATGGAGACAGCAGGTGGAGAAATCACATCTCTCGAAGCTGACACATGTAAAAGAACGACGTGTTGAAAGAAACGCGAGAAAAAGGCGAAAGGGAAGAGCCTATACAGAAATGTCTGGAGCAAATCACCTCAAATGCACATCAGTGTCTTATCAGCTGCACTGGAAGCTGACTGGGAGGCATCTGGTTATATTTTTTCAATATCTATTTGAGAGATTGATTTGTTAACACTGTTGACAATACTCGATATTACTAGCACACTGCTACATGTATCTGCCGTTACTGTTTTCTTGTATGTCAAGTGAATGCCAGCACTCAACTAACCTTTTATCCTCGAGTCCTGGGATATGGGCACATTAATCCCTCACCTTTAAAGGGTAACCTTTCGTAAAAAGCTTTAATACTAAATAATTACAAACTCAATTCATAACATATTTCTCCACCCATTCCAGGTAAACTATGTGAAAGAGGAGACACAGGCACAAAGAAAGTGATGCAAGAAGAGACCGATGAGGCTAAAACAAGATAGAAAACATTATTAGAATGACTCAAGAACAAAAAGAGGCATAAAGAAGACAAAGGGTTTAGTGGAAAAAAGAAAAAAAAAAGTCAAGAGCAAAGTCAAGAATAAAAAGACAAAGAATGTGATGGATGTAAAGTAAAGTCAGGCTGAACAAGGCCAAAACAGATCAATGCTAAGAGCACAAGGCAATTTACCTTGAGTATGAGTGGTGAGCTGGGCTTCAGCTCCAGCATGCCGGTGGGGCTCAGAGGTTCAAACACAGGGTCCGGGTGGTAGCTAAAAGTCTCGTTTACCACCAGCAAAGAGCGCACGTCATCCATGACAAAGCCAATCTCATCAGGACTGCTGCCCACATCCGAGAAGCCCTTGTCAGATCCAGCCACAGAGGGCGCCAGACACACCATTACGGTGTTGTTGAGGACCGTACAATTCTGGTAAGAGAACATAGAGTGGGGACAGGTGATGAATAAATTAGGAATGCAGGAGGAAAAAAGTAAAAGGAGAAAAGACCAAAGAAAATGAGAAGAAGTTCAGATTGAGAGGGTGATTTATTTCCTATTTAACAACCTTTCTACTTTGTTTAAAATGCCATTTTGGAATGAAATTAAAACAGGTAATTGTTTTAATCTTTGAATAAAACATATGTTAATTCAAGCGTAATCAATAATATTTATAAGAGCTAAAACACAGGTATATGGTGTGAGTGATTAAGTGTCTCAGTAATAACATAATGAGGAAGAGGCTGGTTTAATAACATCAGTGTTGTAATCAGTGTTGATATCATCTGGAAATTTGCCGCGGGGCACGACACTTAAATCAGTCACCGTAGAACAAATTAGACTGTAATGGCAGAGAATCTGGAGAGGTCAACCTGGAGCTGATAACACAATACAGCAAGAGAGACCTTTGCTGATAACGCAGCATGTCATAGCCATGCATTATGTGCCATATGACGCATACTGAAGCTGGAGGCAAGACATAAAGCACAACTGTTTTTATAGATCAATAGATGCATTAACCAAGAAAAATAAAAATGGTTGCAGAGAGGTGAGACAAGGGAACAACAATGGATATTGTTACTTTTAGCTAAGAGTGGGAGTGGGAAAAAGGTTAGCTAAGCCCCATGGTGCTAGGTGAAGAGAGGGGGATTTGCCAGAGCTACTTTATTGCTGGTTGACATTTCAAAGGTTAAACTGCTAAAAGGAAATTCAACATCAAAAACAAACAGAAAATGGGCCCTTGGCTGGTTGACCGATGGGTCAGGTGTGTGAGTCTGTGTCCCAGGAGTGTGTGTGCGCGCTATCATCACCTTTTTTTCATGGATAAGGAGAGGGAGCCAGCATCAAGACAGTGTGAATGAGAGACCTGCAGTCTATATGGGCTTTAGTCCACCTTACTTGTCCAATCAATGCATTTATAATGAGAAATAAAGTGTTTACAGGTGTGCAAGCACTCACATTTTCCGACTTGGCAGCTCCGTACTTGGCTCTCATTTTCGGCTCCTTGATGGTGGCCAGATTAGTTCCAGTAATGGTCAATTTGGTTCCTCCACTAAAAAAAAAAAAAAGAAAAGAAAGATGAACATAAAGTTAATCAAGACAAAAGGAGAAAACAAACAACCAATAAAAATATAATACATTCTCTGTGGGAGCAAAGAGTGCCCTCCAGTTGGTGATTCGCCATTCGTCACTCCTGCTGTAGTCTTTCACTCACTTAATCATGGAGGCTGACTTTAAGGAAATGATTTCTCTGATGTTCAAAGTGTGTTTAAACAGCTACACAGGCTGCAGTAAAGAACAAGTAACTTTGTAGCATTACACATGAGAACCTGAAGCTTCTGGCCTCCCAATACCAGCCTGAGACCCAGGGGACGTTATCAGAGTGTACCGAAACTGCAAAGCGGTATGAGATATACATGGCAAAGCAACAGTGTCAGTGATCTGACATTTTCTGTAACCTTTACACCTGTGACCTATTCAGATCTATGTGACGCTGAATAGTAGAGACATAGCTAATACGGGTGTGGGGCCTATTCCCCTACAATGCCTTCTCGTCAGCCTCTGCTGGCCTGCGATGCTGAACTTTATCTGATGTGAGGTGTTCTGACAGGAGCTAAATAAGTTAGCATACAACTAGCATAGAAAGCTGGAGTAGAGAAGCAAAACACAGCTATTGTGTGTACACAAAGACACACGCATAAAAATACAAATCATATACTCAATCATATTTCACACATTTTGCAAAAGGCTAGGACTCAAAAAAAAGAAGTGCCACAGCACTGTTTAAGTGAAACTGTTGAACAGGAAGCAAGTGCAGGTATGGAGGTGAGGGCAGTCTCGGGGCCTGAAGTAACACTATCCCTCAGAGGGTGATGGGGCTTGAGGAGCTAGGAGGACGAGAAAACTGCCTGAGGCGAGAAAGTTTACCGCTTTTCAGAGACTTAAAGGTACTAAATGAGGCTGAACAGTGTCTGCTGTAAAAAGTGGGCAAAGTTATTTTTATGTTTTACAGTTAGTTTCACGTGTTGATGGAAGAACAGAAAATTCTGTTGTCGAGGTATAAGGCAACGCAAAAAAGTCCGTCTGCGGTAAGACTATTTCTATGAGGATCATCATTTCCATAGATATAGTGCAAACTACATGATGTACTGTGTACACTGTCCTACTCTGTGTAAACATCCTGTAGTGTCCTGCAACTGCTACAAAGCCATGTATGTGTGCGGTTAATCCAAGAAACTCCTCCTGAAAGAGTGAGAACAAAAAACTCTGTAGTCAAATTTGTGAGAATGAGCACTCTTTGCAAGAGCTCCAGGAAGAGGGTCACCAAAGGGGACACAGCGACAGCATAGCTTGATAAATAAAAAAATGAAAAAATGAAAAACACAAATGGCCCAGAGAAGCATGCGACTGCTACTCTGGGAGCACTGACTGAAACACCAAACACAAGCCGATTGTTAAGGTTATTTAGCCCCAAGGCTGACGACAGTGCCTTCTCCTATCCTCAACCTTTCATTCATTCCACTCCAAATTAGACTCCTTTTCCACTCACACCTGTTTCACATGATGAAAGATTTAGAAGTAAGAAGTGGAGTAAGAGCTGATACTTCAAAATAAATATCTGAGATATAAGATAATTTACTATGCCTTATCCTGAAAAGCTTTTTATGTGAACTGTCTGCACAAAGTACAGTTACTTTTGAAAAACAACTTAATACTGACAAATCTGAACGAAAGGCGAACATTATTTAACTTGCTGAGCATCTTGGAGCAACTGTGTTTAGATTATGAGATGCAATGTTTATTGGTTTTTCATTCAGGATTTACTTTTGAACATGTTTTCAGAGCTGTAAATGAACTTTTATTTAGTCATTTTAATTAAAGCAGCAGGAAAACACCTACCAAAACTTACACATGTGACAAAATAATTGGAACCACTACAGTACGTTTGAAGTAAATGAGAGAGTCAACAGTGTGAGTGTGTTTTGGTGTGTTTGCTGGCTTCATTTCTCAGCTGAGAAGTATGGGAGTTTCTAGGTCATGCTAGTAAGCCCATTAGCATGTGGACGCTTTTTTCCCCCCTCTCTCTCCACAACACAGCTTGTGTTTGAAGAGGAAATCTTCCTGTGGCTATGTAGACTCATTTCAGTAAGTCAAGTAATATTTACAGATACATCTCTGCTGCAGCTCATCAACTAGCAGCACTGCATCAGGAGTCTCCTTGACTGCTGTTCCTGCTCTCAAAGATTTGCTTTAGAAACATAAAGATAAACTGAATAAATAATATGTTTAGAAAAGTAAAACAAGTGTGACAACGGTGAGGGAATACGCTCTCCACAAAGTTCACATTTCAGAGTAGTTGAAAAAAAGCCAATAATTTGCTCTAGTCATCACCGGTGATTAATAATGTATTCATGCGTTTGTATTTGTTTTGTTCTGTAGCTCTAGGTTCATCAAGCAGAATTGCAGATAAAACACTGTATTGATATAAATTATAGATAAGGAAATCATCACATGATATGCTGATGCATTATACAGTGAATGTTTGATAGTTCGCCATATGAACGAGTGAGCAAAACATTAAAAATACAGTAACTCATGACAATACACCTCCATTTTCTAACAAGTGCTCTAAAATATTCAGTGTTTATCACCTTCAGGGTTGGAAGACACTATGTAAACAATGAGAATTAATTGATAACTCAAATATAAGACTGCATTGTCTTTGCTCTTCTATACAACACAGAAAAACAAAAACAAAAAAACAAACATGAATCCAAAATGTTCAACTATGTTGTCCTGGAAGCAGCACAGGGAAAAGCTCTGATTGGTTCCTTACCTGGCGATACTCCAGTCAGGCTCGATCTTCAGGATAGTAGGATCTTCTGTGTAGCTGAACTTGACCTCTGGGTTTCTCAGCTCAGCAGCATTTATGTCCACCATGACAGGTGTCTGGCCCGTGGCCTGGCCTGCTGGGGTTACACATACTATCTCCTTGGCGCTCCGCCTGAAAGTGAGGGAGATATAAGAGAAGACAAGAGAAAAGGAAGTCACAGGCTAAGGTGTGTCTCATAGTGATTGAGTTAAAGATTAATACTAATAGTTCCTGGAAACAATGAGTTTTTAGGCACCCCAAACAGAAAAACACAATTACACAGGAAGGAAACTCTTGTTCATCCTTTTAATTACTTGTAACACAGACACGGCGGTGACTGTCATACATCCACAAGGCCAACATCTTTCAGTCTGTCCAGCCCTGGTTTCGTCAGCCTGAATCATACACTGTTGTACTTCAAAGCCCTCACACTCTCCCTCTCTCTGTCCGTCTCTCCTTCCCTCCTTTGCTTTCTCTGGCTAACAGATCTGAAGTGGCAGATCAGGCTGGTTGTCTCTCTGTGTGATGTAACTCCCTCCCTTGCAGACAGCCAGCCAGCTGTGACCTGCTGTGAAACTTTGCGCTGCTGCCAGAAACTTTGTGCTCCACTCCACTGGCTCATTCCACTTTCCCCTCCCCATCGAGGGAAGACACTGCTGGAAGAGAAGCGGTGGGGATGGCAACCTATGTGGGCATACCTGTGTACGTGCACAGTGTGTTGATCAAGTGTACTGTGTAGAGGGTTTGTGAATTTCCATATAAATGCTGTTCACAGGCAGAAGATTAACACTTACTCGGGGTGTAAGTATGCTTTTTGTGTCAGTCGACGTCTGCCAACGCCCTACAAAGCACTCAAAGAATGTGCAAAAGGTTGCGCGTATGAGTGGTGCAGACACGGAGGCAGGTGGGACAGTATGAAATTTTGAACATGAGAAGAGCAAGCTGATCTGTACACAGATCCTCCCCCACTATCCGCTGTGGAAATAAAATCCACATAAAACAGAAGATGGAGAAGATGAAAGAACAAAAATCCATTTTTGCGTCTTTACTGGGATTTCGGGTGGGGTTTGGCAACTGAACAAGAACGGACATATTGGGAGTCTTTGTCCCAGGAGGAAATTTTATTTTATTTCCTTTTACAGGGTCCTCAGAGGGAAATGCTGCTGAAGAGGGGATGAAGACAGATGGGAAAAACTGAAGGACGAATGGAAAAAAGAAAAAAGAAAAAAAAAGGTTTTTCACATTCCACTAGTGCTGTGTTTCCATGGAAACAGTTTTCACAACGCTGTCACTGTCAAGAGTGCCAGTGGTGCCGCGTACGTATTTTTGACAAGGTTGCGGCCACACAAAAGAAGCCAGAAGGGGACACAGAAAGGAAAAAGGAAAGAAAAGGGGTTGCACAGGGAGATAAGAGGATGAGTGACTCGGGGTAAATAGGTTTTGATTAAAGCAGAGGCCCCACTGAATACAAAGACACATTAAAGAGATAGACTCAACCAGTTCATTACTTTGGCCATAAAGGTTATTGCTGCTCAGTGAATGAAAGGCCAAGACTATTATGTTCACCTTTCTCGGGATGTGCTACAGAGCTTTAAATTGGCCTCTACTTTTGCTTTTGATATGATATAAAAAGAACTTGATGGGTCCAAGCTTATTAGTTTAACCTGTCACTTGTTGCCTAAGAGAACGGAACCACTACAATAAAAAAACACCACTCTAAAGCAAAGAAACAAGAAAAGTGGAAACAAGGAGTATTCCTATACCACTTCCTATCTGACAAACATAACCTCCATAAGGAAGCTTCCATCAGATAAACCTTTTCAGTATATATGCGATTGTTTTAGGGAACTAACAATCTTTTCTGTGATGTTTTCTTGTGCCATCTGCCAGACACCATACATGATTGGATTTAGTTCAGAGCCCAGTTTTTTGTGAGTCTGCCAGCAAGAGACTCAAAGAAACAATGGAGTTCTTGGCTAGGGGAATTAGAGTCATATCAAATTGGATCAATGTCTCCTCTCCTTGAAATCCAAACACAACCTCTTGCAGACTGAGTGACAAGTGAAGATAGCAGAGAAAGATCATTCCAAAAACTAAAAAGGTGGGAGAAAAATTACATATTTCAAACATCGGTTCAAAGCAGCAAAATGTAAGTTACCAATTACCAGCAACACCATATCATTCCTTTTAAATTATAGTCATATCTTTGAGAAAATGTGGGCCATGCACTTAAGCCATCCACAGCAGAAGTGAACAACGATATCGGCTTCACTGGGAAAGGCTACACTGTCATCCTGCTGGGAATTACAGCACTGCAGGTCATCCTGTTACTCGCTGCTTTTGCTAGTCCTGCACAAATCGAAGGCACTGACCAGGGAAGAATGTCATACATTAAAAACAGGGAATAACTACAATTACTAAACGCAGCAAACGGTGGGAAAAGTTGGCAAAAAACAGTAGCAGATGTAGGCAAAATATTCTGCATTACATGGCTATTATTTGTCTAAAGAGCAGAAATAAAACAGCTACACTTTAACCCAGTAAATCAGTAGTAAATCTGCAAACATTTGTTACAACATCTTGAAACGGTAAGGCCAAATGGTTCCTCTTCACTGTTTGGAGAGCTTTAATCAACATGGTCCCCTGCCTGCACAGCAGCACAACACAAATTTAAACTGTCATTTTCTTAGAAAAATCAGCCTCTATAAAAACCTTACATAAACAAGAGTTCTGTGACTTTGTTGTAAACTGCCCCCCCAAAAAATCTTCAGGTTGAAACACTTGAACTAAAAGAATATACTGTAGATACTCCAAGCACTCTGGATTAACTCACCTCTCGAAACGGCAGGGGTGAAGTCCAATCTTCACAGACACAGCGCTGCCCGCGTTGAGATGACTGCCATCAATAGTGATCCTTGTTCCTCCAGATAGCGGCCCGGTGGAAGGATGGACTCGTGAAAAATATGGGGACTAAAGAGGGACACAGACAGAGGCCGAGCAAGTTAAGCGTCACTTATCGACTGGACTGTGGCTGCCAAATACATGTGTTACAATCATCCAAAAACACAGTTGTAATATACATCAACAACATTTACCACAAAAGTGAAGGCCTTGCTTGAGACTGTTTTGTAGTCGGGGTGACTACAGTCTCTGACACACACTTCCACCTGAGCCTCCTGCACTCTGTAACCTGTTGCATCATTTAGCCGACACACAATCCTGAAAACAAGAGGAAAAAAAGTTTATCACTATGTAAACGAGTGAATGTTTTCAGTTTCAGTGTTTGCTTAATAGTGTGACAACTTGGTCAAAAAAAAGGGACAGAAAAAAATGAGGAATACTTCTTTTCTGCTCTGTCTAATCAGAAAAGCATTCAGATATTTATGAGTGAAGTGTTTCATTAGTTTCCATCTTATTCATAAAAAATAACAAAAACAGACTAAATGTTCTATTAGAGATAATGTGAACTGCTACGAAACTAAAGGCTTTTCTGTGTGTGTTCATGCATTAGCGTGTATTGTAGAACCATAAGCTGCGCACTTGGCCTTGGGCGCTGGCTAGCCAAATGAAAATCCACAGGAGAAATGATTGAACATGGAGAGGAATGGTGGTGTAGCCCACAGGGAGAACACACACACACACACTCATTTCATGTTTCACCCACTGGAGACATAGTTGAATGTTAATTAGCTAGAGCGCACGAATGAGACAGAGAGAAAGCACGAGAGCGCAAAGGAAGGAGGGAGTCAGAGAAGAAAGGAGAAAGAAAGAAGTAAGAAAGAGCTTGATTAATTGAACAAGCTCATATCCTACACATCACCTCAGCTTCCCCTCCCTGCGATGAGTTATTAAGTCTCCTGCTTCCATCCACCCTGCAGGTGGCCATGGCAACTGCATCGCGGCCGCAACAATGAATTTCACATTGCGATGCTGTGCGTTTCCATTGTTTTTACTTTCCCTTTCATTTATTCGCTGTCCTCCTGCTATGACAGAGGCCATGATTAAAATGCTGGACAAATCTCAGTTAGGAATGCAGCTCCGCTTGCATCATTATTGCCCAGATGACAGGTGGCTACACTGAGCTGGTATTACGTGGTTAGAAAGTACATTAGCTAAGATGACAACAACATAAATTATGCCTCACTCAATCAAATAACTTTGGTGGAATGTAGAATGTTAAAAAATTAAACATATGTCAAATTGTCACATAGTAACTACTAATAAGGCAATAAAAAGAGGGAGCTTAGGTTCTGTTTTTCTTCACTGCTGGCAATGATTTACTTTTCTCAAAGTGAAGTTAAACCATGTAGTGAATATTTGATGACTTAGGTGGGAAAAGGCCACACTTCCTTGCAATCCAATTCTTTCCAATCATAGAAACTGATGTAGAAGAGGTGGCAGAAGCAGAAAGCCAGAGTGAGAACAAGGTGTCTACGTTTTGCCCAACAGTCATTGCACATCCTCTTGTCTTTCGCAGCTGACCTTTGACCTGTGCCGTCTATGCTGTGACCCCGTCTTGTTTTCTGTGCTATGGCTCTGATGGGGTCACAGGAATGACGAGTGCAAACGGGACACTAATGGCACCGTATGGCTAACATCACTTTTAATTAGCATGACAGCCTAACTGCTAACCGCGCCCTCCTCTTCCTGCGGGTGCTATGGCAACAGGCCAAAAGCAGCATTATTGAGCTGGCCGGGTTAAACGTCACCATCTTGACGTTTGGATGTGATCACTTGGAGAAAATGAACATGTTTGGAAAAAAAAAAAGTTGGGCTACTCCGCTCTGTCTGAACAAAACAACACACGAGTTTATAAATTATAAATCAAGACTGACATGTCACTACGCTACTCTAAACCCACTAGTGAGTGTGGAACAGCATTCTGTTTTCCTGACTGTCAAACCATCAAAGTCACATTTCTTCTGGTTTCTTCTTAGCGAGGGTGGCAGAAAGAAAACCAAGTCTGCTGGGACTGTGCTGCAAAACTCAGCAAATGGGGCATTTTTGTACAATGACAGCAACATGGTTGGAAATAGAATATTGAGGACGCCTCCAACTGTGACGAGCTTCACCAATTCTTTCCTCATCAGAAAATGTATCTTGTCTGCTTAGATGAATACAACATAAAAGAGAAAGTGGGACTCATCTTGTAATTTCATTGCCCCAGTATTTGGAGGAGCTATAATGGGGCACTGCCAGTGTGCCAGTGCCCCAGATTTCTTCTTATTCTGAATGTAATTTAATTAATGATTCACATGATATCGTTTACACGTGAAATAAAGAACATTTTTTCAAAGAGGCACCCTGTTAACAGTTAAAACAAAGAGCTCAGTCATAAACTGAACATGACTGTTATACATTACTCTGAGTTCTACTCAGGATATACAACTGCAGCTATTAAATGGGAGTTAAATTACATCTGTGCAATCTGCTGTACTTCACCATTTCCCAGAAAACAGTAAACATAACTTAGAGTGTTCACATGACAACCTTTCATGAAGAATAGCTTTCAGTAGATGTATATTGCACACTTTTGATAATATTAAATCCACTTATATCTAAAAATGGGTCAAATTAATCCTAATGAGGCGAGTTATATGAGGTATTTCAATGCTGCTTGACCTGACCTGAGCATTAGTTGAGTTGAACAGGTTTTATTCAAGTTGCTGTCAGAGTTACTCGGACTGAACATGTACAGAAAGTAGCAGCACCATGCACAGCTTGAGGCTATTTGTGAGGAATTGGTTTTGTCTGTTAGTGGAAAACAGCATTTAACCTTTGAAGGTTTTATGAAACAAAGGTCTGAGAGAGTCACAGCGTTGTGCTTAGCACTCAGTGTCACAACAATAGGGGACAAGACAAAAAAGAAAGCAATGAGTTTTAGAAAGAGTGAGGTTTAAAATCAGTGGGTGTAACAGGGTGAAGAAAGAGACAATGCCAACGTACTGCTCAGCGCTAATGTATTCGTCCTCCTGAGGGTTGCACGCCACTTTGCCGATACGGACTCCATTCTGGATGTCTTTGAACTGTAGACCCAGGTTCTCACCAGTGATGGTCAGCATGGTTCCTCCCTGTCTGGGCCCAGTCTCAGGATACAACTGGGTGGTAGACCAAAGAAAGGAGGACATAAGTGAAGCAGAACAACACATGTGGCGTATATTGTGTTTAAGCATGAATGGCAGTTTACTTAGGTCATTATGGTCATGTTTCATTCTGCATGAATTACATTCTTGCTACCTCATTAAGCACGATGAAAAATGACCTTGAATCCATTAACTCCACCTCAATTCAGTCAAACATTCACAACTTGCCAACTCGCACACTTAACCTGGACCTACCCATCAAACCCTCACTTACGTCCCTCTTTTAATGTTGTGAAGATTTATAGGCTGAATACAATTAGAACACATAGTGACCCCTGGTTTCTGCTTTTTTTTCCCTAGAGGTCTGTGACAGGTGTACGGAGGTGCTAATGGCTACCCGAGGCTAGCCTAGTCGCTAATCATGGCTCTATTCATTCAGCCCCAATGCAGACAATGGTAATCAGTCTTTACTAGTATAATTAGGGCTAAAGCTAATTGGATTAGAACACGGCGGGGCAGTGGGGTCATTTGTTGCAACAGGGAGGGGGGTTATTGGGGGAGACATTAGTGGTTGGATGTCATGGAGTGGGGGTGTAAGTTGCCACAAACAAAAAAATGTATAAAAAAAAAAAAAAAGATTGATTATGAATCCTGCTTTTTTTTTTTTAACACAGAAATCTTTTGCTTGGTGTAGAAAAAAGTTGCTGTGTGGCACACAAAGCTCTACAAAGACACAGACAAACATGTCAACATTGAAACAAAGGGGTAAAACAGTGACCAGTCTCCCATATGTTTTATTTGATTGGACGGTTCAACGGTCACCAACAACTAGAATATGGGCCACTCCACTTGTAAGTCTTTAGTGGCGCTGGAAGCCTGGTGAAACACTGACTTAAAACGGTTAATATTTGTGCCATCCAACAAATTACTGAAAACCGTGTGCCGCTATGTCAACTCACTCAATTTGACCTCCATATCACTCTTTGTTCCTTCAAAGGTCAGCACTGTCACGAAGATTCATTAACAGTTTGATTCATTTGTCAAGCTTCGCTAAAGCTGAACCTTACGCTGTGCAAATTTACTTTTTCTCTATGAAGAAATCCTTTAATGACAGTGATTCTAGTGAAATTAAGTGATTGTGGTCAAAACCTTTGCCATCTTTAAAAGTGGTGCGACTAGTCCTTTGCTTTAATAAATTTACAAATTTAATCTTGTGGCGGAGGTGTGGTCCCTGGCACAGCTGCAGGGGAGGAGTAGTGCAGTGAGCTCAAGGGGGCGGTACCGGGAGGCAGGTGAGCCACAGGTGGTGGCGATTGTGTGATGACAGTGTCTTCTTTCTGTTTGTCTATATGTGACGGCAGAGTCGAGCGGGAGAGAGAGCTGGATCGGAACGAACTGCTACCTGTGCAGAACTGTCAAATAAATACAGCTCTTAAGAGCAGAAACATTGTGTGTATCGCATACTTCACAAATCTATTTTTTAAAAAAGGATGGGAATACACCAAGTGCTGGAAAAGGTGACAGCAGGGATAATGTATTCAAATATTCAGGTTTGTAAAAGAAATAATTTAATAGTTTAGGAAATACTATCAGCAGCCAGTTAGCTTAGCACAGCATAAAGAACAAAGGTGGTGGGGAAAAAAGCCAGCTCAGATATCTAAATCATTACAAAATCCAGCTATCAGCACCAAAAGTCACTAATTAACATATTATGGCTTGTTTGTGTAAAACAGAAATATTATAACATGGCAATAGGTAGAGCCATTGCAGCTGCCACATCTTGTATTCAGTCTTTGTACCAAGCTAAGCAGCAGTCGTAGCTTCATTTTTACCACTCAGACATAATGACAGTATCAATCTTACTGACACCATGCCAACAATGAAAATATGTTCTGCAATATTCAGCTTCTTTAAAGCTTATCTACAGTCTTACAGATTAATTAGATTAACCTCTCAACCCACTCAAATATTTCCCCACCTGGCACTACAATGATACCCAGTCTAACACTATGGAAAAGGTGGCAGGTTAGTAAAAGCCACAGGTGTTTAGAAAACCACTAATACAAACACACAATGGGAACAAAGCCCAGTGTCATGCAAGCCAGAAATGAAATGCTGCACATATTAATTAATGGCTATTTATCAGCTGGCACTCCATCTTGAACTTGTGTCTTTTATTTCAGTCTCTGTCTCCGTCTTTGACAGTGTGCCCAAATGTATAGATTTTAGCTGGAGACAAAAGAATGACTGGCATGCAGCAGTGCTCAGTCACAATCTTTAGATATGGTAATCAACCTCTCTTTCTCTATAAGCACTGGCTTATCAAGCACATAGACACACAAAGACACAGAGTGAGACGCATACACGCATGCACGTTGTTCCATCCACAACCAAACAACACAAACAAAGCGCCCTTTTTGATAAAAGCCACCAGCCTAAACACTCGCTCTATTCTCCTCTCACCATCATAACGCTCTACACTCATTCATACTCGCTTTTTTCTCTTTGTGGCTGACTTGTCCCGATGTATTTGAGGCTTTATGTCAGGCCTATTGTGGATGGCTAAGAAGCAGTGCACAGATAGCATCTGCAAATTAGAGGAGGAGGAGGGGGAAGGGGGAAACGGGCAAGGGACACGGGGGGAGATGATATGAACATGGTGTAAGGCTTCCAGAGTTTATCTGTGATATGAAAGGCTTTCAAAAACAAAAACTCACAAGCAATCTGATAGAGGCAATGACGTGAAAGAAGAGAGGGATCAAATAAGTCTTTAAACGTTAAATGTTTCCATGTGACTGAGTCAAACAATATTAGCTCTGAAGATGTGTAGCCTTATAGAACAGGAACAAATCTGTGTCAGAAGTCAGAATCACATCGGGGCCAATTATATCCCTCTGGCTGAACTCTGATCATTAAACAAGTACACAAGCTTAATTAGGACATCATCGTGGCTGACATCCAGTTACAATCCTCCCCTTTATGAATGAGCACGGTAAGTATTTACCCAACAGTGGGTAAATACTCCTATTTTTGTAACAGTGGGGGCTTACTTTTTAGCCCCAAAATACAATCAGCAAATCACAGAAGCATGGTCAATCAACACCCGTAAACAGAACAATATCTATCTCTATATGGATAATAAGGAGGTTGCAAGCAAGAGGGTAAGGAAGATAGAAGGTAAGGGAACAATGAGACCAAAGGATGAGATTCAAAATAAGGGAAAGGAAAATGAAAAATACTGAATAGTTAATAGATAGAGGAAATAGTCGGTGGAAGGGATGGAAATTTAAAAAAAGTGTTGCCAAAAAACCATAAAGGATGAGAAAAACAAATGTGACTAGCTACAAAAAAGAGATGGGACATAAAGAAAACTGGCAAAGGCAAAAACCACTAAAGCAGTACATGAGGGAGAAATGATAGGCCATCAGATCCATTTATGCACTTTAATACATATACAACATCAAGAAACACTCACACATAAACACATGGAGCTTACCACGTGCTAAAACCCTAAAAATGCAACCCTCCCACACACACAGACTGGAATGGCCTGCGTTGTTTTAATTGGTTTCTAAGGGCTAGCTGTGATGCTCTTCCTGTCCCCTAGGAGATGGCAGGCAGGAGATGATGGATAATGGAGGGCCAGGCAGCATCCAGGGCCAGTACCAGGACACTGCTGTGCTACACTGGGACACAGTGGCATAGAGAGTATGTGTGTGTGTCCCTATCCATGTGGCTTTGAATGCCATTTTGAGAATATAATACAGACTACCTAAATTGTAGCTTACTTTATTTTCATTTGGAGGCTTCTGAGAATGTGTGGGCACCATTGTGAGTCTTGCTGGCTTGTGTGAGTGTTAGCGCAGGCTCAAAGACACACACGCAGGGAGTATTTTCTTGCTTGCTTGGAAGGAAGTACTAATTAATCTTTGTGCACAATGTCAGTGCACAAAAATGCAGCACAATAAAAATAGCACTTCATCAGCTTAACAGCCAAATTCTTACAATGTCTAAAATCATCATTTAGTACCTAAAACATTAATTGCTGAATTTGGAGAGAAGTACTAGGTGCCAAAGCTGTTAGTGGCACAGTGGCCACACCGCACACTACTGAAAAATATCAACTGGACAATAGCCCACTCAGAAATAACACTAAATAAGTTAAACACTTGCTGCTCTGACAGCTCTTACTGTGTGTATGTTGTGCACACATGTGTGTCTCCAGTGGTGTTTCCTCCCCAGCTGAACACACATTCCTTGGTCCAAATGAAATTAGTGGTTAATCCACCAGCTATTGGCCACACAGCAGTTAGCATGCTGCATAAATGAACAAAGCAGGCTGAATCAGGCAAAAAGAAAAAAAAGATGAAACAGGGAAAAGGGGATTTGACCAAATGGTTGGTAAGAAGTGGAATAATATTCAATTTGTGTGGCCAATGTGATGCTCTTTGGGGGGCGGGGGGCGGGAGAAGATAAAATGGCGGATGAAAAAGGAGAGATTTTCTTTGTCATCTGCAGATGTTCTTTTGGCGTTAAATGTCAAACTGTAAATGTCAAAGGTGGAGAAGAGAGGTGAGGCCAGCGGCGCAGCTTGGTGATAACGCTTCCCCCAGTGTCTCTTTCTTCTCCACTTCTTTGTCTCTTCTTCTGCATTCTCAAACTTGCAGTGCGTCTCTTCTCCTGCTGCTTTTTGAAGCTCTTTGCCAGCTTTTTGACTGCCACCAACATCTTGCCCAAGGGCATGATTTACCCCTACATATGCATGCAACGGCACATGCTTGTGAGCACAACCCCCCTACCACCTCCCGTTTCTCTCCCGCAAGCACGCACACACAACCCAGTTGCCTCTGCATGCTTGTTTCAAAGAGATAACTGAAACGAGCACGAAGAGAGAGGGAGCATTAGCAAATGGTTTTATCTATGTGCCAGAGCTCCAATTAACCAGTATCTTCATTACACATTCAAAGAGACGAGCCCGTGTCACACAGGAAATGGACTGAGGGCTTCAGTCACACAAGTCAACATCAATGAAATGAGCATGGATATTAAACATATATTTCACACTCATTTAAGTTGAAGAATTTAGATGATTCTTCAGCTTATTTGAGATACATTTAGAGGAAGAAATGCTTGGCTGAAAGTTTGAATCACTGTTGGAGACACAGTAAAAATGGAAGAAGACAGACTGACGAGAGGGCTGAATGTCAGGACGCGTCTCACACAGCAGTGCATTGCTTTCAAACCGCACTGTGTGTGCACTAGTCCCAGTGGTGAGCTGTAGGAACTGTGACCCAGGTCGCACTCAGACGAGGACCACCGCCACGGTTACTAGTGGCAACAGATGGTTACGCTATGGTGTTTAGACGCCTCGGCTCTGCCAGCCTGTCAGATGAACACATGCACATGTGCACGCACATATTCAGCACCCGTGGCGGGACACAATTAACGCACTACCACATCCTCGGCTTCTTTGTCTCTCTCCAGACAACCACCCTCCCTAACTCTTCATTTAGGTGCATGTGTGTGTCTGTGTGCGCTTCTGTGTGAAGCCGTCGTCTCTGATCTCGTCAGTGTGTTCAGTCTTGGAGTGTGTGAACTGCCTCCTCCTTGCCAGCCCATCTGTGTTGCTGTTGCAGTCTTAGTGTTGGCTTCTAAGTTGTCTATCCTCTCTGCTGTCTGCCCTCCTAGGATGTCCCCTTCACTCTCCGGGGCCAAACAATGACACAGAGCAGGAAGACTTTTCAAAGCTCCTCTTTTGAAAAATTTGTTTTTACTAATGATCTGGCTTGGATTCTTGTAGAAAAAACACATAAGAATCAATCATAGCCTGCTTACAAGTAACATACTGTAATGTGAAGCCTCTCTTCTTAGACCCCTGAGTTGTTTGCAGTGAGTTGCTAGGTCATGAACAACCAATCAGCAGCGTGAGTGTGTGCTTTAGCAGTGCTTAGAGAAGCCTATTCTTTTTACCTTGAATTTAGCTGTTCCATGCAATGTTGTTTTTAAAGTGGGCTAATGATGAATGTGGACACTTTATGATTCACATTCTTTGCTCAAACAGCTTTCATTCAAAAGGGTTTTTGAAATGTTGTGATATAATGAGCTGAGAAATTACAAAAAAATTAACTATTTCTGCTTTATTTTTCTCTTCAATTTTGTTGTGTCAAAGAGAATATTTCTGTTGTGCACAGTCCACTCTGCATGTAGTTATATGTCTGGATATAGGGGTCTGTGTGCATGTGTGGGTACATTTGCACAACAAGACGTGTACCATCTGTTATCTTGGAATCATGCTTAACTGCAATACAATATGTGTAAGCATGTGTCATTATTATCAAGTCTTACCTTGGTGATCTTGGGGTGAGCACAGCGGCTGTTTCCTGTTGTGGCATGCATCCAAGTGCTCTCTGGGGGAGTACACTCCTGTCTCAGGGAGCACTTCTTTTCCCCAACGCACCAGCCGCACTCAAACCTGGGGTTTGCCTTCAAACACATCCCACAGCTATCCCTCAGTGCGTAGCACTTATACAGGTGAGCTGAAGAGAAGGAGGGAGAAATGAAGCATCATGAAATTATTACTGTTGAACTGAGGCTACCAAGTGAATAAAACATCCAGTCAATATAATATGTTAGAAATGACAGGGTGTGCTAGCGGTTAGCACTGTGGCCTCAAAGACATCAAAGAAGGTTTAGACCTACTTCCCAGCTGGGACCTCTCTGTGGAGTTTGCATATTCTCCTTGTTTTTATAAATCCTTGCACCAGTCTCTTATGTTGCTGCTTATCAGCTGGATTGTAACTCCCCCCAGTCAAAGACTATCTTATTTTCAGACTGAAATAAGCAGATAAGAAACCTGACAGTTTTCTTTTGAATGAAATTAAATTGCTTTATTTTCACTTCCTCAGCTTTATCATAAAATTTCAAAACTTCTTCAGTGTCACTGAGCCAAAGTTGAGTTAAGGCCCGATTTCCCAAAGGCACGAGGAACAGAAGAGTAAATCTTTCCTCTCTCTTTCTCTGCTATTCCTTCCCCAAATCCCATTGGTCATGGAGCAGCTTTAAAGAAACCCTATGCCAATTACTGGCTGCTAAACGACTCGCCTTTAATTACATTAACCTATCAGTATTTAAGATGAGTGAGCATCACTTGCACTCTACTAGATGATTATCATCACTGAGAAATACAGAGGTGGCTGGCAGTGAAGGGAGAAGAAGACGAGAGTCATATTTAGGCTGTAGGTCACTGCCTGATGTGTTACATTTGAGTTAACACACAATGCACAAAGTGATGAAGTAAAGACTACAATACTACAGACACGCCTTTGTTTACATGGTACAAACACATGTAGACCAGTTACACCACTCATACTGAGAGATATCTGACATTTAAGACTACAACAGCTTGCTTGGCTCGATTAGACTACAAAGAGCGATCAATAAACAGCACAGAGTGATGTGGTGTTTCCTTACTGACAAATGGCAATAATCACTAACTCACAAACATGTAAGATATAACGGCAAATTCTGGCATTAAATACTACATCCAAAATACCCATTACTTGTTGTGTCCTTAAACATTAATGAGTAACAACCAGGAGCAGACTATGCTACTCCCTCTGTTGTACAAAACTCAATGTGCTTGTCATCCACAGACTATATCGAACTGGCGATGATGTTACTTTACCTCACAGCAGGGGAATAATGTTACATCCCCCACTGTGCTTTACAACCCACAATAATTACGAAGACAGCATTATAAAGACTTTTACCAGTAATTATATCCAACAGACATGATCTCATTGTCTTCTCCCACAGTGGTGCACTGAGAATGTATATGAGTTTAATTATTACCCCCAAGGTTCCTGGATGAGGTGTGGTTTCACATTAAATCAAATATAATGCACTCTAATACAGTTTAAAGAAATATATATGTCTTCTATGCACTATCACATTAAAATAACACAAGTCAAGATACACACGGATGCCTACAACACTAAAGAGATTAACAAACAGGAAAATGCAACAATATGCATACAAAACATGGTAAAAATCTGTTTAAAATGCAAAGGGTTATGTGTTTTTGAATATTAGTTGGTGTAAACCTAAGACACTAACAGTGTAGCGGTCTTTTGCACCTCGACTCATGACGCTTGCCAATTTCTGCTTTGTTCAAATTGGACAATTTGCAAACAAAGCAGAAATTAGCCTCATTGCTCTACAACATGCACACACTGTACATCCCAAACATGGCTCAATATACTGAAATTTAAAACATTTAGAGAGAGAAAATATCAATTACATTGATCCCTTTGACACTAGTTGCTACCCATTAGCCATGACAAAAGAGTCTCGTGGGGTGGAACCTGAGCCTTGACGGACATAATTATTATTCAATATATGCATTAGTGAATACAAATGACCAAAACTAGAATATGTGAACTCTCTGGCATTGACAGAAGATTTGAGCACATTCCTTGGGTGCAGTGTTTAACTGTGCTTTTTCTCTTTTGTTAGCACAAACAGTTTAATAATGTGACTGTTTTGCCTCTTCTACACACAAATACACACACAGTCATCTAGATACGGTTCTCAAATATGTAACTGTGAAAGATTGTGTCAAAATGTAACAGTATCTATGGTAATTTAAAACAGCTAACCAACTAAAAACACCCACCCACTAATCCATCCATCTGGGTTGTGGTGGGGGTGGAGCCTATCCCAGCTGTCATAGGGCAAGAGGTAGCTGTGGACAGGTTATGAGTCTGTTGCAGGGCCCAGTGCATTCACAGCTATGGCCAATTTAGAACCACCAATTAACCTAACATACATGTCTTTGGACTGTGGGAGGAAGCCACTCAATCTCTCAATAGGCCAGCAATGGCTGCTTTTTGACTGTAGTATTTGGGGGTAATGTGCCATTCATGAAGCAGAAAAGATGATTGGGTGATTATTACATAATACATACTGATTGGAGTCATAAATATAATTGTTAAGGTAAAAAAAAAAAAAAAAATGTTGTACGTCACTGCAGGACACTGAATTCCTTCCCGGTTTCTAAGACAAATCTAACGCATTCAACCACATTCAGTTCCTACCATAAGTAACCTTTAATATTACTCACCTTTAATGTTATAGGGGTTGTCAATGACAAAGTTTCCATTCCAAACTACAGACAGGTCGACAGGCAGGTCGCTGATGTCATTGCCCTCATAATTATACTGAAATATAAAACAAAGAGAACAAGATTACAATTCATACTCATCCATTCAACATTTTTCTTACATCAGCATCATCATCAGAAAACATTCCATCTTTCAATAAAATTCTTTCAATAAATTCATAAGAGCGAGGGAAAAAAAAAAAAACACAGCTAATACCAAGAGCAAACTCAGTTAAGCTAGTGGTTGGTAGTAATGTCATACCCTGCGGTGCTCACAGAGTTGAAGGGCCATAAAAATGAATGATGAGAGACAGGCTATATTGTGATTTTTACACATGGCACATCCGCTGCTGCCTGGCAGAGCGCAGAGTTGATTAAGAGATTGGAATCCCCATCACTGTATGACTCATTCCATTCCAGTGATGAATGAAATGCATAATATATCTCTGACAATAATATTCTCATCTAATTTCATTTTTGCATCCTGAACTAATAAGAGTTGAAATGTAATTGACTCATCGTTGGCATAATCAGTTTTACGGAATTGCTTTAAATGAGACAACAAGCTTCAAAAGCGGTGATGTGATGGCGGCGTGTTAACTGAACGGGTAACGGAGAAAAGAGCTCCTATGAGTCCCTGCCCAAACTCCCAACATATAAATTATCAATGACAATTATCACCAGCAAATAAAATGCCACTTTAGAAATTACACCGCCTCCCCAATAACCCCTGCTGATGTGAGGTAAATACAACATCTTCATCAAGAACTTCACAGACTTCACCGAGACAGGTTTTACATTATTAACGTCTCTTTTGTTAGCTGTATTTCACACGACATAAAGCAGACACTATATGACAAGATGGGTGTGTTGTCAGCAGCAATGTTGAGGTGACGGCTGGTGAGACTTCAGATAATGACCTAATGGTGCCCAGCCCCTCTCACTACCTCTGGTATGGTCAGTATCTCCAGTATCTCCCTGGGTGAGAGATAGCAGGACTTTTCTCTTCTAGTAGAGTGGTGATAAAATCCAACGTGAAAGCCCCAAGCTCGGGGCTATGAGCCCTCAAAGATTGAATCTAGCTACAACTTTGCCACTATGTGATATCACCCACTCCAGTGTGATACTGTGAGATTTATCCTGACATCTGTAATAACAGTGAATTTGAATATATTTGAGGGAGGAAAGGACTAAAAAATGTGCACTGAGAAGATAAGAAAATGAGAGGACACAGCAATGTCACAATGTGTGAATGGCTGATTAATTCTTTCATCACTTTTTTTGTGATTGGATGATTTACATTTAGCGGGCCCTGAAGGCTGAGACGCTGATATCCGAATAAAGAAAGACGTCTCCATGCATCTCAGAAAAAATACCACTTTGCTCTTAGAGCTGATTTTAAAGGCAAATTCTTTCAAAATGTGTTTTCAGGCTCACTCTAATTTATTTAGCAGCTGTGAACTACTGAAACTTTTACTTGAGCAACTCTACCTGGAAGCTGGCCTACAGAACACTGAAGAAAAAGAAAAAGAAAAGAGACAACTTTTACAGTCTCACTGTAGATATAGTAAGTTCTGAATTTAGACAGTGCTATTGCATTACAACTAGATTTTTAAGACAAAACATTAGCCTTGGCACAGTACAAAATAATAAGGTAGGGTGTGAAAAGCAAAGTGGATGGGCAAACAGAAAAGAAAAAACCGATAGAAGATGTGAAAATACTTGGAATTTGTGATCAAAAGCTCAGAAGTGGAGTGAAAACAACAAAAAGATGGTGAAAAGGAAGGATGACAAAGAGGGTAGGGAGAGGGGGTATAGAGCAGGTAATGCAGCAGAAAGGGTGAAAGGGAAATAGCGAGGGCAAGATGGATAGAGAGAGGTGATTGTGTGTTATTCTGTGGACACCATTCATTTACACATGGAATAAGAGGCCGGGGCTGGGCTGTAAGCGCGTGAGCTGGTGGGGGCTAAAGTGAAATTGGCATTTTCAATTTGTTCTCTGACATGTCTGCCTCGGTCTTTTCACACATTCCTCTGCCTCTCCTTCTCTTGCAATCCTCCTTTCCAACCCTCCTTTTTCTCTTTCCCTTTCCCTCTCATTATTCCTTCCCTATACCTCTTTACAAACCTCTTCCCCTATCAATCTTAGCTTGACTTTCTCTCATCTGCCTCAATCCCCCCCAAAAGGTTCACAGTCAAACAAGGAAATATGAACCAGATTCCTTATCAGATATACCAAACATTTCCAGAAAAACACATGTGCACACTGTACTATAAATATATGTCCGGCACATGGGACTCCTTCCAGAGAAGGATGCCGGCAAATTCATCAAAGACTGATCACATGGTCTGTACAGGAAGTAAAATATGATGAATAAAAACACATGCAAACACAGGAAGATAGGGCACAGCAAAAACACATTTTGGACATCAGCTATTATTTCTCTTCTGAAGTTTGACCATATGAACCTCTTCAATCTCTCCCTCCCTCCTTCCTCATCGCTCCACCACAAGACCACCCAGTCTGCCTGGGAACAAGAGCACTTCTTCAATTGGTAAAGATGGAGAGAACGTGTGAGTGTGTTTGAGTGTATATCTGCATGCAAGACAATAGGAGAGAAGAACGGGGAGAAAAAAGGAAGTGCACAGGGACACTGCACTGTGAACATGTGCAAAGAGTGAAAAAGCATCAAAGCATCGCAGCGAGAAGGAGATAAAGAGGCAAAAAGAGGCAGGAAACACAAGACATCTGGAATAAAGCTGAGACATAAAAGCTAGAGATGCAAGTGGGAGAAAGATGGTGAGAGTAGAGAAGAAGGCTGTTAACCAGCCAAGGTCAGCTTTGTATTTGGAAATTGCTCAAGCTGATGAAGGGGTTCGAAAATTATCAACCGCTCTCTGAACAGTCAGTTGTGTTTACACTAAGCAGCAGGTAGGTTTCTCATAATCTGTAACATGACACGAAGGTTGTTAAATTGAAGCAGTCAAAATCAAAATGGCAAATAAACAAAATTAAACACTGTTATCCTGAATGCTTTATTTTGTAGAGATTAACAGGGAATACTGCTATATAAATAAACCTGAATTAAATTAATCTAAACACACAAACAGAGAGAAAGGAACTCGCTGCAATACCAACATGATAAAGAATAACAAAAGAAAAACAAATTACCAAAATTTCAATTACTTGAATACCAGACCATTTCTTTCCAAACCATTTTTAAAGACAAAAACATATCTATACATCCATCTGCTGTATTCCCACAGGACAGAAGACTAGCTTTAGTTAAGGACAAGAGACCGAGGTGCCATTTATTTCTGCCCTTGCTTCTCTGCTGAAAAGCAAATTCTAAGAGAAGGCCTTTTTCTTCTTTGACCATGTTACCAATTTTACTCAATAAAGTAGAATAGTAACATATTTTAGATGTATATCAGCCTCTTAACACTGATTTTTACCTTGTTGCCTAACTCAAAATGTCCACCACAAGTACACATCAATAAAACACCAAAGCTATCTATCCTCTGTTTTTTGTTGTTTTAAATCTATGATACAAGAATTTGCCCATGTCTGTATATCAGTCCTCAAAGAAGAGTCTATATTGGGAACTGGGACAACACAAACATGCATATTTAGTTAGGGAGGAGAGTGTATGTGCATGTATGTGTGTTAAACGGGCAGCAGAGAGTGGGGGAGCCATTGGAAAGGTTAGGTTATTATCCAGAGCTCATCTTCTCTCATTGCACCAAGGGCTTATTAAACTTTTATACTGAACCACCACTGTTGCACAACACAGCGTTCAGGGAATACACACATGGGCCTTGGACAGGGTTTACGCACATCATACAGCAAATTCCAGTATGAAAATTAAACACCAAGAAATAATTCTAAAAAACAAAGTCACATTGAAAAATGGAACCACAAAATCACTACATTTTACAAAGAGGGCACACAGAGAGAAAATTAGAGATGCAGAATATTTACAATGAAAGAGCAGATGACAGAAACAGGAAATGGAGATTCCATAAAGGAAACAAGAATATGCAGTGACAACAAATAAGCCAGTGTAACAAAAAAACTAAAACAAAGAAGAGAAGAGACATTTGTCACTGGAAACTAAAGAATGGGAGGCAGGTGTAGATGAATGAAGGAGATGAATAAAGGTAGGGTGAAGATGGAAAGTAAGGCAGGTAACAATGGGTAAATTCTATGAGAGCCACAGCCTCATAATTGGTCATTTTGAGGGTGTGCTAAAAAAAAATATCCCTTTTGCCCAGGGCAGGCCCATGCCTGGGATATGTATGTAATATGTGGGTTACCCTCTTCCTCTGTTCACAGATTTCTCAAGGTGATCCAAAAACCATTAGTTGACATAACATAACCTTCAACCTACATCATTCTAGTTCTGACATATTCCACGGTGAAGTAAAGTGAAATGTGTGTTTGCCAGCCTAGATAAGACTCGGCATACAGTGGATGTCCAAGTCTTGTCGTACACACCATCAGTCTTTTATATACACACACACAACTTCTGGGCAGATATAGCTTCCTTATCAAGGATCAAGTGGTAATCCGTCTTATAGTTTTGTGTTTGTGTGTACGCATGTGCGTGTGTGCATGTGTACGGTCAGGCGACAGAGAATCAGCCCCTGCTCATAATAGGAGCCTGTTAGCCAGTGCTAATCGCTAATGCTAACAGGATTGGAGCATGGCTGGGCCCAGTTCCCCAGCTTATCTCCAGCACAGACACAATAACGCACATGTGTGCATACCCGTTTGCACACATGCATGCTTCCTTCATTGATGGAAAGAAAAAGAGAGGGGTGGAGGGGAGAAAAATGCTGGGTTGAGGGAAAAATAATGCTGCCATAGTCAATGTTTCTTATTTTTCAGCCTATGCATTAAGCTAGTGTAAGCTTGCTAAAATTCTCCCAGGACAAAAGGCTGATTTTTGGTAGTTGGCAGAAATGTCCAGATTTTCAGTGGCGTCAGACTTTTTCTCCTACCTCAACTTAATGCCATTCTTCTGGTGGCCACTAACTAACTTCTCTGCCAAATAACACATATGTATGTATATGCTGGTCCCATAATGAGGAAATACAGACCACATTTTGATTTGACTCAGTAACTCCAGTAGTTTGCCATCACTGAGCGCACTCTCCATGACATTAACAAAGCTAACAACAAATATGCAACAAATAGAAGACATTAACTGGCATTAAATGACAAACTTTGTTTTTATGCAGCCCTTTATCACAATATGCAAACAAAATAACATTTAAAGTTTTACACTGTCTCCTCCACTGCGAATTTTTCAAAATGAAGTCAGCATGTGCAAGCCATGCTCTCAGTATTTATTACAAATAAGGTGATGCTGCAACTTAACTTAATGGTTTAATTAATCACAGGATTTCCAGGAAGATTTACCAATTTCTAATATTATATTTTAATGAAAGACTTTAATCTCTTATAGAATGCCTTGCTTATAGTAAGATGCTATTACTGACAATATGTTTATGGTGCTTTAACTGCACAGGCTCATTCTGTGCACATCGATATTTGTAGAACGATGAATTTTCTAATAAAAGGTAGGCATCTTTTGAATGTTTACAAGGAGAAGAAAACTGATTCTTCTATGGCAGCATACTGTGATCAGAAGGTGTTTGACATGTATGGCCACACTTCAGACAGTCACATGAAAAGAAAAGTGTGCAAATGCTCTCTAAGAGATGTGAAAGTAAGCCCAGGTCTTTTCTCTGGCTTGACCTCCTGATGGTCTCTATTCTCACCAGGGTAATGGCAGGAGAGCCTTGCTATAACAATCCCTTCAGCTTTTCAAATGTCTCTTCAAATAATGATTTAGAAAAAGTGCAGCACTGCTATGAGACAAAGGATATGTGGAGTAAATGTTACAAATTGCAGAGATGCAGGGAGACGGAGAGAAATGAGAAATAGATAAGAAAAGTGGGGTGGAGAAGTTGGCATATGCAGATAGCTGTGCTGCAGTTAATTCTTATTTATCCAGGACAGCAGCGTGGGAGCTGTGCTCTTCACCTGCCAGAAGGGAGGAGAGCAAGTGAGCCAGCAACAGGACAGAGATGAAGAGGAAAATGAGGGAGACACACACAGTATGTGAGAGGGAGGTAAAAAAGGGGGCACTGCTGGAGAGGGAAAAAAGAGCACACTATAGGAAGGTCATTGTCTGTTCTTTCTCTCACTTTGAGCTGCTTTAATAGAAGATGGGTCAGCGAGCAGTCAGATAAATGCCAAATAAGCACAGATGAGCAAACACAAGATCTTGTTTAAATATCACAAACTTAAACAGATATGTACACAAGTAATTTGAGCTATAGTAGGAAATCACATGATCAAGACTCATGTTTCTCCCAGCTATAAGATCTACTAAGACAAATACATTAACTTTAAACAACATTGTAACAGATCAGATGAGTCTGGGCTGCCACATGATGATAATCTTTCATCTGCAGCTATCCACAGTAAAACCCAGTGAATGTCTACTGCTTTTTCCCCAAATCCATCCCCACACAATACACACAGAATGTGCAAGCCAATTAAAACAGTGTCAGTGTGTGCTGTGGCTGAGTGCAATGCCAGATCTAGTGTTTATATCTCATTAAGCTGAGCTAGGCCATGCCAGGCCAGACTGTACTCTGCTCTTCTGCACCAACCCTCCACCCAACAGCACCGAGGCCCTCATTAGCCTTTTCCTGCTACCTTTAGCACTATGTGTGTATGAATATATGTGCATGCTATAGTGCGTTTATATTTTAATTTTTTTAATATGCAATTTAGTACTTTAGTTTTATTGTTCCCATAAAAAGTCAAGAGTTTAGTTTGTATTAGGACTGAGCTTCAGCCCTCTCTCTCTCTTTCTTACAAACACACACACACACATCACAGGGTGTGTGACACCATTAGACCAGTGTGGTTTGTGTTAACCACTCTCCCTGCAGACATGTTTAGCCTCTTCTCTAGACCTCTGTTTTCTCAGTCTATCCATTCATTCATCTATTTATCCATCTTTCTTGTCTGCCATACTTCTCTCATTTCCCATCGGAAGCCAGCAGACAATTTGTCCTCTCCTCAAACTCTCTCACAGTACAGTCTCAATACACCCTTCTTCTTTCACTTCTCCTCCTCCTCATCCATCTTGCACACTGCTCTCTACCTCTCTTTTTCCTGGAAGCTCTGGCTAGAAACTTCCCTTTTGTGTCTTTTCTTTTCCAACCCCGCTCTTCTTTGTTTTCCCCAACACAATCTTCCCCAAATCAGTATGGTTGCTTTCTTCTGCTCTCTTCCTGTATAAGTGAGCTCATATGTGCATACACACACACACTGATACAGGAGCACTGGTCTCCACTGCCCAGCAGCAATTCATCATCATTTTATCTCCCTTAATTGGATGCCATCAGGACCCCTGATACTTCGCATCTCTACTTTAACAAACAGCTGCTCTCTATACACAGAAGCGAAGCACACAGACACACACTCTATCCCAAACTAGATTTTCTCCTCCTGCCCCCATGTCTGCTTTTTTTCTCCACTGGTGAAGGACTGGGAGAAAGAGGGTGATGGAGTGGCCGAGCTGTTTATCAGACAGAAGGTAATGGTGTAAGGCCCGCTCTGATATTATCTGTCCTCTCATTCCTGCCCTCCGGGGAGAAACAAGGAAGAAGGATAAAGAGGGAACTGAGGGTAGGAGAATGGAGACGCACAAATGGACAAAAGGCTAAGAACACATGAAGATAAAAGAACAGAAACAAAAAGTCTTGAACAGTTTGACTCTCGTCTCTCACCCACAACCTTCAAACGATGTCCAGCTGCGCTACATCAGTCTGTCTGACCCAAGACTGCAGTCATTTGTGTGTGAAAGAATTGTGTGTACATGTGTTTGTTGCTCCAACGACCCCTCTGGCACTATGAGCACAACTTCCCAGCCCACAGCTCAGCATCCTATTGGCCTTTGTACCTTAACCGAAGCCCCTGATTGGATCACACACAAGGAAGCTGTCTGGACCGGGTCAGAAAACCGGAAGGCACCAATGTAGACACCAGCTTGTTGGTTTGGTCGCTGCTGATCGGAGTTAACTGCTACCATAAGGCATAGCGGATGGCTCTGTATGTGTCAGTAGTAATGTGGGCTTGTTTGGCACTAATAAATACGAATAGGACACTTTTTTTCTTCTTATAAAATGATCAGCATTTTTCTCTAATTAACTTGCAAATGGACTTCTGACAATCTGCCATTTCACCAACTTTCACAGGTTCCTAAAGAATAAATGCTGAATTACTTTTGGCTATATACCCAACTTCAAAAGTTAAAAATGTAAAGCAGAAATTAGAGCTCTGAGCAGTGTTTTTAAACCCTTACTCTAAATGCATGACTCTTCAAAGTCTTAACACCATGAAGACAAAGGCTTGTTTCGTGTCCCCTCTTGCAAAAGAAAACCGTTTTCCAATATTGCATTCTTTCTCTGGTCTTATGATATGCTTGCTCTTTCCCCGTTGGGATCAGCTGGTATGTACAGTAACCTTATACAGAAATACCACAGCACCAATATTTTCTCCCATGAGCAGATATGGAAAGTCAATACCCAACAAGGTTAGCATAGAGCTGAAGTTACACTATCATATATCATGTCTGCCACATATGCAGTTGGATATTGACAGCCTCCTGTTAGGAGATACAACGCAAGAGCATTGAGTTATTATGGTCACTGTAAGAGCAGTAAGGTATGGGAAACTAAAGTTTAAACATTATCCGACTGTGGATGTCTTGAATATCCTGTGGATAGTTATTTCTTTCGGATAGTCTGATGATATTGTATAAAAGAAAGGAGAATGAGTTTTGGCCTCAGGAGACACTTTTGAGCTGATTTTCTCTCTTACAGCTTCTCATCTCATTTTCCCCCTCTGTTCTTTTCAATATCACTCTCCCTCTCACTTTTCTCCATTCATCTCACCTGAAATTGTCAACTACGCACCAATTTCCCTAGTCCACGTTGCCTTCTCCTATATTCTTTTTCCACTGATTTGTACTTGTACCACTCTTTTTATCCCTTCTCCTTTCATCAACATTTCCCACCTTCACGTATACTGTCCACTCTGTACTTCCTCTTCACTTTATAGAAATTCTCAGCACACGTCTCATCTCAGCCCTCATCTTCACCTTTTCTAAGTAATGTGTCTCATATGGCACTTGCTGTGGATCTCAAACAAAAAGCTATATTGTGGATTATGCAGCGCTTGTGTTTATCACACTGATCAGCAAGTGTAATGCCCCTTACAGTCTTCTTCTGGAACTGCACATCCAAACACACTCATGCATAGCTACCCGGGGATCCGTAGCCTAAGGAATATAGAAGCATGCAGATGTGCACACATGAACAAACACTGATCGACCCCTATCCTCACAGCTGTATGCCTGCAAGCTGAGGCAGCAGTGTGCACACAGTATAACAGATAAAGTCTATTTCTACTGCAGAACCATTCATGATTTATTGAGTTGGTTCTGAACACTGTCAAAGTAAGAACAATCACGGAGGGGTGCTTGCAGAAAGTAGAGATATAAAGGTCTATAAATAGATAAACTAATATTTAAGACCCGCTTCTTCCAAAATGCCGCTCCAGAGCTATAATAAGACTCTCAAAGTAATAATTCATGACACATAATTAAACTCTTAATCTTGAGCCAGTATGAATTATGCCCTAACTGCAAGTTCATGCAGCTGGCGCCTTTTTCCTACTCTGAAACTAAATATGGATGCATGCACACTAGATGAACACGCTACATCGATATCTGGCCATACAGTCAGGATGCCACTGCTATTTGCTAACAGGGGCTAAGTGTTGACAGTCCCACGCTAATTACTGCTAGCATGTCTGCTTTGTGGACATCAAATGGAGAAATTCAGCTTTTGGCTGAGGCTAGGCTTTGCTGTTGATTAACACTGGCCTTGCAGCTACAATAAACAGTCAATAAACAAGCATCTCTGTGGAGAGACAAGCCTTGCGTTAGGTAATTAGCCCTGCCTTCACAAACAACTGGCTAGCGTGTGCCAACACCTAAAGACTGTCCGTCGATACAGACAGAATCAAACACTGTGCTAGCCGTCACAGCAGCTACACATCAAGCTATACAGCTAAACAGAGACTACTGCTACCCTGTACTCTAAATGTGTCTGCCAGTGTCTGAATTCCTGTGGCAATCTGTGCCTATTATGACCAGTTGCTGCTAATTGAGAAGTGAGTAAGTGCTAAATCTTATTAGGCAGAGACATCCTGAGGTTTCTACTGTCTCTGAATCTATTTTCTTCCAAGTGTGTTATTGTGGCAGCTAAACATCCTCATGTAAAACTAAATTAACAGCAGCAGCTCTAATGGCATCGTATATCTTAGGATGGAATCAGACACGAACAGAAACAAGTAGCAAAAGTGAACTTATGAGAGACGAGGGAGATGGAGTGAGAAAAGTAGGGAAGAGCAGGAAGAAGAAAGAATGACAGTCAGTGGGAGGAAGAGAGACAGGGAGAAAGATGGGCTCTACAGACACAGAGGAAGGGAGAGGGAGAGGTATAGAGTCGAGGTGTAAACATGATCAATCCGCTCCCAACTAGCTTCAGAGACAGACTTCCTCTTCACATTTTCAGCCTCAGTGAAGCGCGACGCTAGCTACCTCTTATCTGTCATGCTAGTTTGAAGCCTCACAAACACACACACACACACACACATATATTTATATATATATAAAAATATAAACACACAACCACATTTCAACACATTGGACAGGCATGGGCCTACACGCAGAAACACTTCAACCTACCAGCAAACGCTCTACACTTATTAAAAACTTCTGCAAAGAAACAAAATACTCCTTTAGACTGCTTTAATCTGGAAGACACCAACCAACTAACCACTCATCCCTATCAGACAAATCCATGAATAAATAAAAAAAATAAATAAATAACAGAAGCATTGGGGGGAAAAAACAAAACACTATGGCTGACCATCGTACCTGATCAATAATTTATATATTACACATCAGCCATGACAATCTGTTATGATTTGGACCAGAACAGGAAATGCCTCATTATAAATTTGTATTAATTCAAATGTAAACACTTGCCGTCACAATATCTAATTGCTAACTATCAATTCTATAGTATTACATCATTTATTTTGATCAAGACTATGCTAGTGTCCAAGTAATGCACGACATCTATCAGGACAATGAGCACATTAGTGTCTAGATAGCCATTACCTGTAGGAGACCATTATTTAACCTTGGCCAAGTCAATGCCCGCACTGGGAGCATGATTTAGATACCTAGTTGCATTGATTAGGTCAAAAGTAACAGCGCTTAATGGTTATCCTTCTACTCTGTGTGCAGTTCTTGCCCTGTTCAGTGTTCAGGAATTTTGGCTGCTTTTATTTTACAAGTGAGCGACAGAAATCCCCCCCCCCTTTCAAACTGTTAGTGTACATCACAACACCTGCTTTGTTTTTCACCATTAACATCGCTTCATTCAGCTTGATTGCATAAAATAAATACATTCAATCTCTCCATACTAACCGCAGTTTTCTGGCACTGGATGGAGGTGCTGTTGAATCGCAGTGCAGGCACATTGTGGATCTCCCCCTGGATGTGGAAGACGCACTCATAGTTTCTCTGTCCAGACTGGGGCTGTGGCAGGTTCTTTGCAGCTAAGGTGATTGGCTTTGTTACCCCGACAGGGATGTATATCTGGGTTGACGGCAGAATCTGAGGGCAATCCTGTGAAAAACAAATGTGGGGAAAATAAATGCTTAACTTTTACACCCAAGACAAGACCGTTAAAGAATAAAGAGAGTCAGATAATTCCACAAAGTCAGAAAGGCATGCAAACAAGAAGTGAATAACAGCAAGATAAGAGCTGGGATGACAAAATATATCATTTGTTTGCTGTTAACAGCTGAAGAGGCAAGAAGGCCGAGGCTTGCGTACCGTATTTGCCTTCATGCCAGATTTCCCATAACACGCTCTAGTCTAGAGTCGCGCTGTGATGCACTGTTCGCGTGCTGTATGCTTGTGCAACACTCCTGCTGGCCTTGCACCAGATTAATGCTGTACAACAACATTAGAGCAAAAAGCTTTTTGTCTATAGCTCATAAACTATTATCTACCAAGTAAAATTACTCGCATCACAATGGTGTAACATTGTTTTGGCACGAGGATGCGCTCCAGCGTATTATATCCATGTGTGGAATGGAGTAATGAGCTCATGAACTTGTGTTCAGCCTGTCTGTGTGAGTGTGTGCGCACGCTCTCACGGTGATATTGGCCAGAGCTGAATGTCTTGTTTGGATCATCTGGAAGTAGCCCATCCACTGGCTTACATCACTGCAGTACACAACCCCAGAGGGTGTGTGTGTGTGTGTGTGTCCTTCCATAGATGTGTAAGACAAATAGGTTTCTCAATATGCAATTGGACTAATTAAGTATGGTCGCATGTGTTTGCTGAACAAGAAGTAGATTGGGCAGTCTGCTCAGTATGTAATGTTCCCTAGATATGCATTTGTGCATGTGCTGGAAGAAATGAAGTCATTAGAGTGTTCATGCCACGATCTGGCACTGATGCAGATCCTGTCAACAGTTAGAATGAGAGCCAGAGAAAGAGAGCAGGAGGGTGGGTGACAGATCCTAAAAAACATGACTTAAAACTTGGGTGGAACCATCCCACCCCGTACTCTGCCTCTTGAGCCAAAAGGATAATAAACCAGATCAGTGCTGACAAATCACAAATTTTACAACCTAGAGACACTGTAAAGTAACTCAAATTATAAGAGACATGTGCAGATAGAGAATGCAAACTGGACTTCTTTCAGAAGGATAAAAGGCCCTAAAACAATAGATTAAGATTCAGAGTGTTCCTCTAAAAGTATTCATTTTAGATTTCATAGTCCCAGCAAGATAGTGCAGCTCTACAGAGCAACACACTCACGCTGACAAGTCCAAAGGCAAGAATAAGATACACTAAGGGAAAAGGAAAGCACTGACCAGATCCTTGTAAAATATTCACAATACACAGCCTCTCCTTCACTTCTTGTTGTTTCTTTAAGCAGATAGCTGGCTCACTGTCAGTGATTTTTTCTTTCCCCTCCTCTAGCTGTAGCTATTATACATTAGAAGCTACAGCATGTCCCCAGGGCCTGAACACAATGCTGGAGTTTGTTCATTAGCCTGCTTAGCCCTGGCCTTGTGTGTCTGATCACACACAAACACATGCACAACACATAATGAGAGAGGGGAATACTATAGTAGGAAGAAGCGGGTTGCTGAAGACCTGATGTATAATCAACTAGGAAGAAGGCGGCGGGTGTGGGGAAGATTGGTGTGCAGGGGAAATGGATGGTGTAGAAGGAGGGAGTGAAGTAGGGAATGGAGGAAAGAAAGGAGAGGAAAGATTGTTGAGAAGAAGAGAAATAAATGAAGGAAACAGCAAGAACCAGAGGAACCAGTTTAACTGGGGAGCGAGCATCAGGAAAAGAAAGCTGAGTAGTAAGAGAAGCAAAGGAAAAAAGGAAAGGAGAAAAAAAGGATATGAAGACTGAATAAAGAGGGATCAAAAGGAAATAAAAAGAAAAATAATACAAGAATCAGGAAATGACAAATATTCAGGAAGAATGCCTGAATCCCTCTGCATCACTTCGATCTCTTTATCACACATTCATCCAGCATCATCCACACCATGTACCCAAGCCCCATGACAATGTCCTACTTAATTAACTGCCTAGAGTATCTGAAAACACTTGAAAATTGATGGAAGGGTAGAGACAGAGCGAGCGGGAGAAAGAGGAGAGAGATGATGCGGTTTGAAGTCTGCTTCAGAGGGGGAAGAAATGCTCATGTCAAAAGCCGTGGGCTTGCATTGTCCAGGGAGCCACAAGAGAGAAAAGGAAAGGTTTCAGTATCCTGCTGTTAAAGCTAACTAGTAGAAGCCAATGTGTTAGAAGCTAACATAGCCTGTAGGACAAGCTGCAGCTAGCCAATGTTTTATTTATCCGTCTATTGAATTTGTGTCAGCAGAACGTTTTTTCTACCAGTCGTCATTATACTGCCCTTTGCTTCTTTCAGTCTTCTGTATTAAATTCTAATAAAAAGCAAAACAATTATTTAATAGGTTAAAATATAATAATAATAATAATAATAATAATAATAATAATAATAATAATAATACACAACTTTTTTCCTCTTTGGGCATTTTAAGGGTGTCAATGCAGAAAAATAGAAGAAAATTCAATTAAGTACTTTGTTCAAATACAAGCTGATGGTGCTTTCGAGACACAATGGAAAGGAGTTCCGGGAGAAAAAGAGAAAGGAGGTAGAAGGCAGGAAAAACAGGACATTGTGGGAAAGAGAGCAGGATAAAGAAGAAAGTGCTCTGCAAGGAAAAACTATTCCATCAGTTTTTGTGACAGGTGCCAAAACAGTTCAAAGCTTGCATTAGGGCTACAAAGTGCAGGGTGCACCGAAACAATATTTCACTGGGGGGGATTCGTTTGAACCTTTATTTCCTTCCTTTTCCTGACTTCTCGAACTTCAATTCATCTGTGAAGGCGGATACTGTGGCTTTATTGGCTAGATATGACATGTAAAAAATGTAAGCATCTGCAGTCTTTTTGTACCTACCTGCGCACATGTTTTATGTTGCATTTGCAAATTTTATTCAATAGATGATCGAAGGCTGATTTGAGTTCGTCTTTACACATAAATGCTTCACACCAGGAACTGTTTGCACAGAACAGCAGCTCGCTTCATCATAAGGATCACTTAATCTCACTGTAGTGTAACCACGGTAAAGTCGCATGCGCCCGTGAAGTGGAAAAGATGCCTGAAGGAATGCGCGCCACAGATGGTTTCTCCAAAAGAGAACACAGCACAAAAACATCTGCTCAATCTTAAGATTTTGATGACTGTCTTTGCATTCTGACATCTTTATAAGTATTTTTAAAAACAACAGATGTAGATAGTGTAACAGAAAACCCCTTTGCCAAATTTAACTCTTTTCTTCTGACTGTACTAATTATGACAATGTCAAATCCTCCCACACTGACTGGACTGTGCTCTAGGAGCATGTACCTGTGTTTTTGAGAATAACAACGAGTGTCGATGTTGCAAAGTGTGTGTGTTTTTTGATGGCTGAAGTCCAAGTCTGCAGCTTCTGTTAAAGTAGCCGGAGGGCTTTCCTCACCTCTTTGTATTTGTTTTCCCTCAAAGGCCCCTGTTAGCTTTGCTGCCTGAGGCTAGTCCCACCACTCTTTTACAGTAAAGGAATATATAATTATATAGACTGTAATATTTAATTTAATTGTATTTAATAAAGACGGGGTCATTAAAAAATGCTACTGCAGAAGTAAGTTTTGAGTGCAAGTACTCAAACTGCCATTCCAGTTCCAGCTCAATCTAATAAATTCCTTCATTTTCAGTGCTCTGATATTTACACGCTACGTCTACCACACCAAATGAGAAAATATACGAGAGAGAAAAATTAATAAAACCAGTGTTCGGCAGGGAAAGGAGATAATCTCTTCTTGCAGGTGAGCAAAACACCTTTTAACATCCGCCAAGAGCAGATAATGAGACAGTCGGCAGGAAAGTGCGCATGTCTGTGTGTTCATGCAGATATGTTGAAGGTGAGAGATTAAAATCAAGACTTCGACGGGGTGGTGTGAAAGGAGAGAAAAAGAAAGCGAGCGCAGAGTGGGAGGATGAAGGCAAAAGTCAGTGTGCGGCGCTATATAAATAAATAACTGTATTAAAAAGCCAAAAGAGTTCTGAAGGCTGTGGCATAGCCTGACAAGATATAAATTAATAAAGCTCCAAAAACACTGCACATATGTAATGAGGTGCATGTCTGGTCGTTTTTTTAAAGCCCCCCCTAGTCTCTCTTAGCCCCCACCCCCTGCATCCATCCATAATTAATTAGCTGCCTCTGTGATGTGGGGACTATAGATCAGGGAGGAGAAAAAATAACACGCTAAATTATGAAGTAAAGCGATATGGGGAACCCGGGGGAGAGATGAGATGGCATAGATGGTCACACAGGAGCTGAGGGGGGGCACACTGGTACAATAACAGGGACAGTGTGTATGTGTGCATGTAAGTGTGTCCATGTGTGTCAGTCACGAGGGGGGCAGACAAAAGGGTATATGGAGAGTGTTGGACGCCCACCCCCCTGCCGGCTGTCGACATGGCCCCCAGGGTTTCTGACAGAGGTCTCACATCGCAAACCAAAGAGCTGCAGCCTTGAACTTCAGAGTCCCATTTATCCTTTAGTTCAATCCACTATACATTAATAAATAGCACTGGGTGGATCACACATTTTAGCAGTGTGAAAATTGCACCATTAAAACTGAAGGTTAACATCTTAAACAAGTAACCTTTGTTGAGGGCCACCCACCTCCAGTCAACTAATACGTAATGCTGAATAATTAAAACATAAACCACAGTCACATTGTTATATTATCCGTTTAACTGTATTTGCAGCTGGAATTTCAGCGTTTTAATATCTGTGCCACCAAAGATCATATACAGCCATACAGCATCGTTATGTTCCAGAAAGATAAATACCCAGACACAAAACAGAACACAGGTGGTAAAATTAAACATCAACAGTGCAGTACGATGACGCCAAATCAACAACAGAATCACTTACAAAAGATTCTACGGGTGGAAATGTGATAACAGTACTATAATATACTGCGGTGGTTACTGATTAGACTACATTGTTCTTTTCATCTACATGAATTGTTTAATGCTTAATAACTGATCATTTAAAGACATATGAATGGTTTTCAGGTTTAAGAAACAGCTTTTTAAATGAGATTTGGGGGAATTTAAACCACATTGTTAATTGAAGCTCATTCCTTAATTGATGTAAGCCACGTAACACCATGCCATGACATGTCATACATCATATTGTCATTTCAAGGACCACATAGTCTCTTGCTCCCTTGTCTTCTGTGTAGCAGCTGGCTTGCAGCCATGTGCTTCTTTAAATGAGTGTGTGTGTGTGTGTGTGTGTGTGTGTGTGTGTGTGTGTGTGTGTGTGTGTGTGTGTGTGTGTGTGTGTGTGTGTGTGTGTGTGTGTGAGAGAGAGAGAGAGAGAGAGAGTGTCTTTGTGCATGTACTAGTTTTGGACTTTGGACTCATACTAGTAAGGAAAAAACATAAGATCCATTAGGTCTGAATATAAAGACCAGAAGGAGAGTGCACAGGCATATTAAGCCTTAAATCTACAAGCCATCAAGTACACAATGATACAATTACTACAACACATGTAATATATGACACCCAGAGGTGCAAGTATTATTAAAAGTGAATAAAACGGAACATCTCCATAAGCTGCAGGGTGTGGTTCATATGCGGAAGCACGTGTGCACACAAAGTTGATGCGAGCTTATTAGCAGGCAGAAACCAGAAAGATGTTCTGTGACCAGACAGACACCTACTGTGGGGGGGAGGGAGGGAGAGAGACTGTGGGGGAAAGAGTGGAACAACTTAATAAGGCAGCAACATGTAGAACAGAGCAGGAGCGAGGGAAGCAGAGGAAGAAAAGGGACTTTGAACCTTGAAAGGGACTATGAGATTGTCTGCCCACGCCCTGCTTTCTTAGCAGAGCAGCGATGTAGGGAGGAAGACTGAGAGAGAGGGAAATAAGGGGATGAGCGCAGAGGAATGAAGGAGCAGAGAATGGAGAGTTTAATTTAAAGTGAGATGCCAGAGAATGTGTGATATAAATGTAATTCAACATGGATTATCAAAGTCTCACAGAGCAGATGCTTGACTGAACCTACCTACATACATGATCCTCCTATGCTGTGCAAACACACACGCACACTCAGACTGCTTTGATGTAACACCCAAGCAAACATACATATTGATTTCATCTCCTAATCCCTCATCCTTGACTTACAAGAAAGCTGCCAAACCTACACAGTTTATCCCCTCGACACACATGGCGCAGTATGCCATAAAACAATAAAAAGCAAGAATGTGTGAATATTTTTTTGAGAGCACATCCTTTATTTTTTTTTCTCCTTATGGATTTTCATAGAGTAGAGGGGGAGGGGTGGGGGCGCTTGGCACCCCGTTATCATTCTAACCCAGATATGTCAGCAGCAATCAAACCTTGTGCTTTTCAGCTTTTCAAAGACAAGCTTTGATTTTAGAGGTAGATACGCTCTCCTGTCTCCTGCCTCTTCTCTGAAGACAGCACCATAATTCAGCAAAAGGATTGACTAAAACTGACTTTTGTTTTCCAGATTAAGTGGATGAGCAGACCAATATTATCTCATTTCTAATTTTGTTTGCAGATTCCCTTAATGATTAACCCTGATCAGCTTTGTTACCATGATTTACACATTTATGATCTTAAAGAAGCTGGTCATTAAGAATCCAAAGTGCAAAGGTCCGCTGATAAATTTGGAACTGAACAGTGTACCAACACACTTTCTGCACATTCCTTAAAAGGGTAAAATAGTATAAAACAAGTCTAATAAATCAGTCAAAATTAAAGAGAAAAGTCAAAACAATTACATTTGTCTTTTAGCTCACATATGTAACTAATCAAATCGTCAAAGAAATGTTTCCACCCCCAAAATGTGCTGAATCATGTAAAACTGGCAGCATAAGGTGAAGGTTTACTTCAGATCTAATGACGTCTGACTATCGTAGTCTTAAATCAAACTACATGAATTCTACACTTTGTTTTTATATGATTTTATGTGATTTCCCCCCACGTATTTTGATGCCAGCAAGGGTGAGGACTTGATCAGTGCTTCTAATCAGATCCATAACAATGGAACAAAGAGCACTGTGCGAACAACCTCCCCTTAGGCCAATTTTCAAAGAAAAGGTAGGTTAACAACCCTGCTGCTGAAGTAAGGATGGCATGCAAAAGCAGCTAGGAGATTAAAAAAATTAATATACATAAACATATTCTTTATTTATAGAGCTTTGTGTTTTAAAATAACGTCAAGGTTCAAAAGGTTAAAAAAATAACTCTCCATCTTTCTGAAGCTTGTATGTAAGTGCATCACTGTCCATCTTGAGTTTCTATAGGAGTGCAATAGTGTCATGAAATGGAGGCTGGAATAAAAATCAGTGAGAGCCACTTTACTAAAACAGCACAGTGAAAAGCCCAACATGACAGACACAGTTAGCTGGTCTTGTGAGACTGGGCGACTCAGCACGCTACCGGATTTTATTTCCTGCCTCTCTTTCTGTATGCCTCTCCATCCCAGCAGGTAGTTAGCGTTTCTCAATCACAATCGCTCTCCTTTTCTGATCTGCCTGCACTTCGGAGTTTGCTTTTCCTTCAGCTCACTTTACTGTGTTACTACTCCAACTGCTGACATCTCCTTCCTTCAGTGACTCTGTATTTATTTCTTCTATCCTGTCTTTGACACACGCAGGGGTTGATGGCGAAAATGCAATATTCATCTGTGTTCACCATTAGGCAGGCTGGCTGTGAGGGCTGCGGAAATGAAGATTTAACACAGCCTGAATAATTGAACCACTGGGACATGTGACTGACACAAAGAAACACACTGGCACAAAGACAAACACTAATCCACGCGTGCTGCAAACCCCTGTGCATCTATCATGTCATATTCCTATGAGTGTGCCTATGTGTCCATTCCTGTGAATCTTTACTTCACACCTACTCTTCATTTAGCTTTCACTTGTATTGTATTCAGTGCTGCAGCTGGTGTGCTAGCACAGCTGGGGTGATACCTGCAGCATCAGTGGGCTTTGTCGTCTGTCGACGAATTACATCAAGGAGAGAATTCTTCACATTTTCTCAATGTCGTATGAGGATGAAGACTTTTCAACCAAATACACCAATAACGTGCTATTAATACTCGCTTAACACAAGCTGCATTTGCTAAACTTCTCCCTCTTCCATGAATAAAACTGTCTTTGTGCAGTTGTCTACTACACGAAAGTCCACCCAGCCTCCCCACTTCTACTGAGCCTGATGGATGGTGCAACGCAGTGCAGAAGTCATAATGGAAGCTTTGAGCAGAGATCCTGAAAGAACATTAGGGGGAAGAAGAAAAAAAGCTGGGATTTGGGAATGTTACGACTAAAAACAGCCACAGACAGGCAGAGATTAAGCATCTGGGATGTATGGATCTTACTGTATGTGACCAATCGTCCAAATACAGTAACACCCAGAGCAGAGCCTCATTTCCAACACTATGATTAGGACGCTAGGAACTAGGAAAACTAGAACAACACACACATGCAGAGTGCTGCAACTTTAATGAAGGGCTGAATTGGATGACCATGGATGTATGAGAGAATCTACCAAAACACCTGATACAATCTCACACTGATTTCCCTGAGGGGCAAAATGCAGTTACTAACTGTTGGAAGTTTCCTCGGGAGCCTCACAAAGAAAAAAAAAACAAAAAACAAACAGAAGAGCTAGAGGACTGAAGCTGTTTGAAAAGCTAAAGAAGGTGCACTGCTACCAAACCAAACCAAGAGTTAAACATTGGACGGTCATGGTCTGACGATGCTCCATCTGGCAAAGGAGCTGTGGTTACTTCAGCCCATCGCCTCCACTTCCTCTCCATGTTCCCCGTCTTTCCCTCCCTCTCCCTTCCTTCCCTCCAACTTTGGAGAGCATTTGGAAAATAAATTGCGTCACTCTGAATGTAATCTGCTGCTCGTTACAGCCAGACTTTCTCTGTTTAACTCCCTGCCCTTGTCTCTGTTTCTTTACATTTTCCCCCCTCTACTCGTTCTGTTTGCATCTGGTCTCAATTACAGCACCTCTAGTCTGCCTTTGGTTTGTCTCTGGTGAAATATATGCACAATTGAAAGTGCTGCATTGTTTTGGAGAACTGCATGAGGGATATTGCATTCCACCTCCACCCATTTCCTAATTTATTTGCTCCCTCTTCACAGCATTGTTTATATTTTATTAAATATGGCTTAGGCACGTCTCCTCATACTGAGCAGAAACTCACATGTGGGGGTGTGTTTATGCAAGTTCAGCTATGAGCTACATGGTGCACTGAGGTGGAGAGAGGAATTCAACAGAATAAAAAGGGAAATTAGGTATTGCAACAGATGAGCAAGTAAAGAAAGACAAACGGATCTGCATGAAGGAACAGTATGGGTAAAGGAGGGAGAAAAGGGAAAAAAGGAGTGTACATAGAGGAGAAAACAGATATTACTAACAGATTAATACACCAGGATGGAGCGATACAAAGCAAAAGAAAGAAAAGAAAGAAAAGAAAAAGATGGATATTATTCAGCCAGTCTTTTCTCCACCTCACCCATATAACCCCTGCAGCCCTGTGCTGCTGGTTGTGCTCTGTCCTGATAAGAGCCAGTGACAGTCACACACAAACACACACTAAAGCAGTATAGTCAAACATGCATATATATCCATGCACCAGGCAAGGTGCCTCAAGCAGCCTTGGCCTATGGCCTAGTGTGTGTGTTCTGCTCAGTGTCTGAGCACCAGCCAGGGCAAACACAGAGTGCCAGAATGTCACCGTCCGGGGCCTCACACCTCCATCACAAATAACCCCATCAGCCATTGTGTGTGTGTAAAAGAGAGCGTGAAAACAAACATTAAGCATGTGTTTCTGTGGCTGTTTAAGAATGTGGGAGCAGGCTGTATGCTTTAAGTGTATTTGGTTAAGAGTGTGTGAGGAAAAGCCATCACTTGAGAAAATGTGTCACTGTATTGTTGCACAGCCGATATGCAGCATCTCTTCTTAATCGCTGGTCAGTGTGTCACAGACTAACATTTGAGTAAAGTGTTTGTTAATGTGTCTCCTACCACCACTGCTCTGTTTCGATATGCACAGTGCCCACACTTATAGCACATAAACACATCAATATGTGTTAATAGAATATCTTACCATTTACCCCACATGCACACCCCTATTTTCTTCATCTCACCTCTCTTGCAGATGTACAGAAAACCACTTATTTAGGACAGTAAAAAAAAAAACTGGTACAGCTTAAATTTTGCTTCACCTATCCAGAAACAGTGCAGGCTCTCTTACACGTTTTCTGGCAAAATCTAATCCGACCTTCCTGTTCTCGAGTGTGATCAGCAGTTTGCACCTTGTTGTAAACTCTGTGTAGTTCACTTCATTCACGAAGGTGTGTCTTGATTGTAGACTTGGATGATGACATGCCGGCCTCCTCAAGAATCTTCTTAACTTGACTACATGTGGTGAAGGTGCTTCACCTCAAAAACAAGTTCAACAATTGTAAGCAACTCCAGATTTTTTTTCTGTCCAACTTATCTTCAAATAATGAGGGAACAGGACTCACCTGCTATAAACCTGCTTGACAATCAACAGTTAATGCACTACTTTTGTTAAAACTCTTGAATTGAAGCTGAAAGTCTGCATTTCCATCACATCTTGAGTCTTCATTCATATTCACTCTGATGCCATACAAAGTCAAAATTACAAAAATCCTGTTATTGTCCAAATACCTATGGGTCCTAACTGAATGCATTATTCAGGATCAGTGATTTAAGTCAATGCTGGTTAGCTCCCAGACAGAAAATAGCCTCATGAATTGGTCCATTTCATTTTTTCCCCCTTTCTCCATTTTTAGTGTCCAAAATGGATCAGACATTAAATGAGTATTGCACGGGCACAGAATACTAGCACTCACTGCTATCTCTAGCTATATGCTTAGCATGCACGTGCGGCAGAACTACTGATCTACTCATCTAACGCTCACTATAAAAGCACACATTTCCCAAAATTCACGCACATTACTAGATGAGGGAAAAAAAGACTTTTGGGTTAAAAAGCAGCAGCCTCGTACCCACAAATCTCAATCAAGTTAACCACCTCCTTGATTGCTCGAGTGAGACTGAGCCTTGCTTTGCAGCAAAATAAACACGTAAGTATGTCTTAACATACCTGAGCCCAGCCACCCCTAACCTTGCCTGGTACTCATCAAGGCTCACAATAACAGTTTATTTCCATGGGTGTGGAGAGGAGAGGAGAGGAGAGGAGAGGAGAAATAAAGGAAGCAATCAAGTTCCTCAACAAATGAGAGGAGACAAAGAAAGTTAAAATTCCTCTAGAAGAAACAGGAAATAATTCATCAAGGAGACCTTCTTCTTTCCTCCCTCTCCAGCTTTTTTTTTGTTTGTTTCTAGAATAAAGTAACTCCTACTCCTCTCCCGCAATTTTCCGCCCGAATGCTCCTTAATTTGAGGATTTGTTTGTTGTGCCATTGGAAGCATTGTTGATTCATGCATATTTGATTTGGAAATGTCACTCATTATATTTATTTCCTCTCTGCTTACTCTGTCTTTGCCTCACTTTGCTCCCTCTTTTGACACAGTCCATTCACAAAAAAGAACAACACTTTCACTCTTTAGTTGGCTTATTCAAAACCTTTTAGCAGGATTTTCATTCTTTAAACTTGTTTATTTATTTACTTTCTCCCATCACAATGTAATTTGGTGGAACAAATTACAGATGGATGAGATAGCACTGGAGTGCTGGTTTTGTGAGAACGCAAACTAAAGTGTGTGTGTGTGTGTGTGTGGGGGGGGGGGGTCCCGCATTGGCAACAAACCCATCCTCTGGTTGCCATGGTAACAACATTTAGAAATCGTCAGATGATAGGATGAGGGGGAAAAAATGAAGAGAATTAAGGTTATAGAAAAAGAAATCTTATGTACACCTGTCTCAATTTTCTTTTAAATACTTAAAATAATGGTGCTTGTTTTTTGTTTTATTGAAACAGTGGTTAAAAAAAGGGAACTTCATTCGTTTTATGTCATGCTTCGACTTGTGATCAGCTACCGTCTAGTGAGTAGAACTCCACTTACACCACAGAGTCAGCTGGGCTCCCATCAACCCTGTGTAAACGCTTCTATCTGATTTCTATCTGCCTGAAAATGAGTCTTATCCAGTCCTATCTACTGTGTGTGAGAGTGTTAAAGGTCTGAGTAAAATGCCTGCCATCAGGAGAGCAGATTTCACTCTTATGTTTAACACTGCTTTTTGTATTCAGGATGAAGCTAGAGCATAAAAGGAAACAAAAAGGGATTGTCGGGTGTCTAAATTAGGGGTGCAAGCATATTTGAACACAAACACCCATCCCTGATGTCATGCAATCCCAAGAGGTAAAACCATGAGGTGGATAAGAAAGCGAGGTAAAAATCTCTGTAGTCCTTTCCTTTTTTTTTTAAGCAATGTATATTTTGTACAGCTAGCACAGAAAAAATGGATGAGAAAAAAAACCATGTGGAGACTGAGCATCAAAGTGGAGATGAGGTAGAGAGAGAAGGACCTGGAGAGGAGAAGGATAAGCCTAGCCTACAGGAAGAGCTGTACTTGTTGGGGCACTGAGAGCGCAACTAATGGATAAGGCAGCTAAGAGAAGGATGATGAATGACTTTGTGAATATGTATCTACATGTGTGTGTGTGTGTTTGTTGTAAGAATGTTTATACTTCGGTTGGATAAAAGACAAAACAGTACTTGTGTGTTTATGCTGTGTGTATGTGTGTGTGCGTCTGTGTGTGCGTGAGAGAGAGAGAGAGAGAGAGAGAGAGAGAGAGATGGTGCAGATGATGGTTTCTCTTGTGGAGCATGTGGTCGGTGGTTTCTTGGGCAGACGAGGTGACAGGAGAGGTCTCTCTGTCCACATGCCACTGTCAGCCGATCTGTCTATCCCTTTTGTTTTCCTGCTGTCTTTCTCACTCCGATAATCATCCTCTTTATACGCAGCAAATGCCAACATTTGAAATCCTCATAGTTTGAGATTTATTTTTAAAAGACTTGCTCGGTTAGTCATTAAATAATGTCCAGCTACTTAATTTCCTGTCAAACATCTGATAAACTCATGTAAGCTTATTCAGTTCCAAATCTTACTCTAGCACATGCTATGCCTCAGACAAAAATTCTCCTATCATTCACCAGTGTTACTGAGTTTATATGTTTACTTGCTTCCAGCTTTCCTCTGTTTTTTTTCCCCCTTTCATCCCTGCAGGCCTTTCCTGTTTATCCATCCGTTGCCCCTCTGGCCTCTCTCGGCTCAGAGTATGCTAGCCAGCGCTCTCCCTGTGCCTTGCAGATGGGTGCACTAATCCGCTAACGTTAGCTCCATGAGCCGTGAAGGCTAGGTCGGTGTCTTGTTTTGGACGGGCACTGAGGCTGCGGTTTAACTTGCTAGCATTTGGGATTCTGCACAGCTCAGGTTTGAGGGAAGAGAAAGACGAAAGTAAATAAAGGTCGACCAATTAATAAAGGCCGGTGATTGGGGCTGGCTGACAAGGGGGGACTTTAATCTGCGTAGAGATAACAGCGAAAGTCAGACCACAATATAAGGCGATGGAATCGTGTTTGTGTGTATATGTGTATGTGTGAAGCATCAATCAGACAAAGCACAGGCATGACTGTCAGTCACTTGGGAGTGCAGTGGATTTACATGCGCAAGTCCACAGAGGAGATGAGCGTTTCAGTGCATTTTTCTGTGTGTGTTAATATATACAGGACTGTGTTTGGTGTGTGTAAGACAAAGAAACTAGAAAACCACCCTGAAAACATAACACGGCTCTGCATCTATCACTAATATCCTTGTTTATACTCCAGCAGTTGACAAACACTTGTTATGCCTTGCATGATGCCTGCTGTAGCTGCCAGAAGGCACGATTGATATTAGCTTTTATGCTAATGCAGCATTTGGCTATGTAAGAACAAGGCAGTATTTCCATAGACATTCATTCATCCAAGCCTGCTTATGGCCTTATGGGCCACGACAGAATTATTGCTGCACAGTACACAAGCTGTTGTCACTGTGCCAAAAGCCACTATCACACATACAGACAGCAGACACACGAAGCAGGATAATATGAGGAGAAAACCACAGTGAGGGTGTGAAAGTAAAGGTAGAAGCTGGATGCTGTATGTGTCAAATCGATAGATAACAAATATACATGCAGCAGAAGATGTTGCAGTGGAGTGACAGCAATGTGCACTAATCTGCTCAATGAATCTTACCTCAGAGTTGTTGACACGGCCCTCCTGAAAAGAGCAGTCGTTGGCATTCTGGGTGCACATGTGGCGGTACTTGCACCAGTGGCATGGGAAGGAGCCATTTACACAAGAAAGACAGCTAAAATGGAGAGAGATTAAAAGAGAAAAGAAGTTAACAGGGTCACCTGACTTCTTACTTCAGGCTCAGTCATTGCACTGCTTTACAGCATCATTTGTTATGGCACAGACACAGAAAAAAGTGAAACTGGTCCATCAGTTTCTATCAATAACCTGATCTAACTTGCTGGAAGAAGACTGCATGTTATTTTATTTTCTCTTTATCCTGTCATCTCTCTTCATTAAGCATATGAAATTCGCTTATGGAACGGACTGTGTTTGGGATGTGTGGTCTGTCACAATATGTCATTTCTTTTTTTCCCTCCTCTTTGTAGGGGAAAACGTGAACAGTAGCAGGAAAACAGAAACCAAATGCCTAACTGTGTGATAGCTGTGTTTTCTGCCTGCTTTTTGGAGCAAGCTACTAGAGCCCAGTCGTCTAGATAGGCTAAGATGCTGAGACCCTTATTTATGAAGGGTGCCAATGGTGCCTCGGCACATTTGCAAAGAGCAAGAGACAACCCGAACGGCAGCACCGGGTATTCATAGGCTACGCCCTCGAACGCAAACCTCAGAAAGTGCTTGTGGTTCGGGTGTATAGCCACATGAAAAATAGCACGTCTTAGATCAATCAATCAATCTTCCAGGCCAACTGCATTTAAAAGCTGCCTCAGTGTTCAAGACCACTTGTATTGCTCTTTTCTGCAACAGTGCACTTATTTCCTCTTCAGTATCACTGCAGCCTCCTTGCGAACAGCAGTTTTTATCATTCTGCAGAAACGAAACCGCTTGACCCGGAACTGCAGAAAGTAACCCATAGCAACGGCTCGCACCACCCACGGTGAAGGGGCGCAAGTGTGCCAGCTGTGAGCAGCCAGCCAAGCTAACCTGCAGCAGCTTGGGAACTTAGGAACATGTACATTCATGCAGCTGTTTGAAGGCACCTATATTGGGGCACGACAATGAAAATACAGCGGGAACACTCGATGTGGTCACCTGAAAATTGAACACACCTGGAATGGGTGCTTCTGGGCCTGTGAGAGCTAGCTGTAGGCTTTCATATGACGTATTGGGAGGATGTCGCGCAGAGCGACACATCGCGCTATATGTGCAGGCGGAGCAGTGCACATGCACGCCATAGGTCGTCCACCTTAACCTCCTAAGACCCGAACTCTTCCACAGCATGCATTTTTAATTTCTCTTTGATATTTGGGCTAATTGGCCCGATGAATGTAAAAACAAAGAATTACCAGATTATTTTTTTTTACCTTATTTTTGTTTTTATGAAAAATCAGAGCCACATATGAGGATATTCATTTAAAATTTTGATAGAACAGTAGCAGTATAATGTCCTCGTAAGCGGGTATCAGGCCCTTGTAGAGCAAAATTTAGTATTTTGGTCTAAATAACCCAAAATGTGACGTCCACATATGTGGACGGCAGGTCCTAGGAGGTTAAAGGCGTGAATATAGGTTTCTTCAGCAGGACACACGGAGCCGTGATATCTCATACTTATGTGTTGCACCATTTGAATCAACTGAAAGGGAACCAGCAGACTGAAAATAAAATGTAAAACAGGGCTGGGATAATATAGTTTGAATACAGTGGTAACACCACACTGACCAATACAAAAAGAATGAATTGATATAAATAAATATTTTAATGCTATTTAAATCTTTTTTCCTCAAAACCCTCTTTTTCCACTTGTTTTTTGCCACCCCATTTCATATTCTCTCTCATATATTCTTCCCATCTTCCAGCTAGCTATCTAACATATGTACCCCCCTCCCTCGTTCCCTCATTCATCACTCCCCACTTGCTTGTAACTGTCCACTGCTTGCTGCCTCTATATGTTCAATAATCTTCCTCAAACTTGGCCTCTCCGTATACATTTCCCTCCAGTCCTTTATTCTGTCAGTCTTTTAAAATCTACCTCTTTCTGTCACTCCATTTCTGCCCCTCTCGCTCTTTTCAACTCTTTCATTCACCCTCTCCCCCTTCCCCTTTGTCTAAACCCCTCTTTCATCCGTGGGACTAAGAGTGCTTCACGATTTTGAATTCACCTGCTTTAACTGAGGCGAGGTGCAGACAGACAGGCTGAAAGATGAGAGGAAGGAAAGAGGGAAAGAGAGAGAGAGAGAGAGATCAAAAGCAGGTGGATTTCCCTGACAGAGATGTAGACGCCAGGTATCGTGGGAGAGATGGGAGAGGGGGGGTAAAGGGGGTGAGAGGTCTCACAGGAGAGCGAGGAAACATTAGGCTGGAAGTGGGGAAGCGTTTATGAGTCTGTATCCACCATCTAAAGGGACCTGTAAGGGACAGCCAAACAGGTTTAAGAGCAGTTTATCTACAAGGCATCATGCTATTGGTGCTCTCTTACTCCTCGAGAGATGCTTAGCCACTTGGTATCTCATTTATGTGTACTGCATAATCTAATGTAACCATTATGACTTAGCAAATAAAATTGTTTCATTTTATTACAGAGCTTACTAAAGCCTTTTGTCTTCGGCATGAACTTAGTTAGAGATTATTCTGTGACTCATTTCAGCTACTGAGCTTTGTGTGAGCATATGGTTTATTGGAAAGACAATAAAATACTACATTTAATATAAGTAAGCTGGGAAAGCGAGCAGGTTGATTCGTATTCAGCCTCATCCACCAGGTATAAATTTGTGCCTCTGCCTGAATGACTCCTGACAAGCTCTCAAGTGTGTTTTAACCCTGTGTAAAATGCGAGCTCCCCTTCCCCACAGCAAATGAAAAATGAGGGTCTTAACTTGTGAGCACTGAGATGGAGCCCATATATGAATCCATCAAACCCTGATGTGGATTCATTTGGATCAATTAGGGCCACTCGTTTGTTAGGTGCACGTTTTAAGCGATCGTTTCTAGCCCAGACCCCTCCTTTTGAGCAACATCAGACGCTCGAGCTTAATTCAATCCCACTGCCTCTTTAATTGACCAATTTAGCATTGTGCTGACAGAAGCTGTCCATTTAGAATAAAAGATGTGCAGCTAAGGAAATAACAGGCCTCTTAATACCACACAAGAGCAAATAGGAGATTTGTCAATGTTGCCAACAAATGGAGGGAAAGCGATTAGGCGACGCAAGGTTACCATACAGTGCTGAGAGTCAAAGAGCAGAACTGGGATTTTAGCTCAACACTGTGTCCCAAAGGAAGTTGCAAGAAACAGAGGAAGGGCTGTCAATGCTGGACAAAAGACCAGAAGACATTACTGGTGCAAGACAAATGAAGGAGAGGTAAGTTAGTCATGCTCATGGCGTTGCTTGTTAGGGTTTCTTCTCTTGCTAACAAATACTATTTTTAATGTCAAAGAATACCTTTTTTGGATTAGAGTTCATCAAAATACAGTACAACACCAACTTAACACAGCAGGTAACCAGAACCAGACAGTGAGCAGTACAAAGTGTAGTTAGTAATTCACACCAGTTAACACATCTGTCACTAAACCCCGATAATAATCCTTTATATCTGTTTTTTTTTCCTTTTTCTTTTATTCATGTCAAATCAGCCTTGTTAGTGTACCAACGACTTTGAAATAATGAGCAAAATATCAGCAGGTAACTACTGCCAACTTTTAGTGACTTTTATGGTTACGCCCTTTGAAATAAAAGGCGTCGCCCATTATGCGTGCCACCCAAGGCCAGCAGTAGGCCCTGTCTGACAACCCCCTACTGTTCGCTCTTTGGTTCCTCCAAGTAACCAGGACCCCCTGTAACGAGCTGCCTTAGGATTTCAAGGTCTCTCTTTTAGGCTTGGTGCACACCCTTTTAATAAAAAGCCCACCCAGGGCAATTTGAGGACGTTCAATTCTAGTGTCCAGAGGTGGGCTCTTTTCTTCCGACCCCCCAATAGCGTCCTTATTGCTCCTTCCTGTCACTCCCCATCGCCTGTAGCCACTCAGAGCCTTTGAGCGGCTGGAGACACGCTGCCCGTATGTCCACGCTCATAATGCTAATTTAATCCGCTCATATTCAGATGCTAATGGAGATACGCTAGCTTTGCAGCAGCAGTGGCCAAACACAATAGACTGACTTCCTCCTCTCTCTTCTCCTTGGTCAGTTTGGAGTGTTAAACACAATCAGCTCTCCTCGTGAGCTGCGTTTGACACTTGTGCACTTGGCAAAATGAGTTATTTATTGGTCACGATTCATTTGAAAGAAGTGGAGGTGAATAATTTAACGGCCCTCCAGAATAGTCTTTTCTATCATTACTGCATCCCTTCAAAATTTGAGAGGGATTGATAAAACACATAGGGACTAATGCTCGTGCACATAAATCTATTAATGCGTTTACAAGAGTGTTTACAAGAAAACAAGGCAGTCTATGTGGGCCATTCATTTTATAATTACTCCAAACCTTTCTGGCTTTATTCTTCTACCATTTTCTCCATCACAAAACCATGCCCCTTTCTTGTTATCAAATTTAATACATTTTCTTTCTCCAAAGAGCACCCTCAATCACACAACAAATGATCCAGACACTGGCCAAGCCACATTAACCATATTAAGAAAAGGTGCTTCATGTGGCCTTATTCAGACACCCAAACTCTAATTCATTTCCAGACTGTATGCTTTATCTTTATTAAATGGGGGGCTGTGGAATGAAAAGGAGCGTATGGAAATATTTAATTAAGGAGCAATCATGGCCGCGGGTGATTTTCTATTTCAATCTCAGCAACCCTTAAACTGAAACAGTGGGAATTCTAATTATATTAGTACTGCTATGCAAATTTATGGCATTTTTGAAAAGGCAAGGGCCACGACGCAATCAGTTGAATAAATAAAAAGGTGGGGTGTGTGTTGTTTTTAAAAAAATTTTGTTTTGGTGTTTTTTTGGTTGGGTGTGGGTGGAGGGGGGGGGGGGGGGGGGTATTAGCACGTGAGATTAAACTGTTGGCAAAGCAATTCCAGTGTGCATTTATACTCCAGCATACAAGCCTAGACAGCAGGAAGTACAACATGATGCTGAGGAGGAAAAAAGAAAGATGCGTGGGAATTCACTCACAGCTAATGCTCGCAATTCTGCTTCTGAATGTTTCGAGAATGTCTGCTTCCTGCATAGTGTAAGAGCCTGCAGTATTTTAAGTTCAAGGCCATTAGAGGAAAGCCCAGCTCTGCAAAGAATGACCAAGCATTCTGGAAACAGGGCCTTGCATGTGGCTGTGCGGGCCTGAACTGATTACACCAACAACATTACCAGTCTGATCTCATCAGATGGCAAACACTTACGCCTGGGGGGGAACAGCGGGTATGCGGGACATAGTGCCAGCTCCAAATGGAATTCTTATCTCAGCATCTCTCTTCACCATCAGAGTCGCTGCAGAAGATGCAACGTGCCCTACCTCTAACTTCGTTAAACATGTCCATTACATCACTCAGAGGTTGTATTAGATCAGAACAGGGAGCGGACTTAATCAGAGTTCATTGGGCTAATATCGTCACACGGGCGACTCTCTCGTCTCTGTCACTTCTCGTACTTTTTCAATCGATTTATGAGATCAGTGACATGTTAGAATATCTGATATGATATCGAATTTTACAAAAAGGTGTCCTACTATATTTGTTTTCGTTATTAACATGAGATGTGATGCAAGATGCACCCAAATACCCAAAAAGACATTGAGAGATAACACCGACATTATGGGGTCCTTGTGGGAGATGAATTAACTGTGAGTTGACATCGTAAACCACCACACCCTTAACCAGCTGAGCTAATCATCGTTGCCGTGGCAGGGGATTTGTGTACAAGAGCAGGGGGTTGGGTTAAAGGTCACAGTAACGGATTAGGTGTCCAAGACAGTTGGGGTTTCAGTGAGCGGTAAGTGCAGGAGTGGAGTAACACTGCACGTGTATGTCTGTGTGTGTTTGTAGACAATCCTCGAAGGAGGCTCATCCTGCATCCAGAGGGAAGCCAGGATGGAGCCCTGTGGTACCCCAGGGGCCCCCAAGCCATCTGCTGCCCCAAGGCTAATACCCCAGCAGACGTTTCAGCCTCCCCTAGATCAGCCCCGATTGAGCAGGAGGGAGGGTATTGTGTTAGGGGGATGGAGGAGTTAGAGGATTCTTTTACCCTGGCAGGGCGCACCAGGCTTGTGGTAGGACTGACCTAAGGGTGTGGCTCTATGGGTGGTAGAGATTTTCAGCAGAAGGTGGATTAGGAGAGGCAGTGAACTGCAACTAGGCACAGAGAGCTGAGGGCATCTGGAGTGTGAAGGAGACCAACTCATTGGAAGAGGCACAAGATTTGATTCACACCGTTTCAGTATTATCATATTTGCTTTGATCTTTTTGGGGTAAATAAGTGCCAGGCTGACAATGTCATTGCTAAAAACGCCAACTGTATTTGTTTAATCAAGCGGGTAAAAAACAAAATAATTAAGGTAGAGTCCAAAATTTTGAGCCATTATGACAGACCACTATGCAATGAATTAATCATGCAAGTACCATTAGTGTGTGTTGTGGGATATGATAAAAAGAGTAGAATTACCATCGCATGTCCCGATCGTTTCTAATATATGGCACATTTGATTTTTCTCTTCAACTGTAACATAAGCCTCCCGTGGAGGTCCGAGGGGGGGAGATAGATGTGTGTGTGTCTCTAACTGTTTCTCTCATGGACAGTAACATGAGACAGCCTATGGTACGAATGGACAAAGAGGCCATTTCTTAAAAGAGCAAGAGGGAAAAGACTAAAACAACATTTTCGCCCATCAAACTAGAAAACATGTCGTCACTGTCACTTACGACTGATGGACGCTGCAGTTGTAGAAGACAAAGTCGACACTGGCAAACTTCTTGCCCGTCTCCTTGGACTTCAGGTAAAGTTTCACCACCCGCTTGTCACCTGCATATCAGAAACAGGGAAGCAGCCAGATTAACAGTTATTGTGCTCTCTCTGAAGGCTTAAAAGAGAAAAGTCCAAGTCAAACACATTAGCAAACAATTACATTTGTATCTAAAAACTACTTTAAAAACAGAATAAACACGGGCGTAAATTAAAACAACTTATTTGTCGATACAGAGTGACACTTCTGTATTCCACTTTTGTGCCCTTAACAGATAACACATACACAAAGACATACTGCAGCCTAGCAACACACTACTCATGTCACACCCACAGTAGGGTGGCATTAAAAATAGCAGCACCAATCAGTGTTTGGATGCCAAGGCTGATGAGAACTCATAATGGGGCATAATGGGCTCAGTTGAAGAACTACTGTGATGTTGCTTTGAGGAAACTTAGTGCTCGCTATGTGACATGTTTTCGGTGCTTTGAATGCGAATACAAAACAAGTTTTTTTATTACCATCTTTGTGGTGTGACAGAATTGGACATAAAACAGGTGCATAATCTCTGGGAAAAAAATGATGTCGATATTTTTAAACATTACGCTAAACCACACTGAAGTTGCTGCTTTGAAATGAAGTTAAGCACAAAACCAGTCTTTCAGATAAATAAAATGAAAGTGACATCAGTGCACAATGGTTGATAATGGGAATACAAAAACAGTTCTATTTTCAGTAGATAAAGCTGGACTTGTGTTTAGGCTTCAGAAAGCGAGTGTGTGGCTTTTATTGAAAATGACAAGGAATACTGAATATAGACATGCAAAGCAAATCAACGAGTAACATTACAATTCTGTTCTAAAGCTCAAGTGTACTACAAGATCCTTTAGGAGGGCACACATCTGCTACATCTGATGGTGAATATACAGTACAGAATGGCATGGAAATAAGATGATCAAGAGGCCAAAGAAACCAACAAAGATGTATCATAAAGATTTTGTGTCTACATTCTTCAAGCATGTCACCAAAACTTGCCATAACCCTAGCCACACATCTCATTGGGTGCTACCACCCAATGACCTCATCACTCATTGCCCTTCCTGCCCTGACCTTTGTTTCGAGTGATTGGGGCGATGTCCCGGGCAGAAGGAGACAGGCAGAAGATGTGTCCACCCTGGATCTGTCCCTCTGTCTCCACATAGTCCTCAAAGGAGCAGTTGACCCCCGCTGACAGATCGGGCACATTGCGAGCTTGGAGGACCAGCTACGGGTGGGAGGGGGAGAAGGAGAGAGCAAGAGCGAGAGAATCAGTACCCAGTGCTTGATCAATGGAAGGACACGGTGTACATGGATTGTTATAAGATATGACATGAGGGTTAATGGCTGTTGGGACAGAAGGGGAGTGATACATGGGTATGTGTATGTGTGACAGTTACAGGAATAAAAGAGTGAGCGCATGTGCGTATGCATCAGTCACTGGAGTGGCCATTTCGAGCAAGGTTAATGTGTACAAGTTAATGTGCAGAATGAAAGCGAGGCTAACTGTAATCAGTCAAACCTATATGATTACACCGAGGAGCCACTGATGGAACGAGACCTCGAAAAGCTCAGAGTAAAAATTACGAGGGCACGGAAAGCAGATTTCTAATTAAATCTGCTGTAAATATTCAAAAGTGACTTTTTTGGTGTAATTTCCTAAAGAATCCATGACATAAGATTGCATTTATATCCCAGTGAAAACTGGCAACACTGTACACCAGATATAGAGACGCACACCGTTTCTTGCTTTGCTCATTTCTCTGTAATTCCATTATGTTGTACCAATTTGATGATAGGACGAATTCAATCATTTTACCAAAAAACTGATAGTATCTAACAAACGTCATATTAGTACAAATTAATGAACAAAGCTCATTTGTCTTAAAAAAAAAAAAAAAAAAAAAAAGGCACAGTGGACACAGAAGATTTCACAGAGCTATTGAGAAGGTGAATGTTAACTATAACGTCACCTTTAAATAAACCAGCTACTTTTCTGCTGAAAAATCCTCATGCATCATACAACCAGCCTAAACCATTTTGAGACGACACTAACCTTTTTGGGAAAATGCCACCCTGTCTCTGTCAAATAACAGTAACTAAATCTGTCTACCGGCACCTCTAAAGCTCACTGATTATTATGTTATGTTATGCTTGCTCGTTTAGTCTGAAAACAACAACATGACATTTTAACAGCGGGTTACGTGCCAGGCCATTTCTTGGCTGCACCCGACAACTTTGCCTCGCTTCACCAAGTTAGAGTGGGACACACAACCTTACACTTTATTTTTATACCAGTGAAGACATAAATCTAATGTTTAGGAGGTTTTTGAGTTCTGGCCATTTTACAGTCTTTCTGCTCAAGTAAGATATCTGTGTGCACTGAAACAGGAAGACATACCTGGACTTCAGACATCGTGACAGAAATATTTCTCGGCTGAACAGTTAGCTCCACACACTGTCTCTGGTCAGAGGCAAACCTCTGAGGCTCTCCTGCCCGCTCACAGTGGTCTTTACGTGAACATCTGGGAAACAGCAAGACAAGAAGCGAAAGATTAAAAAAGATGAAAAATGTATAGTAATTACAAGAAGAAAGGTAAGGAGAACGGGGTAAAAGAAAATGAGCTTGACAAGAGGTGAGAGGAGGAAAGAGGCAACAGTGGACACAAGAAACTGTTAAACTAATATGACAATCATATTAAGATGATAAACACACACAGCCATCACAGTCACACAGAAACGGGAGCAATAATAAAAGACAAATAGGCTAATAGCTTCCCCCAGCCATTACTGTAGGGCTTTAGATCATTACCTTATTGGTCGTGACATTTGTGCAAGAACTGCCAAGCTACAAGACCAATCAGCTCGCCTCATCTTTTCACTTTACAGGCCCACCCAATTCACACTTCTCAGGAGATGTACAGGCGATCGTTAAAGTTTCCCTGAACACTAAAAAATGATGCAATTTCCTACCAGATGCATATCAAAGGGGTCAGCAATTTCACCCACGCTTATTAAAAGCCAACTGATCGTGCTAAAAATCAGCATTCAGCCCCGTATCGTAGTGGCTTTACTATAAGCAATTCATAATGCATTAGCTATCACTTTCACCTTTGCGCTAACAACATCTGGTCCCAGCGGTGAGAAGAAAATGCTGATGCAGCGTACTGCAAGTCCTTAACAATAATAGAGAGCCAGAAAAAATGCTAACTGCTTCCTTCATACAGCGGTGCCCCCATTCCCTCATTTAGTTAGCCTTCACTCACGGTCGGGAAGAAAAAGCTGTCACCAAGCACCCACCTGAGAGTCCCTGACATACACACACTGTAAGGCATTAGCAGAAAGTAGAAAGATTTGTACACCTTTTCTTATTAGGAACCCTTTTCCCTTCTACTGCTCTTCTGATGTGTGCGACTGTGTATTCGTGTGAATGAAGCGTTTCCCCCGTTTCAATTCCATGTGTCCAAATGGCGGGCTGTCACTGAATTAAGTCCATCATGACTGTATGTGTAATTTCAAATGTGTGATAGTCTCCTGAAATGGGTAAAAACAAGTAGTTTGTGTATGTGCTTGTGCATGCCTTGAGGAGAGACGGTTTGGTGATACGTACTATAAGTTTAATTAATGTAATGAAGAGATGGCTTTACGCCCAAAGCTTGAGGCATTCCAAATGTGGTTTAACATGCTGTCACCTCTCAATAACATGCAACTGTTCTCGCCTTACAGTGTGTGCACACAAACCTTCCAGTCAAACAGAAAGAATGACGAGATTGCAGGTAAACAGTGTTAAAATGTATCACTACACTCTTATGAGGGCTAAGCTCAATTTTCCGACTGCAAATCCCTCTATTACATATCTAACCTTAAACAGTAATCTTATAGCAAACAAGACTTAATCCAAAAACCAAAGACTGACAAAGAGACTAATTCTAAAATCTGTAAAATCTGTTCCTGCAAAAGTCTGCAGGTGTACAATACCATGCTCACACACACAAAACTGGCTCAATAACACTGAGAAAAATAGTTCTAATAATGTAAGCTGTCATGTTCTGTAAGTATTTATTGGAAGCATGCAGCAGCTGTAAAATTTAAATTTCCTCTTGAGTGATAATTAAAGGACTAATTTAAGCTTGTTAGAAGAATTTTATTAAATCTATAACAAACATTTACAAAAGAGCTGTTTTGGAGATTAGGGTGTCATCACAGTTTGTTGGGTAAAAGCCTACTAAGTATAATATAAAACTTTTCAGGTTGTTGCTTCCATTCCTAATGTGATCTTCTGAACTAAAACAGCCAACACTGCTTTCTCTGCTATCTACAGTGTAATGCAATAGGCTACATATGAAGTGCACCAGGATGGAGTATGTTAATACGTGCAGCACTTACACATTGTGAAGAACACACCATCCACAGTGAGGGTCTCTGGAGCCCAAACACTCCCCGCAAGTGGTGTACTGCTCACAGCTCTCTACTGGAACTCTCACCACCTACGGAGAGACGAAGCAGGGAAGAGAGACAAGAGATATAGAGCAGGGAGGCAATTAGTGTCTTCACAATCAAACTCATAAAATGAAGAGTATATTCAGCCGGATGGAGGTAAGAATTTGACAGCTTATCAGACTCCTATTTAAAAAATGCAATCAGCAAACAGTTAGTGTGTGTTTGTCTCAGTGTGTGTGTTCCTGAGAGAGACTAAGTGCTAGTCGGTGAGAGGTGTATATGTGTGGGTCTTTGTGCTTATATGTGCTGTGGTGAACCATTTCAGCAATGTGTGACAGCCTCCAGTCAAGCATGTACAGGAGAGGCCTCGCAGTGCATCATGGGACAGCTGAAAGGTGAACATGATAAAAGTGCTGTGATTGACAGGTGACCTCAAAAACCAACAGGAGGCAGAGGACCAGAAGGACAGACCCAGTGTGTTTGTGTGTGTGTGCGCACATGTACGAGGGAAATCTGTACAAAGCCTGTGCAACAAAGCTTTAGTGCATCAATGTGACATTACTCGCGCTGTGTGTTTGTGTGTGTGTACGAGTGTGATGATAGTCTGCAGATGTTGCCTACGAAACCAGATTAAGTGTGCAAGTTTAGCCCTCCACTTCAGTTAAAGGTGACGACAGATTGTTCACAACACGGTCCCAGTGAACGTGAAAGAATGCATGTGTGTTTCAAGATATTAAAAGGTTGAGCTTGTTCAAGAGTGTGACACACCCCGAAAGCAAATGCTGAGAATGTTAGTGGGCAACAAAGTAAGCGTGTGTGTTTGTATCTGTTGCAAGTGTCAGCAAGTGTCAGCACCACATCCAACTTTTCTTCACCATTGGGCCCCCAAGTTGATGATTTGCTGGAAGCCCATTTCATGATGTGTGTGTGTGTGTGTGTGTGTGTGTGTGTGTGTGTGTGTGTGTGTGTGTGTGTGTGTGTGTGTAAGAAAACGTGAGTGTGTATCAAGTTGCCACTGCAGACTGGTTCTAAATCATGCAGCATAGAGAGGGCCAGCTGATCACTAAGTAAAAGCATTTAACAATCTTTCCCCTGGGTAACACTTTCACATCACACAGACAGATTTAACCATGAGAACCTCATCCAAGTGGTATGTGGAGGGACTAAAGTGGTGTCTTTTTTATGAGGTAGGGATTTGGGGGGGTTGGGGGGCAGAGCGATAAGAGAAAAGAAAAACACGGAAGAGAAAAGAGCAGAGGCCTGAGGCTTAAGATAAAGGTGGTTAGCAGCAGGACGGAAAACAGGTGGACAAAGGAATAGAGGAGTGAAATATTAAACTGGGGCCAGGATTCCTCTGCAAGCTGCAAGTACAACTGAGATATGAGATAGATGTGACATGATGGAACTAATTTCTGCTTCAAATGCCTTGCGGCAAACTGGCTTTGGGGCTTTGTGAAGGCTCACAGGACAGAAAAACAAAAACACTTGACACTATACGCTATCATAGCACTTTCTATCCTCTATTTCCTGAGTGCATATCTATTTGTTTACACTATATGATTCTTGTGCCTATATCACTGTTTGTAGCCATCATCCTGAGCACCTCATCTATTAGTCAATGTAGACCTCAGTACAGTAGATGAAATGACGCAAACAAGATATGGTGCTGGACTGTAAGGCAAACGAGGAAGGTGGTAATCTACTGGAAGTGCTGGCTGCATGGATGAGAAGTCAAAGAGAAGTCTAATGGAAGACAGTGCGAATTGGCAAGGACATTTTGCTGAGTAGATGGGATATGGTGGCAGACGCCTGCTATGTGTCATTGTCAAATTGAGTGTGAGTCTAGTTTTCATCTGCAAGGAGAGTTGAAAGAAGGATGGAACAGGGGACTGGGTCTTTTGGTGTCTTTGATAATAAAAGAATGACAGAGGGGGAAAGAAGTGTGAATGAATTAAGACATGATGGATAGAAGGGGAGAAAAGCAGCTTGAGTTTAGGATATGTGATTGGACACCTTATAGGAGGTCTCTATGACTCAACAAAAAAAATAGGAAATCGAAAGGAAAGAATTATGTGTTCCACATATCATCACATATACCAGCCAATTCCTCCACTCACCGTAATTCACCGTGACTCTGATTAAGGACAATGATCCACATAAATCATACTAACGCTACGGGTCCTTGGTGAGCTAGCATAATCTTATCATGGCCCTGTGTAATGATAGGTATGACCTATTGTTCACATTCGTTCCTACAGTAGCAGTGGTGAAGACACTGTGGGCTCAGCTGAGTGGTAGTGACTCAAATCGTAGGGAAGAAATTAAGAAACTATAGTGGTTGTTTTCCCCAGTGGGTAAATAAAATGCTTTCCAATAGCTATGAAAGTATGTGTATGACGTATGATACAAGAAGATACAATAAAATAAATAAATAAATAAATAAAAACCTTAAAAAGAGGTCAGTTTCTCCCTCTGTTAGGAATACAGGCACACACACTTATCCTCACTGTCTCCCTCTTCCTATCTCTCTTGATGGCTCTTTTAATGAAAGCCAATTCCTGACAGCGCGCCACATTACTCCTTTAAATGACCTTATAAACCAAGCCCGCCATCTCCTCTCTCTTGACTTCTCCTTATTTACAATAGCATCCACTGCTGTAGCTCAATTCTCCTTTTCTTGCTCCTACTTCCTCTGTTGTCAACCTTCTACCCTGACCATATCACAATGCCATGACATCTCCTTTCAGCTATAAACTTTCCACCTTTCCCCTTCAATCTGTTTTTACAGAGCGCTATCACCTGCTTTTAAACGTCCAGCTAACAGGCTTTGTGACGGTCACCCCCAAAACCCAGAGGAACTGTAAAGCTTTCAGCGCAGCTTTTCATTGGTTGTAAACTGTAAAGACATAAAAGGATCGGCCTTGTTGCGGCTTCTCTTTTTTTTTTTTTTTTAAACATTCAAACACAGAGAGAGGCTGGAGAAGAGGAGAGAAGGAGGGGGTGTAGCTGTAGATGTCTGCAAGAAAAGAGACTGGGTTATACTGTCAGGGGGCCAAGAAGAAGAAATCACTGCTTGTTTTCAGTTATTTTCAGATAAATACTTGAGACTGCATCATAATTTGGCAATGCCTGTGCCTCACTATAGAACCACCACCAAATCTCTCGTGCATAACACTACTTAAAATGGCTGTAATGCTGCAATTCAGCAAACAGTAGAAAGTGCTGAAATTTGATTCTTACAGGAAAGCCTCAAAAGGTTAGCTTGAAGGACATCACTGGGTCAATTTTCCACAGATTCTTCTTAAATGCACACAGCTTTTATCAAAGCAACAATAAAAATCTCAAACACGTGGCTTTTTATTGCTTCTCTACTTTCATCTAAACTTTGTTCTGTGATCTTTACACAAAAAATAACTACACAACATTTTCCTTGAAGTTTTTTTCCCTTTGCCAACATCTTGGGAGCAGAGATGGGGAAGCAAGGGAGAAAGAAAACTGCAAGATGAGTAGGGTCAGCTCCTCGTCATCATTCTTCTGTGACTTCTTTTCTCTAAGCCGACATTAACCACACCTGCATTCTTTCAATAACCGTCAATCAGCGTGCACTCTCTCCCGGCTTAATCTGTGCTGGCAGTGAATAGCTGTGTGCAACAATGAAATCAATACCCATCCACACAGCCACTAAACACTCCAGGAGGACACAGAAATAGAAACAAAGACAGATACAACTATTTGTTAGGGTAAAACTTCACTAAACACATTGTGGCTGTCATTACTTTGCAGTGACAGTAACTGGTGTTGTCGTCTTCTGCTGTGGCAACAGTGTATCATCCCGGCAACATTAGAAATTGGAGTGCTGAACTCCCAGTATATCCATGCAAGTGAGCCAGTTCTTCAAGTGCTAGAATACCAGGTCAGGAGAGCAAGTGTGTGTACATGAGGGCGGGGGGGTCGTATCAAAGGCTGGGTTAGCATGTGTGCATTGACTGGATTGTAAGGGGCTTACAAGATCAATGGCAAGCAAGACTAGGCTTGATGTGTTGACTGATTGGAGATAAGCAGGAAAGCAAACAAGACTGGCACTGACAAGAAAGGAGAGATGCTGTAGATGGCTAAGAAATGCCAAAGTGAAAGAAACAAAATGCAAGAAGCAACAATCGCGGTGTCCCATCAGAAACTTATCTGCTGTCACATTGTTTACTGATAGATGTCGAAATACTACATAACTGTTAGAATTCAGTGATGTAGCAATACAAAGAGCCAAGTTTAAGCCTTTATGTACGGCAAGAAAGCTGTAATTTTTCTCTCAGAACAGTATTTTTTCACTTAGCACCCTTTGACTCATTCCCCTCTATCTATTATTTCTTTTATATTGTGCTTTATGTGCCGTTTCTTGTTTCTGAACAGTTCGACTTCTCTTTCACCCTCATTCTTTATTTCTTTCACTGGACTCAGATTTTGTTTTCTCTCTTCTGAAACACACTGATGAAAACAAGAAGCAGGCCTATATAACTATATATTTATTTGCCATTTGCATTTGTGTATGTTATGAATTCAAGGATGACAGCTAAAATCCAAACTATCCTACAAGGCATTTGTGTTAATTCTGAAGTCAGTGCAACAGTAAATCAGCAATATGAAATTTTGAACCAACAAAACAAAAGTGAGAAAAAGAAAAAAAAAACTTTTAAGATCTGGGAACCAATCTCTCTCCATCAACACCTTCATCACATGGACTTTCCCATCAGCTCTTCTAAAAGGAGCTATTCTCAACAATAAGTCAATATACTCTCAGTCTTTGTGTATCCATTTGTCCATTACACTCTGTCCCTTTGGTGAGAAGGAGCCCGACAGAAAGAGAGAGGAGACAGAAGAACGAAGCAGGATGAGGGAGTAAGTGGGAAAAAAAATAGAGACGAAGACAAAGCATGAGACAGAGATTGAAAAACTGTAGAAAACAAAGAGCTGGAACAAAGAGACTGTAAAGGGAGAAAAAGAGGTAAATGTGACCGGCTAAGGTAGACAGGCCTAGGGGTCTTCTAATTAAGTGAGGATGGGAGAGGCCGTCTGCCTGGTAAATGACTCTGTCACTTTAGTAAATGGACTTGGTGAGGAGTGAGGAGCCACACAGCTGGCATTTCCATTAGCACTGCCAAGCAACCCACCACCATATACACAGAGAGAGAAGCAGAGAAGAGGAAGAGGGAGGCAAAAAAGGGGGGACAAATGCTGCTTTTCTTTATTTGCGCTCACAAGAGCTGCTGTGTGGAAGTCATGCCTGGGAGGTGTATAACAGATAGTGTTTTTGTGGAGAGAGAACCTAAATCTGCCTGATTGGCTTTGCCTTCATATGCAACCCATCATTCAAAATTTGTTACCGATATATATTTATAAAAAGCTACAGAAGTCCAAAGACGTGTTCAGACGTTTTTTGGGGGTGTTTTTCAGATCAATAATATATTTACACGAAGTACTGAAAACACTATGTATGGTGTAGGTGAGGGAAATGCCAAGGCAGTGTGGAGGAAGCCGCATACACGGCTCCCACTCACTATTGGCAAATACACAGAACTAATAAGTGTGCTATTTGCACATCAGCTGAATCAAATGCCACAAAAATTACTTATAAGTTTGTGATTTAAGTGAGAAGTAAGTCACAAATGCAAAACGTACAGAATTTTCTATTTGAAGACACTGCAACAGTACGTACAAGCCAAGTAGTATTCCTTAAGGCAAGTGCAGTGATCTTCACAGGTCCAATATGGTTTCACACATTTTTACTGAGAACTAGATTTCTCTCTTTCCCTTAAAAGATATGTTTGCCAAAAATGCAAATGAGTTGAAGTGAAATAAAACAATCAGTACTTACAGCCCCGCTTATTGTGTGCAAATGTCTTTCTAGTTCCATTTATCAGCGTCGTATTCTTTCCTGTTGTAATTTATGACAGTAAAACCAGAAAGAAAACGTGCTTTTCTGCTTTTCCACTCAGCTTTCCCCCTATTTGATACTTTATAACCGGGGTCTGACGAGGCCTGCTGTGCATGAATCTGAAAAGAAATTTGACTCAAATTCAAAACAATTCCCTGTGCTGTCATGCATGAGCGACATTTCATTGTTCTACTCAGTGTGACTTCTGGTTAATGCATGAAACTGAGTAGTATAGTGTGCCACTAGGAGCAGCACCATTGGCTATACCAGCTGTTGATTGGCCTCGTTCAAATCAGTCAGGGCCATATCCCTACACCCAATCACTGTGAAGCAACAGGAGAACGGCCGATTGATAGTGATTGAGAAGGAAGGCGAGGAGGGGGAGAAGCCATTAACCTCCCTATCCATCTCACCCTCTTTTCTAACCATATCAGTCGCTCTATCACACCATCCTTTGGGAAAAGATGGTAAAGTATAACAGAGAAAGATGAGAGAAAGACAGAGCTATCTAGTGGCAAGTTAGACTTCCATTAGGGCTGATAGCATCACACACAAGACAAGTGTCCAAGCACACTTTCTGATGAGGCGCGCACACGTTCAAGACTATTGCAGGGATTTAAAAAAAGAAATGCAACAGTGAATGATCTGATATGAACAAGGGCAGTGAGAGGAAAAGCAGGAAACACAATTAAGAGAAAAAGAGAGAAAAAGAGATAAGTGAGGTTAGAGACACTGAAACCATCCCTGCCTGTGTAATGATGCCATCTTGGCCAATTTTGTCTCATGTCTCTGAAGGATTTACTAATATTTCAATTTTTTCCCTTCATCAAGTCACAAAAGAGGGAACTAGAGGTGCAACAGACAATTTTCACAGTAGTTTATTCTGATTATTTCCCCCCCACAGTTAAGTCACTGGTTTGTGTAAAATATATATATATATATATATATATATATATATATATATTTTTTTTTTTTTTTTTTTTTTTTTTTTTTTTAATGTAATCAAATCACCATTCAAGCATGTCTTGATATACACTGGCCTACTGAAATATTCAACCTTATTAAGAATTTGTAAAAGCACTCAGATGATCCATCCATAAATGTAACACAATACAATGTGTTGTGTAGTTGCACAGCAGTCATTTTAATTACAGGTGTAGGTGCTTCATCCTGAGTAGAGAAAGGTGTAGTATTGGTTTGCACTCTTGTAAATGAGTGCCATATATCTGCATGGCTACATGACCAGCTTCCCCCTATTCTAGTCAGTGTACTCCTTTCTCTGCCTCAATGCACCAGGTCTATTAACATTTACATAACAATGACCACATTCTTGCTTAAATTCTGTGTGTAGGACAAATTGACTAGTGACTGTGTACGTGTGCTTAAGTGTTTGGCATAGGATACAAGAGCTCAGGGATCAACATTAAGGCTTATACAGGACAAGTTAGATTTTTTTTTTCCAAGCCAATGAAAAAGAAATTAATTTGCTCTACCATACACGTCCAAAAAAACAAAACAATTCTGTCTTCATATTATGTGACATGGATTACTTGGCTTTTGGTTAAATAAGAAAATGTTTAATTCAGAATATCAGTGTGGAAACCAAGCAGAGTTTGTTTGTGAATAAAACTAAAGAAATAAAGCAGCGCTAAAAACTTGAGAAAAAAAATGGTTCTCATCCTCTCTTCATTTACTGCATGCTACACTTACTCTATGGATGATAAAACAAAGTGTCAGCCAACAATGGCTAATGTTTAAACACCACATTATGTGCTTGTTAACTTCAGGAGTTCCTCAGTCAGCCAGAGTTTGATAAATTGTGGAAAATTAATCTTGGAGCCATTTAGAACCGGCTGATTAGCTGTATGTAGTTCACTAAAATGTCAGCTTTGATTGATACAATGAGCTGCTTATTATGTATGTTGATGTCAGTTTGTGCTAATGTGTTTGCTAACGAGATTGGCAGCGAATCAGTAATATGTGAATGTAAACAGATACACACACACACACACACACAGAGGGGATTGATGTCTAACAAAACTCCACGGATAAGATGCTACTTGATGAGGCCCTCCTTGCTCAGAGAGCTAACAACACAATACAGACCATTGTTTGCTATTGTAGGGACTCAAACCAACAGCTTGTGAATGTCACAAGAACTTTGTCTGCGAGCACATCCAGTGTAGGACTGCAGATTCCTTGGAGGGATGCAAGTCTCTGTGAAATGTGGAGGGGGAAATCTCTTTCAAATACTGAATGGAGATTCGGACAATGGTGTTAGCCCACACACACAAAAATATACTCAGATCAGCCAAAACATTGAGACCGCTGACAAGTGCAATGAATACAACTGATCATCTTGTTACAATGTAATGATCTACTGGGAACCCAGGGTGCTGGCATTCATGCGTATGTTACTTTGACACGTAAAACAGCACTCAGTTGTATCAGCACCTCTCCCAGGGCAGGGCGATGTTCACCATGAACACCGTAAAGTGGTGGCCTGGCTTCAGAAACTTCAAAGATCCCAATCCAACTGAGTATCCACAAAAGGTGCCAGAACAGATCCAGTCTGTGGAAACCTCACCCCACAATTCACAGGACCCCCAGGATCCACTACCAGAGGATACATTGCACATGCCCCAAGGACTCGAGGCTGGCTTCAGTGACACGGCCCATCAATGTATGTTTAGAAATAATGTTTGAAAGCTGAGTTTCTGTCCAAATGTATAGTCATATAAAAGTAAGCAAGCTGAATCAATGCGAGTCTAACAATCAGAGGTGCCTCCCTGACACAACAAAGGTTGCCTCATGCATACACAAGATTTTCCTCCCCTGTATCAAGCCTTATAAGGCATTATTGCTTGTTGCCTTCTCACACTTCAAATCCAGTCCCTCATCCAACACCAGAGCAGATGAATATTCATGCTTTCAGCAATTAGCCAGCACCACACACTACAGCACCATAATATGCAAGAGCTGCCATCAAAGACGCAAGGATATGTGCGCCCATGCGTGTATAACACTGAAGGGCTGAGTCAAGGGTGCAAAGATGGACAGAGCAGCATCTGTGGCATCAAATGAAGCCACAGCTTCATTGACCTTTTTGGCTCCAAAACAAAAGATGAGATGATTTGAAGACGGGAAGACTTGACTGAGCCAAAACACCACAAGACAATTTCCCCACAGAGGGAGATTTGCACAGAGCAGGGGCTTCAAAAAGTTTGGGTTGAGTCAAAGAGCTACATTGTTCTTCTTGAAGTGTTGAATATTTTTGTGAAAAGAAAAAAACTTGAGCAAACCAGCAGCACTTAATGAGCCTGCTAATCTGCATAAAGTATTTTCCCGTTTTTGGTAATAACAGGTTTTAATATGTTTATGTGCAATGTATACATGCACTGCTTAGGAGTGAATGACTGGATGTCAACTGGGAGAGACACTTTTGTACATTTGTGCATGTGAACAATGTGATTAAAAAAACAAATAACATGCACCAAGTAGGGCTGCCACGATTAGTCGACTAGTCACGATTATGTCGACTATTAAAATCGTCGACGACTAATTTAATAGTCGACGCATCGTTTGAAGCTTTGTAAGATCACAAAGGACGCAGGAATGAGTAGTAGGATTTAAGAGTGTAATAACGGACTAAAACAGAAGATGGCAGCACTGCATGTACAAGGATGCCAGCTGCCGTTAAACCCCGAAGAAGAAGAAGCTGTGTCCCAGAATTCATAGCGCGGCTGTCGACAATGGCGGCAGCTAGTTAGTTTTAACTTTACTCTTATTATTCTTTCTGGGTCACAAAATAAACGTTTAACATATTTTCAGGCGAGAATGTAGCTGTGTAAACCTCAAATATCGGCTCAGTTTATCAGGACACCACATATTTTCAAAAGCGCTCCGACGTTTTCGGAGACGTCTGTTACCCACTAGCTCGTTAGCTAGGCGGGGGCAAGGCTAACTAGAGCCGTGAGAACACCGGACTCCCGGCAAATCGTTTTCAAACCCACCGCCGTCTTTCGCTAGTCAGGTTAAACATATATATATAAGTCACTTAGATAACTTAAAAATGTTATTGTTTGGCTTTCTTTAGTATTTTATTTGTTCCTGAGTAAATCGGTTTGGCTGAGATTAAAGTTATAGTTTTTGCACAGCTAAAACTGTCAAGCAGACAGCTGATTATCAGAAGTGTGAGACGCTGGAGAATATACTCCGGTGTCCTGTTATATTTTAGAAAGCAAGGAGTTTATTAAACTTCACCGAAACAATCTGCAAATTTCATTAAAAATTAATAAACTACCATCTTGTCTTTATTTTTAGTTAGCACAAACACTTCAAGCTGTAAGCTAATGATAGTTATATAAGACCAGATGCTGCTGGTGCAATAAGCTGTACGCTGTACGTCCAATGGATGATGATCTGATTAGTCGACTAATCGCAAAAATAATCGGTGACTAGTCGACTATCAAAATAATCGTTTGTGGCAGCCCTAGCACCAAGTCCATAAGAATCATACAACCCTGACTGCAGTGAGAAATAAGCTGATCTAAATTTCCTGCAATAACACACTGTCTCATCAAACACACACACACAGCAGGCCGTCCTATCCCGCTGTCATATCCTCCATTGATAATAATGACAGTGATGAATATAGCTGGAACAGAGCAAGTCATAAATCACTGGGCCTCACCCCTAACTGTGACTCACCGCCTTAGCCTCCATTTGTGTGTATGTGAGTGGGTGAGGGCAGAAGGGTGGTGGAACTTGTGGTCCACGCATCAGTGGATATGTCCAGTGACACCTTAATGTGCTTGGCTTGTCTGAGGAACCCCCGCAGGCACCCAGCCACACAACCACACACACACACTCCCAGGGTGAAGGCAGGGCTGTGTGTCTATCTCACTAGAAAAAAGGGGGCATGGCTATATTCCTCATGCAAACTAGTTGTGTGTTAATGTGTGTGCGTGAGTGTATCAGCATCTTTTAGCAAAAGCAGGCCCTCCTACCCACCACTCCATGTATCTATCCCACAATTTTCCACCTTTGCCTCTTTAAGAACGAGAGAGTATGAGCGTGTCTATCTGGTGGAGAGGGGGGCCATGGCAGCGATAGGGGGAGATCATTAAAAATACGGGAATGGGATCAGTAGAAGGCATTTGAGAGGGGAGGACTCAATTTGGGCTTAGATGGAAATATCAGAGTGTGTGTGTGTGTGTGTGTGTGTGTGTGTGTGTGTGTGTGTGTGTGTGTGTGGCAGCAAAAGTGAAGATTTAAAGAAAAAATGTAGTGGTGGGGGCATGGTGGGATAGATGGAGGGCAGAGGATAAAGATGAGGGTAGGATGGAGGGTGAGAGAAGGCAATTGCCCCCTCCAGTCATTAGCGCTGGATAGGGGTTTTAGCTATAAGGTCTGGAAGCCACAGCCCCCCCATTCTGCTTAACCCAGGCCTGCTATCCATTAATGGGGATCAAACGCACAGGGAGATGAAGCTCTCTGTGTGTATGCGTGCACACACACACACACACACACACACACACACACACACACACACACACACACACACACACTTGTTTACAAGACTGTGTGTGTACATAAAGTGTGTGTAATCGAGCATATGTTCTGGGTACTAGCGCCTATAAGTAACATTATGGTTTTGTGTGTGTGCCCTTCATGCCCTTAGCTGCTTAGACATGTGCTTTGTTCTTCTAGTATGTGTGTGCATTGGTGTGCGTTTTCTACTATGTTACTTCTTTCCCCCAATCATGTGCTTAACCCAAAACTTGAAAATATGTGTGTTACCATTAAAAAGAGCAGCACATCCCACAGCTCATGTTCCTTTCTTCTGTGCTCCTATGGTCAGGATTATAATCAGAAACCCTATAGGTATGTTCCTATAGGGTGCAAGGTGTGTATACATGTCCATACTGTATGTGTTGCACTGAGTGAATCAATTTAATGGGAATGAACTTCTTTGACTATAAGTTAAGTTTCCTGAAGTAGACGAACTTGGTGTTGTATCTTGCCCCAGCGTGCAGCTGGGTTCGGTGACGAGCAGCTATCGAACTGATGGATGATTGTGATGATGGGGTGTGTGTGTGCAGATGGAGCCTCACATATGTCATCAAAAGGTCATCTGGCTTGAACAGAGGTATCTTCAGCCAGGACACACAGGGCTGTGATATAACATACTGTTACACTCATAGCACAATCTGCATTTAAAAAAATTTATCTACCAAGCCCCAGCCATGGCAGTGGTTATACAGTGACCATTGATGATCCCACTGGGTGTCAAACAGGCAAAGAATGTTTCCATTTTATGGCCTGACTTTGATTTAAGCCACCTACAGAATCAGCACCTCTGAAAAAGCCTCTCACAGAGCAGACCTCAGATACATCTCACCCATTTTCAATTCGACAGCCTATTTTAGGTCTATTAAATACAGACATATTCCCATCATGTACAACCCCTTTTTTTCTTTCCCCCTCCCTCTCGTTTTGCTTCCTTCACTCACCACACTAATGAGACAGAAGAAGAAAAAAAAAAAACAACAACCAGGGAGCAGCTGGAAATGGGGAGCAGCAGAGATGCGACATGCTCTCTCTGCCTCCTCCCCAATCCCCCCAACCCCTTCCTCTCCTCACCATCACACTAGAGAAAGCCTTCACCAGAAGAAGAGTGCGCGCACACACACACACACACACACACACACCCCCATCTGACCTATAACTCTCCCTGCACTCCCCATGTATGTAATGTCTGGCTTATTAGCAAGCCATCATGGTGGCGATGTTTGTAGCTGGTGTGAATGTGTGTTGGTGTGCAATGAAATCCAGTGGGGATGATTTGTGTGAGTACAGAGAATGAGTGTAGAGTTGGTAGGGATGTCAAAATATGCACAAGGGAAGTGTGTTCTGGACATTTAGTAACAGGCTGCTCTACAGGAACTATTCAAACATGCAACACAACAAAAATAAATGTTAGTATTTATGAGTATGTACCTTTGGCAAATACTGAATAGTCAGGTGCTGGATATGGAGAATTTGAATCCTAAAAACTCTTACATGTATCACAAGTAAGAGTTTTAAAAAGTATGTTGTCCCAGCAGACACTATGTCGAAAAAGTATTGCAATGGCAACATGTCTGCTGGGACTGAATGTGTGTCCTAGTGTATTTGTTGGACATGAACTCACCTGTCTGTCAGTCAAAGTGTAGATGTACTGCTGGTCTGGGCTGAACAGCATGTCTCTCAGTAAGGGACTTCCTCCTTCACTTACGGTCACCTTCTCGTATAGCACTGCTGGACGGCTGGCGTTTATGGAGTTAACCAAGATCTGCAAAAAAGAAACACACGGGAAAACTCATTTGGATATGAAAACAATAAAAAGATGATGCAGAAAAGTGATGTACATGAATACAGCAATAATATCAGACAGCAGCTGCTTAAAAAACCCCGTGCTTTTACAGTAGAAACCCTTGAAGCTAAATAAAAATAACTTGTTGCTTGTAGAGAAATGATGCAGCGTTAATCCAAGTGGACCATTGATGCACAATAAAAATAAACACACGCTTAATTCCTCTAGATTTGCCGCACAAATAAAGGAAATAAAATGGTGACAAATTTATCTTCATTTTCACATCTCCCTTTAAATATCCATGCTAAATAAATAAATAAATAAATAAATGAAGTACACTCAAGCTGCACTTTTTTCTACAAACCAAAGTTCAAACACACTAAAGTGTCTATGGATGTTGTTCCAGCTGGTGAAATAAGCTGATTTCACTTCAACAGTAACAGGTGGTAGTTATTATAAGGTGGGAGGCATGAAATTATCAAAATTTTGGAAAAAGGTTGAGAGCACCTGTTCTACAGAGCTGTGTAAAAGGCTTAATTGAAAGGTTGTGTTAATAGCAGTATTGAGTCTCGTATAATTATTGCGAACACAGATGTGATTACAGAGGTAGATGCATGGAAGGGAACAATATTGACAGGATGGTGCTGTTATCATGACTATAGACATCTTTTGTTCAGCACCTGGGAGGAATAAACTTTAAAAATTATGAGCAAAAAATAAAAAAAGTTAAGTATGAAAACAGTGTGGTCCTGTATAATGATAGAAAGCATAACAGTGAGTCACATCTCTGCATGTGAACAACAACCTGATCACCCAAAGCACCTGTAGACAAATATAATACAGAGCAACCAAGTCAGCATATGCACAAACATGCACGTGAACGGATGCTCAAATTTTTCTTTGTGAGTTTTGGCAAATAATTTGCCAAGATATGGAAAGTAATGGAGCAGATACAAGATAGGAGATTGGCTTGCTGGCGTGGCTGTGAGCCAAAGTCATCTCAGCAGCAAATGAAAAGTACAAAGCAGCGGGGGGGAGGGCAAGTATCAGCTCTCCATTACCGAGCTTTGTCGACTCGCACTGCTATCAGCCCACAGTGACAAGGGAAGGACAGCAGGCAATGACTAGCTGGAAAATGATACTAAATTCACACACTGACAAATAGGTTCACATCCAGATAGATGAAAGAATGATAAGATGACAACCCACACACCAAGTGATAGATATGCAAGCACTAGTTTGATTGAGATATATATATATGCACACACACAGGAAAAAGAAACATGTGGGTGAACAATGAACACACTTTGTGATGAAAAGTGAAACCAAAAGAAACCAAGGGCAACAATCCCATTATCGCTCTCTGCTGTGTGCGTGTACGCATGTGTGTATGAGTGTGTGTGCCAAAGAGAAGGGGAGAGAGAGATAGTGAGATAGAGTGAAAGAAAGAGCTCATAAGGCTGTGATAAAGCTCTGGAGATGAGAGGAAATATGGATGTTATTATCTAGATAATAGGCCCGTAAACAAAGGATACATTTCATTCACGGATGGTTCGCATCTAGACGAGTTTGCACACGCACACAAACACACATACCAGCACATAAGGCAACACAATTTTTAAGTGCAGACAACCAGAATAAAGAAAAACAGCTGCTGATGCACACAGAGGTGAAAGAATAGCTTTTGTTCTGTGCCCTCTATGTATCATTTTTTTCCCACTCCCTTAAAAAAAGATGAGACATTTCCATTGGCAGCCATATCTATCTCTGGATCCGGCACCCAAGTCCAGTTCACTGGCTAATGACCAGTCTGAGCCTACACTGCACACACAAATGCAATATACCACAGAGAATGTACGTCTGTCTTTCTGACAGCCTTCCTATCTTCTGTTTGCATCCATCTGCTTGTCAGTCTGTGCAAAATCCAGCCTGCAAAATCCCCAAGTTAAAAACCAGTCTCTTTGCTGGTTTTAATATCAGCTTAGAAACAGGGACTGAAACATTGAATCTGACAAATAACACCTTTTCCCCCCTCATCTTTGTTCTGCTCAGGTTTTCCCCCTCTCAGGATGGAGTTCATCTACAGTGCTAACATAAAAAAAAAAAAAGTAGTGTGCAGAGAGAAACAACGGTGAGAAAGATAGAAAACAGAAGAGTGGGTGAGTGAGAGTGGGTGACCTGCGGGGGGAGAGAGGGAAAAAAAAGGTAATAAATCATTTCAAATCAATTCATTCCACAAGTGCAGAGTGCGAGGCTGCCCAGAGTTACAGGAAGAGAACAAAAGACTATGGAATATATAAGCTGAACAGATGGATGGAGGAATGGATAGATGGATGGGATACTTAAAGAAGATCTAATTCAATCAAACTGAGCTGCTATGTCTGGAATTCGAGGTTACGCTCTAATAACAAGGTTAACATGGCAGGGTCTGTGCATTTAGAAGGGTTTAAAGCTAATACAAGGGCTAAGTGTGTACAAATACGTGTGAAGATTCCTGTGTGGGTGTCCAAGCTCAACGCCAGCGTGCATACGGCTTGATTTTCAATTGATCTACAAGCATTTGTAGAGTGATAACATGTAGAGATGTTTTCTCACACATATATAAAAATCACAGATTTATGTTTGCATCAGCTTGCATGCACAGCTCTTTGTGTGTGCCTATAAGCTAAGTCAAGAAATCAATGCAATTGTCAGTAATCAAGCGGGAAGCTGTTGCTGTCTGATTGTGTCCTCTGTATTGCTTAGCTTACCATTAAGTCCTTGATGGATGAATCTACAGAATGATGCTGTGCTTGTATTTTCAAAACAAGCCCCATCTCTACTCTCTACATGTATAATGTAACGTTAATAGACTTTAAACACATTAAAGGCACTGTCTTAAGCAACGGTGAGGGAAAGCAGTAAGAGGAGACAGTAGAGAGAGGAAATGATGCGGCACAAACGCTGCTGGAAATGAACCTTAGTCTTTGTCTTTCTGTGGTTCTGACGTAAACAGTCTATAACCTGACATTTCATAACTTTCTTAAGTGCTATTCAGAGTACCTCCATGACCAAAATAGGCATTCCTTCCTGTAGTGATAATGTTTTGTCAGCTAAAATAACTGAGAATACATAGAAGTGAAGAGAAGATGTTTTTACTACATCTGTTCCATGAGGAAGAAAAAAAAAAAAAAGGAAAACAGTGGTTTTACAACACAGAAAACAAATCTGAATTCTAATATTTAAAACATTAAATAAGAGACAACTTAAACGTCTAGTGTATCCATAAATTTCTAACCTTCCCCAAAAACTATTTTTACAACACTGATACTTCTCCCTCTGGCAACGTGTCGCTTGATATTCAAAAACCATGCATAATCCCTGTATCAGAAGATGAGATTGTAACCAAATAAACCAACAATTTACCAGCTCCATACTGAAACATTCCAAACAACCACCTATCTCATCATCCTGCAACATCTAATATCCATTTTTTTCCTGTTCTATGATCATTAACATCTCTCTCAACCTGCCAATCCATCCAAAAGCCCCTAATGCTGGGTTTATCTGTGCCAGGCAGGCCTGGTTTGCTCTGATAGATACATGGGATAGCTAGCTGGTGATAAGGAAGGTGGGGGTATGAGGGTAAAGAAGCTGGATGATAAGACAGTAGCACGTCAGTGAGAATGATGCCTGTCATTGGCTCAAGTGACAACTGATGAAGCTAGTGTACATAAGAGATGTAAAGATTCAGAAAGAGGCAGACACCATAAGATGCCTTCTATTGTGTACAGAATAAAATGCAGAAAGAGACTCAGAAAGGCTGCAGGAAACAGGGGAGTAAAGATGGGTGGAGGAGAAGAGGCACAAATTTTCATATAAGCATCTGTCTTAAACTGTCGCTTTAAGTATTAAGTCTGACTACAAGTGAGAGGGAAATCACTTAAAAAGAAGGCAAAAAAGGACATCAAATGCCTCAAGACTGTAATTAGCATCACAAGGAGTGGAACTAAACAGACTGGTCCAGGTGTTCCCAGGTCTGTCTGAGAGTTGTAACACTTCAGCAAGACCACGGACTCTGGATAATGGCTTTGACATTTCAGAGCAGATTCGGAGAAGTGAGTGAACATAAAGCTTGGCTCACTAATAGCATGAAGCAGCACACAAACCACACCGCCACAGACACCACATCTAAAGAAGGGTAAACTTGGCATAACTAGGTCCATGCATTCATACATAATGGCTGCAAGCCCCACATTCCTGACTTTGATGTGATGTGGGCCCCCAAGTGAATGTGCATGTGTGTGTTTATGGGGCCCCACCGAAGTAGGCCCTCTACAGAACAAAGGGAAATGAAAGAAAGTGTTAAATGGGTGAGGAACCGAACAAAAGATTGGTATGCACCCACAATCCCTGGACAGTAGGGGTATGATAAAGAGGTTGAAGAGCAAACAAGAGACTTGTGCACCTCAGTGATTCTGTATTCTTGGCTAGCAAGCTCATTTTACAGCCTACCCTACCACACAATACAAAGCAACTGTGCCTCATTTAATTTCCCACTCAGCCAAATTAACTAATACAATAGCCCAACCACAATTTACTGGACACTAGAGTAACCTAATGCCCGCTTCTTGCAAACACCTCTCAAACCTTTTTCCCTTCTTTCAGCACTTTTGTTTCTCCGAGTCGGGGCTTTCAGATAAAGACCTGAAATCACTCACTTCCTATCGCGTAGTGAGCTTGGCAGAACTTGAGCGCAGCACGACACAAAACAAATATATCTGTTGTTCTCGAGTGGCAGCAGTCATCAGAAAACACACAATTTACTCCTTGATGCGTGTGTGTCTGTGTGCATGTGTGTTTAATGGACTATTGCATTGTTTTCTGTTTCAGAAACAGCAGGAGGATGTTGGCCCTAAGGAAGCACTGGACCCTCTAAACTGTACACTCAAAACAAAAACATCTATACTGGGTTACTGGGAAGCAGTACACTCTATTGTATTTTAGTTACCATGCATTGTTAGAGAAAACAGAGCATCCATTCAGTGTGTACAAATGGTTTCAATGGAATAAACAGTTTTATCTTCCACCAAAAAATAAAATAAAACAAAACCTTTCTGGAGATTTAGTTATGTGTGTATGGCTGACTGTGAAGTAGTATGAAGCTGGGAGCAGATGGAACATCACACATGAGTGACTGATGGCCCTGATGCTTCTATGGGACAAATCCCACTTCACCACACACAGACACACACATATACATACACACCATAGGCAGCCAACACACATAGAAGCCCTGAGCAAACCTTTACCATATGTGGGTCAGACAGTCATACCAAACAGCCTTTTCTTTAAGAGAGCCAAGACAGACAAAGAGCTATGGTGACAATGATGGAGGTGGTGTACCCTCAAACACATGTACAGACACACACGAGCTCTGTGTGTCTGCTATCATAACACTGTATGTCTGGAACGGCTTATTTTAAGGTCTGGGAGGGAGAGCAGACACAAACATGGGTTTTTATTCAAAAAGAAGCTTTATTGGTGCAGAATGATTAAACAATGTTATTTGTATTTGCGGGAAAGTTAGTAAAAGGAAGTCTTACTCGCTTCTGGATATTACTTATTCATGTAGGTTTATTTATATAGATAGACAGTACGAGCACCCAAAAGGCTTAACAACCTAGATTAAGGGAAAGAAAAGGCAACGAAGGCAGTGTGCGTCAAAAATGCAATAACTAGCTGCAGCTCCCAGACAAAAACACACACTCCCACACTTCACTAGTACGCCAGCAATTCTTCCACACACCACCACACCCTAGCACAGGTTTCCTACCCAGTTTCGATTTCCATTTAAAAAGTCCCAGACTAGATTTTTCATGGCCACATTTGTGAGCGAGTACACAGTGCTAGATGTTTATTATGTAAAAAGTTTTAAAATCTATACTATGTGGGCTATTATGTTGTCAAATATCAGCCAGAACACTAGTTGAACGGACTATCCCTCACATAAAGCAATTAACTTTAAACCCCAGATGGCAGATCTGTGTAGGCGTTTTCACTCAGTTGCATGCCATGACGTCTTGCCTTCTCCCTAGAAAAACCACTAACTGTATGATCAGTTTATATTTACAAATCCTACATTTTACATTTTGAGGGGGGGGGGGACAATAGGCACAGCGGTCTGGGAACAAAATCTTTAACACATTTTGTTTTTAACAGACCTCAAAATAACTCAAATGAAATTCTATACTTTGGAACCTTGTTAGCAACAATAAATCACACATCGTCAAATCTCCTTTTACTTAGAAGCACAAAGAATTCTGGGTATTTCAAGCGCTTGTCTATCACTGTTCCAACTTGAACGAAAAACAGAGTTATTTTAAGCTTTTTTAATGTTTTTTTGTACATTTATGATCTTACACCACAGCACTTGTGTTTTTGTTTTTTCTAAGCTGCACCTGACACGTTCCATCAAGGATACTGAAGCTCACGCTTTACAGTCGATGAAGTCAAATATGTAGCTCTGCAATCTGATTCTGTCATATCAGGTTACTTGCTTTGCCAAATCTTATCAACAGTCTTTGGTATTCGTCCACATGTCTACACCATGGTTATTCATGTGTGAGCCAGTGGCCTTTCACCAGCAGTACTCCCCAAAAGGTCACACACTCGCACACGTGTGCACACACACATCTACAGCTGCAGAAACATGTAACAGGCTGTGGAGGAAGAGGAGGGGAGAAAACACAAAAGGAAAAAAGAAAAGGAACAAAACGTCCAAGCCACATGTGGTATCTCTCTCCTAGAGCACATGTGTGCATACAATAACATGAAGGTAGGACATGGAGATAGAAAGTGAGCTGCTTTAAGAGCAAATTAAAGCTATTCATCATTGTTGATGCCTTTTAATCCTCACGCTTGCTGAAATTAAAAGCCCTAGTCATTGTTATATCCTTTACTTCTCTGCCAATACATTGCTCTCCTTTTCCTTAATTCATCTATCACGCATTCTTACTCCCATTTCATCTTTCCTTCTTCATACCGTCTCCTTTCTTCCTCTTTTCACCCTCTGAATTAAATGCCTTTAGCTAACAGTCGTCAGATAAGTGTGTGTAGCGAGTTGCTAGACACGGCACAGCGGCAGCATTTCATCTTCCAACCATCACTAAATCACACTAACTCAATCATCTGCATCTCCACGCGCGCGCACACATACATACGCACACAAGGCTGAGAGCGTGAGAAGCCCTGCATCTAGAGAGGTGCTTTACTATGACTGATTTTATCAGCTGTCTTGCAAACGGGGGAAGAAATTGCACCACAACATTATCATATACAATAAGATGAGACTCGAAGATAGAGCTTTCCAATTGAATGCCTTTTTAGTGTCGCCATTCAAATGAGAAAAGACCTCCTCTTACATTGAGGCGAAACACAAATCCCTTATGGGATATCTCAACCAAAACAATATTACACATTTACATCAAAGACTGCTGAGAGGATGTTTACGTTAAAGACAAAGTGCCTAGACTTAAGTCGAGATTTAATATTGATATGTTTACGAGTGTGTTCAAGCAAGAATGGCAACATGTTATAGGATTCCTGAAGTGACATTGGCATCTCTGGATGACTGCGAAGCCTCGAAGCCACTGAGAAACTGTGAGGAGCTCTGCTAACAAGCTGCTAGCCTCCAGACTTATCAGACATAGGAAGGTGGGAAAGTACACAAAGATCGGGAAGAGTGCTTAATGCAACCGGGTGTGGGGGGTGTGGCTTTGAAGAGGGCAGTGAACCACATACAAACACAGGAAGAGATCAGCTGAACAACTCTGTTTGTATTGTGTGTGTGTGCGTAGGAATGTGGAAGGTTGTGTTTGTATGAAAGAAAGTGTATGTGCATACAAACTAAGTGAGGCAGTCTATCAATTTGCATGTGTAGCTGAGTGCTTGCGTGCAGTGAATACAAGCAAAGTGTGCAATTGTGTGCACAGAGTTAATCAACATCAGTCACAATAATAAGGCATCAATTAATAGCTGGAGAAAACGCACAAAAAAAAAAAAATACACACACCCCCACTCTGATGTGACACTATGCAGCACCGCTTGACCCACCATTTATTAACTATATCAGCCATTCACTAGGATTACAGTGAATAGGACCTCATCTTCAGCTGTAATTACTAAGGTAGGTGTGTGTGCATGCATGTGTGTGTGTGTCTCTTCCTGTGGGAGAGCCAAAGTGATTACATGGCCACTGGTGCCTCTAATAACATCTTTTAGGGAGAGAGAGGAAGAAAGAGAGAGAGATGAGTGATTTCCATCTTTTCTGGGTAGGACCAGAATTATGGCAAGGAAATTCTATGGTGGTTAAGATGTGGGTCTGTTTTGACTGTGCTGCCATGTAAGAGTGTGTGCTTGCACGTGTGTGTGTGCGCGCGTGCAGATTTTTGTAATGGATGTAACACAAGAGGCTAATGGGAGCCACGCCAAAACTACACCTCAGTGTAATGTGTGCCAAACCATTCCTGGCCACAAATGCCTTCCTCTCCACAGCCCCTTTCATTTATTTCTCTCCCGCTCTGTTCATTTTATTTTACCCCTACCTAAAAGTTCCTCTGGGAGGAGTACTTTCTTCACTATAATCTTTTTCCCCCTCTTCTCTTTTGTGTTTAGACACTTCTCTACTTCCCTTAATCCTGACTTTTTTCTTCTTTTTTTAAAGGCCTTTCTCTCAACAGCATATTCCTCTTTTGCTTTTATTCAAAACACAGAAAAGTTAAACTCTTATTTGGCTCTCAAACATTGCAAACTCCCATAACAAGTAAAGAGCGAGCAAGAAAAGACTGGGAGAAGATGACATAAACAAAGTCTAAATGTGCACAGGGCACTAAATGGCACAAACCAGTGAAACCACAGCACTGTCAGCTGGCGACAGAGAAGATGTTTTAAATTAGGAGCAAAGTTACTGGTAACAATAGGAAGCTTGGTGGCTTAAATGAGAGGAGATTTGGAGGGCAGAGAAAAGCAGCGACAGAACACACACATACACGAATAAAGTCTGGCAGCTATAAAGGATGAGGAATGCAGATGGTGTTTAAAATGAGCTTTACCGCGTGGTTTGCAGTGATTTACAGCCGTGGTCGCCCATGTGTATGTATGTGGGCTTAATCAGTGAGTTGCAGGGTGCTAGCGTGGTAGATTTTTCATAGTGTTGTCCTGTAAGTGTAATGTAAGATAGACTTAACCATAACACACACACACACACACACTTTCATCTTAACCATCCTTTCTCTCTTTTCTTGCTCTTTTTTGTTTTTTCTTCTCTTGTTTAGTCTAGAAAATGTCAGACGAGTATCACGCTAACAGGTGTTTAAAGCCTTCTGACAATCCCAAATATACACAATGGCCAAAAAAAGAAGTAAAACATCACATTAAATAAACTGAAGACAGCAATTGTTTGACATTTTCCGTGTTAATCCAAGTTAACTTTCTGCACTTAGGGCTCGCTCTTTTTCCAAAGGTCAGCACCATCAAGACATCTTGCCATTTGTCAGCAAAACTGAATCTGAATGTTCACCAAAGTTGAAACTGAGGGGAAAAAACTTGTTGCCCTGTGGGGAAATCCATAAGCTGTTGCAACAACAATGAAATGAACCAATTCCAATAAACACAGAGGTGACAAGGCCTTCAAACATTAACCGTTGAATAATATTTAAACACCCAAATCATGTTGTGATAGTTACTCCACCACAGGTTTTTGCCGGTGCCTATTCTGCTGTATGAGGTGGTCAAAAGTGCAAACTTGGGAGAATGAACAGTGTGTTAGGTTAAGAAATAGTTCTGTTTGTGCTGCGTGTGCTGGTTTCTGTATGAGAGGAGGAGGCACATTCCTGACGTGGCCGCCCTAATCCTACACTTCAATACAATCTTCTATTGCACACCAACCTATCAGCCTCTCTGTACATGTGCCAGTGAGTGCTTGTGAGCATGGTAATGCCTCTGTGTATGTAAAAACACCTCTGTGCACATTTACACTCACAGCCGGGCTTCCCCCTTTTTTTAAAATCATCATCTACCAACACTCCATATGTCAGGGAATAACTGCAAAGACATTGGCATGGCAACCTCAAAACAATCAGCTGAAGGAGGAACACAGAACGAGAAAAGAATGTGTGTCTGCGCGTGTGTGTGTGTGTCTGCATGCGTGCGTGCATGCATGCGTCTGCGTGCGTGCGTGTGTGTGTGTCTGCGTGCGTGCGTCTGCGTGCGTGCGTGTGTGTGTGTGTGTGTCTGCCTGCCATGTCTGAATGTTCTTACTTTTGAGTTTACAGGTGATGTGGTACATGATCTGTAGGTCTGGTGGGATTTCTGCCATTAGCTTGACACAGTTGAACTGTGTTATTGTTTGTCCAGCAGGAGGAACCCTGTTGATCTTGGCAGCAGGATAACTGTTTATCCTGAATGTTGGATGGAGAATTTGTGATGGATGAGATTAAAGTTATTTCTGCAGAGTCTGGATGGGAAGAACGGTGTTTTAATAGTTTCAAAATGAAGATGTGATGAAGTATTTACTTGGCAATGAGTACATTTAAAGAACTGGATTTTTGAAAGCACATTATGGCAGAGTTAGTTTTTTTGTATTTTTAAGTGATCTAGCACTAGGACTGTTCGATATAACGATATGCATCGGATGACGATATGAAAATGTCTATCGTTGTATTTTACGCTATCGTTTGCAAAATCAACTGTTTACGGCAATATTTTTTTTCATTGTTTTAATGGTCACTGTATAATTTCCCGAAGTTCTCTCTTCCTCTTATATTTAATATAGCCACACTACAGACGGACAAGCCATTGTTTTTATGCGTTGTCCTTAGCATCAACGACAGTAAAACGATCGCATGGCTCTGCCGTCCGCATGTTTATTTTCCACACAAACCTTTCACAATCAAGCTGAAGATCCTGTTCAGATTTTTCAAAATAAACTGAATCACGTGAAACAGAATGCAGAGTGTTTACGCATGAGAAGCTAAAAAGAGCCGTCAGGTGTTAAAAAACTAAAGCTTAGAACAGGCTTTTCCCCGCAGCACACCGTGTAATAAATACTCTCAGAGAAAATTGAGGCCGTTTCAACTTATGTAACACTCGACTCCAGGTACACGACACCCAGCGAAAACACTTCACGCAAGTCGACTTGCCCGAGGTTCACAGAATTAGCTGAAAATGTAAAATTTTTGTGATATACATCGTTATCAGGACGATAAATGTCTTATATCGGGATATGAGATTTTAATCGCACAGCTCTCTCTAGCACTGCTATTTCCGTTAAGTGAAAGGAACTCATGCTCTTTCTCCACCCAAGCAAAGACAACATTGGGTTCTGTCTGAAACCCAAAGCCTGACACAGCAGTATGGTGAGACCAAACTGAAACATTAACTTTCCCCAACCAGCTTTTATACCATCTCTCTTTTCTCTTTTCCCAGGTGAGGCCACCCACTTTTCCCCCAGATTACCAACTCTTGTTTGGGGATAAGCCAGAGAAGAATGTCCCTGGCTTGGGTTTAGCCCTGCTGCTGGGAATTCACCTCTGAAATTAAAGGAGGAGAATGCAAGAAGAACTGGGAAGGCTGCCACAAGCAGGAGTCAGAGCAATGTGCCTCCCAATACACCCTTTCAACACTTTTTCTTTCACCGATTCATCTCTGTGTTGTTCATTCAGCGCTTTCTCTCTTTACATTTTTATTTCTCACTCCATCTCATAGCTTTGTTCCCATTAATTTCCCCAACTCCCTCCCTGCTGGACCATTCTGCACTCCTAGTGTGCCGTAATGGCCCATAGGGAAAGCCTTGGCTGCTGCCCACCAAATACAACAAGCATGACTGATTCAAGAGCCAAACGACTGGACTGGACTGGACTGGACAGAGGGGAGAGGAAATGTTGTTCTCTATCTGAATATGGGGGGGGGGGGGGGGGGGGGGTGCGTGAAACTCCAATAAAAGCTGAAATGAAACAATTACTCAAGGATCTGAAAGACAGAAGTCGAGACAAAAAACAAAAAAAAACAAAACGAACCAAACCAAACACAAACACACATGCACACACACACCTATACCTCAACATTATTTAAACACTACACCGTTATGTGTGTGAGAGCAACAGAGGAGAAGGGCAGAGGAGTAGAAAACACACAGTGACATTTACCAGATGTCCTAGGCATGTGTAGAGAGAGGCACACACGCTGAAACAACTAGCTACTTGATCCTTTATATTATACATGAAATGACACCAGTGGAAACAGGATGAGGATGATACATTTTTGACATTTCCTCCATCCTAGACTGCAAAATGTTCAAAACATTTCCCAATATCTTAACATTTTAACTAAAACAATTCGAATTCTCTTGCAAACAGACCATTTTTAGTGCAAATTTCCAACTAAAGCCAACACACAAGTCAGTATGTGTAACAGTGAATATAACTACAGTTTGAGGAAAGGAGGTGGGGTTTTAAAAAGTCGAAGTTTTGCGTCGGTATTTTAAAAAGTTGCTAGGTTTGTTCTCAGTTCCTGTTTGGTAAGTTCTCAGTTGGTTTGAGTTAGTTGGAAAAACATATTGAACCTTGTTATCAGTCATGTAGACTAATGGCAGAATAAGTGAAGAGTAGAGTAACAAGAAAAGGTAGAAACATTAAAGCACTTGAGATGTTTGCTGAGGGAAGGAGAGAGAGGATGGGATGGGATGGGAAGGAAGGGTGGGACACCCTCCGCTCAGGAGAAGACAATGAAGACAGACTTAGCACACTGTAACCACTACTCTGTAACACTGTGTGATTAAATGAACCAAAATACTGGTTGATGACAGCAGCTGTGCTGTCAGATCGGCTACTGGCATTTAAAATGAGTCACGAGTCTGCTGCTGGATATGATTGGATAGTCTATTGGTAATAGCTGCTAATCAATTGGATGATGTAAAAAACACAGAGAATTGCCCAAGCTCATCTATACGGGGTGCTGCCCTGTGTTGTAGCACATCTCAACAGTGAAGGGGGGTGAGGTAAATATAAAACACCAGAGAGCATATGTTGTATTCCTCCCAATGAGAAGAGCTGTAGGGTAATAAATTATTAACGCGCACTTCCCAGTTGATGAAAAGCAATGACAGGTACACACAACCTGGAAGCAAGAACAGCTTTGCTGCCTCTGGACTTTGCTGACTAGACTCCTTGTGAGATTCTATATGTAGGCTTCAAGCATGGTGTGCTACACTTAAATAACATCTATTAATACCGCCACTGCTCAACTAGAGGCACTTTACACTACCTTATGTAACCACAGAGGGCACAGATAGGGACTGACTATAGCTATATAAGGAAACATAACACACAACAGCAGCACAACAGACTCCACACACTGCCTTTGGTAGGGAAGCACCAACCTGACGTTTTGAGTCCAGATACTGATACAGATAGCTTGGCTTTGTGTACCAGTTGACACAGAGCACTGATCTGATACCAGTTTTAAATTAATAAGCTGTTTCTTCACTGAGCCAAACAAACTTATCTTGGCCTGATCTGACTAAAGAATGTGCTCCTAATACACCTCAGGCTTTTTTCCATGTTCTTAAGCATAATGTAATCTTGCAGTTTTATGCCAACAAGCAAGAAAAGGCTCTTTTTGGATGTCGTCCACACATGATGCAATGCTCTTTGTATTTTCTGCACCGTCACTTAAATTCTGACTTTCAGTGATAACCTCTGTGCCAAGTCTGAAGCACTTGTGTCTAAATTCCACAAATGCATGTGTGCGGCCTGCTTTTAAAAGGATTTTCCACTGCAGTTATGACATGTTACTGTGGCTTATTCCACACCACCTCACTAGTAGTGTAACTGCATCTGGACTGATTTCTAGATCATCACTTTTTTTCTTTAAAACATGACTTTGTCAAATTCTTCGCATCACAATCAGATGTCTTATATCCACTGGCAATTCTTTCCTCTCTTTCCAACTTTCCATGTTGAGCCATTTCCAGTCTGGTGACAGGTGGTCACAGCTCATTTAAGACCCTAGCTTATGAAATTAAGCTAACTGGAATCACAGGAGTACTCTGCTGTGGTAACAGGTTTTTTAAAGCTATCACATGTGTATTTACTTTTGTTGTGATTTCTTTGGCTGTTTCAACTTTGGGTTCTTTTGCACTTTAAATATATTCTCTGATTTGTAGCTTTGTTGGTCCTATAGAAATGCCATTTGATATTTAAGTAATACTTATGAGTACAGTCACTTCTGTAATATAATACAAGTATTATGTACAAACACAAAAACACAAGCCAGCAAGCAGGCTCAGATACACTCCAGGCATGCCATAGCAGCAGTGCTTGAGCAGCTGGTGCGACCAGGTGGAAGACAGATGCCCCGCCTCTGGTTTGGCCTATAGCCATGGTAACAAAATGGGGCCTGACCAATGGCTGCAGTCTCTCAGGAGAAGGTTGGGAGGGGTTTGGTTGACACCCAAAGCTATCCAGATGATATGGCCCACCCACGTTCAACCACATTGCTGCCAAATTATGACAATTTAGAAGCTGTAAATGACTTGCTGTATCCTTCTGTGGGTGCCTAATTTCATCCAGGGCTGGGCTACAGTCATACAATTACAATGAACAGATTTGGCAACATTTATAAACACAGGGGCAGTACTAAGCAAACAAGAAACTTATTGTTTGACAACTTTGTTCTTGTTCATCAGTCTTTTGTTTCAAAATGTTTGTTTCCCACATGAAGAAAACTGAGTTTATGTGATTTACAGCACCCAAAACCAGAGCTACAATATTATCTTCAAAGGCCTGAACTTAAAGCAGTCACACAGGGTCAAAGAACAAAACAGACAGAAGGGCAGTGATGAAAACAGAGGATAAAAGGAGGAATGATAAATGAGGAAAAGAGAAGAAAGTTCAAGAGAAATTTAGTGAGAGCGCTTCTGATACCAATGGTTACTGGCTGTCATTTACTAACACATTATCTGTGTATGACTGTGCTGCTCTGTTTCAATGAGGTGCACAAACCAAGGCAAACACAGAGAGAAAGAAACAGAAGAATGGATCTAAAGCTGTGGTTAGCAAGAGGAAGAAAGCGGAAGGACATACGAAAGTCAGAGTTTAACAAAATTATATAAAGTGTGAAAGAGCTGATGATGAGACACTGGTGATTGGTCACTTTAAACCAACAACAGAGATGCAAAACGATCCGAGCAGTGACAAAGACTAATCTAAATTCAGCTCTCTTCTTTTTGCCTCCTGGCAGCTTTGACCAGAATTCCAAACCTTTAACCTGCATGGAGTGGAGTTTATTTACTCAAGGACATCCTTTACCTCTATTCAGGCAGGGGGATGTTTTATTAGTGTTCCATGTTCCATCTGTTCTAAACTTTGCTGGTAGTACAACAGGTATATTTAAAAGTGCTTGAATGTTCATCTTCTGTACCTACTTGTACAGGGTTGCAAGAGAGCCAAGTGCAACCAAACAGTGACATCAACGGACTGTATGCCACTGATTGGGCAGGGAGCAAACTCACTGGATGAGTCATGGGAACGACCTCTTCAAAAGAATCAAACTCACCAGTTTTTAAACCTGGGAATGAGGGACGAGGTGCAGGCGTTTTTATAAATGGTGGCTTGGTGGTTGTGTTGTGTTGCAAACAAATGACTTCACGGGACTCCCTGCGCACATTGAGGTGGGACTCAATTATAATAGAAACAACCAAAACAGAGTAGAGTCAAGTTGAGTATGTGCTGGTGGAAAAGAGGCATAAGGGAACAAGCATGTGTCATGTTTTAACCAAATACAGTGAAATTGAGGATTTTCATTCAGTTTGCTGATTCTTACGACATTTCCCTGCAGGCTCTCACTTGTTAGTGGGCTAAGAAACTGTTTGGCAATCACGCTAATTTTAGTTTAATTACAGAATTTAGTAGTGTGGTAAAAGCCCAAACCCCAGGCTGTGGTTACATGCAGCACTTCCTTTTCCTCATCCAAATCAACAGTTCAAACAGAAATACATGCAGACACTGAATTACACAACTCAATTCCATGTCCATATGTATGTATATCTATCTATCTATATCATCATCTGTGTACACAATCTAAATATAACTCCGTTGACTTAAACAGGGGGTAAATCTTATTCAGCTTGTGATGGTGAAATTCCAACACAAACACACACACACACACAGTGCTGGCACTGTAACAACACTGTTGGACTTAAGTTTAACACTTGATGTAATGGCTTAGGCAACAGGATACTGTAGTACACTATCAGCATCTGAAGAAACACCTCCAGCGCCCGTGTTTGTTTTTATGCGTTTCCCTGACAGAGCAGAGTCCGACATGTGTTACTGGACATTAAATCACCACTCCCTGCCTTCTTCCTCTTCACTTTGCTTTCCAACAGCTCTCTCCCATTTCCTTCTGCAGGACAGTTTGAATAAAATCAAGACAAAGAGCAGAGGAAAGTGAAGAGTGTGAATTAAAATGTAATGCTCTGACAAAAAAAAGGTTAAGTTAGCGAGAAGGCTGCCCTGGGAGCAAAACAGGCGAGAGGAGAAGAAAGCACAGCAAAGTTTCCAGACAGTCAGCTGAGTGCACTGGACTGTCACAAGACTGCTTTTTATAGAAGTACTCTTTATTGTGTCGTACTCTCCAACACACACACACACACACACACACACACACACACACACACACACACACCTTATCCTTTTCCTTTCTCCAAGTGCACCCCACACAGAGAGGACGTGTGTATGAGAGGAGGAAGTTGTTCATATAGAAAGAGGAAATCCTTCTTCCTAGATTTCTCACATAAGTAAAACCACAAACACGTGAACAGACAATTGCACAGGCAATCAAAGAGATCAGCCCTGCCCGGAGTTGCTGTTATTTATATAGCAACACACAACCCGATGACACCATTCCAGCTGTGCTAACTTGAGTTGAAGCCAAAGAAATTAAATGTCCACTCTCTCACACAGTTTATGGCAAATTGATGTGATTAGATTAACTCAAAATCGAAGCGAATTACAGTGAAAGTGAGGCGCTAATATAGCAACCAATCAGCTGTTTACACTCAAACACACAACTATATGTACAAAGAGCATCCAAAAACCCAATATGTAACTCAACATGGGCGGCTCTTATGCAAGTTAATTGAATTCATTCATTTCTTCTTCTTCTAACCCTTTCTCTCCTTTTCAAAACTACAAAAACACAACAGACGCTAACAATTTCCTCAAAGGGTAACCAGACATTGCTATTAGCTCATTAAGAAGGAGCCCACATGCTTGCTTACTCACTCTCTCCACTCAAAAGTAGAAAAATTCACATCCCAACAGACCTAGACATGCATACACAGAGAAAACACACACGCGCGCACGCATACATACACCATTAAGCAGCAGCATGGGTGCTCAGCAGGATTTAGAGGACAATTAAAAAGCTCAATTAAACCTATATTCTTACTTTGAGAAATACACATGTTACAGATGGTGTGGCATGCTCTCTTTGCGTTTAAAAACACACTTTGGTGCTTTCCTCCTGGGAAAAATCGCAGGAGGGATGTAGAGAAAGGAGGGAGAGATTTGATGTAAATACGTCTAATGGTTCTGTGTTGAGATAAGTGCCTGATGAAAATGTATCCCACATCCTTGAAATGCAATACTGCTGATACTGATATGATATTACACGTTTTCACAAGGCAATTCACTTCTATGGCTGGAAACCCCTTAATGTTTGTTCACTCAGTGATTATAGCTGGAGATAAAGTGTTTGTGTTTTTCCACAGAGACATTCACAAGCTTGTTTTCCCCCCTTTCATGTATCGTTTCCTCTTTCGGGCCATATTTACAGGTCTGCCTTTGAAAACTGTGCCCATTCGCTAGGCGTGCTTGCATACCCCCTTCCACCTCTTCACACCATTTCCAGTAAAACCAAATATCACAGTCCCATTGTCTTCCTATCCTGCATCCTCCATCCAGGGCCAAGTCTGTTAAGTTAGCCAGCGCAGGAATCTGCTGTTCGTACGTGTGTACTTGTGAGCTCACAAATTTAGAATACACAATACCTTCCTGTTCATAGAAGTCAAAAGACACAATCTCACGCACAGAAACGCACGCGTGTGCAGGAGGCAGATGGTCCAACCTGTAGGTTTTCCACGGCCCATTTGTGGAAGGGCAATGCTTCACTATCCGCCCTAACCGACTGCACGCACACACACAAAAATACACACTCACTCACACATGCAGAGAGGGCAATAAATCCAAACCAGCACAATACAACCCCCGCAACGGACATGGCAGAAGCAATAGCTAATGCCAGAGAAAACATTTCCAAGAGTTCATCTGGAGGTAAACTTGATTCCTGCTCACAGAAGGGCATGCGATGCAGTTCTTCAACAAAGGAGCAACTTGGCAGCATAGTAAAGACTTTATTTTGGCCAATCAAACTGACAACCTCTCCAAATTTAATTGTTAAGACAAGTAATTAAATCTGCCAGGATCATTTAAACCTCAGCTTTTCCCTAACGGTTAAATGTATCATTATTTATGTTTCATTATTAAGCACTGCTTCTGTAACATTCATGAAGTTATAGAAGTTTACAATGAACTTTGCTCTTTATCAGAGTATTTAGCACTTGTACCCTCTTGTGGTTGTAGCTACAGACCCACATTTTTAAGGGTGAGCTTACATCTTTTTAGCTGTTTAAAATTTTCAATCACTTCTATTCAGTGACTTTAATGCTGTATAAAAAGCTAAAATCCATGTCTCATTTTCAAAGGCCTGAAAATCATCACAAAGTCTGCGCTAGAGCTGGGCGATAGAACGATAACGATATGTATCGCGATATAACGTTTACTCGATAGAGAAATTAAACTATCGCGATAGACCTCGCCGCTCTTGTCCTCTTAAAAAAAAAAAAAAAAAAAAAAAAAAAAGGTCAGCCAATCCAAATTAAGTAGCGCAGAGCCGAACCAATCACAGCCGCAGCGTCACGTCGCGTGACTTGTTACGTACAGCACAAGTGCCAAGCCGCACGTGTGTTTGTTTGGGAAGCAGCCAGCGGGTAATGGAGGAAATGAGTGTGCCGACTAGAAAAATCAACCGAGTGTGACCGAAGAGAAAACAGATGATGGTTCCAACGCCGGAGAGATTGTCGAACGGAAGAGCCATAGAAGTTCCGTAGTGTGAAGGTATTTCGGCTATTTCAAGTCTGACAAAAAACAGAGTAGCGTGCACTGTAAATTGTGCCGAAAGCAAGTCTGGAAATACAATAAACTGGTGCATGCGTCACACTGTGCGCCACGTTATTGTTTCGGTGAAATGAATTTCTACAATACTGTTAATTGTACTCTCTGCAGTGTTTAAATGCTTACATATACACACAGTTACTGTCCCTCCACACATACGACTCGGTTCTGCTTCTATGCCCCAGCTTTGTTTACTTTTTCCCACCGAGGCTTCTAGACTTCTGATTGGCCAACATTTCTGCACGGTTAGGAATCTAGCGCCACCTGCTGCTTTGGCATGTTCATAGCAGCGTTTTCCTTCATTTCTGCCTTTATGTGTGAACGGGATTATTTTTTAAAACGAAAACGGAAAATCTCCGTTTTCAAAAATACCCGTGTACGTGTGGACGTAGCCTCAGTCTCTGACTGGAAGCGCTAATTCGTCATTCGGCTTTTGTCAGACTAAAGTAACTGTTACAACTGTTTGAAAAGCTAAGCTATACAACAAGGAGAGATTGAGAATTTCCTTTTAGTTCTCAGTTTGTTTATTTGATATTGACAAAAGTTAGTCAGTTTTGTCTGTTCTTCTGTAAAACAAACAGATTTATTTTTAGAATTAATATTTTGTTTCTAAGTGGAATTGACAATTTAGTCTGTTTCGTTTGTTCTATTTTGAAACTTAAACGCTTTAGCGGCTGCCTTTTGTGTAGTTTGCAATATTTGCCTTTATTTATCTGAAAAAGTCTCATGTTCCTTAAGTACATCTACCCTGTTGAACTTCATCCATCCATTCGCGTCCGCTTAATGGATGAACTTATTATGGGAAATAAATATTTAAATAAAAACAAGCTGCTGATTATTTCAAATTTTACTTGTGAGCAACGGCACAATTAAATCTTACAAATATAGTTATTTGGCTTATATCGTGATAGATATCGTTATCGCCTGAAATGAAAAAAACATATCGTGATATGAAAAAATCTCATATCGCCCAGCTCTAGTCTGCGCTGTTTATAAAACAGAGCCATCGATGCAGCACAACTGATTCTTGTCCTTTGTATTAGGTCACACGTTAATTAACAGTTCAAGCTTGTGTAATGTTTACTGTTCATAAGACAAACTCAACCAGTAAAATAAAAGTAGGACCAGAGTGTTGTCCTGTGGATTATTGCTACACATGCATTGTTAAAAACTGAAAGCCTTATATCTCGTGGGAGTCAATGATTCACAAATCCCAGGCTTGTGGTCAAAAACTGTCCAAGTAAGAAGCTCTGACAAACATCAGATGGTATTTGCAAATTTAACAATATCTCCCTCTAACCAAAAATAAATCTTCCACTCAGTTTTTTTCTTTCTAAAATGATGGTCACACTAACAGCTAACTGATCGTTTGTAGCAGTTTATTGGTGCGATCTCAGAGATGTAGCCTCAATTTTCACCATCACCTTGCTTTATAAACATGCTTTTATTTTCGGTCTCTAGCCTTCCTAAAATCTTAACCCCGGTCTGCAGCCACCTGCGGCCTGAGAGAAATAGCGATGAACACACACACTCTCATCCAGACGTTCACATTTTCATGCACGCAGGCACATGTGGAGCAATTTGCATTTTCACACCCACAAATGCAAGTGCAAGAACTGTGACACACACACGCACAAGCGAACACATACACAGAGAGAGAGTGCTAACTCAGAGCTCGAGTTGAGAAGTCCCAGTGGGAAAAGCCACTTTCCGGAACATTTTACCCAATTTGCATTGCTCCTGGCTCAATCGCTCTCTCTGAGGAGATGACTTGGGAATTGAGAACAAGTCAGAAAGAGAATGTGTGTGTGTGTGTGTGTGTGTGTGTGTGTGTGTGTGTGTGTGTGTGTGTGTGTGTGTGTGTGTGTGTGTGTGTGTAAACGTATGTATCTTCTCCAAGTGTAGGGAGGAGAAAAAACAAAAATCGGTGTGTCAGTAAAGTCAGCACAAGAGAAATATGCATTTAAGTGCAAAAGAAAAAGCTTGTTTGGGCATTTTAAACACTGAATACCCACTTGTTCAACTATTTCTTTCATCTACCTAAGCACTCAGTTAGTCAATACTCTATTTATTTCAAACTCTATTAACTGAAGTATGCAGGTCAGGTCTGACTGCTAATGAAATTGGCTCTATATAACTGTGCTTCAATGAGAGCGTGTACATGACAAGTGTTTTATACACAGCATTTACAGACTTCACTGGATGTGAATCAAAAGTCTATAACCAAGTACACCACCTCATGTTTTGGTCAACACCTAAGCTTTCATAACATGAGGATATGGCCTTTTGTGGCTTGTAGTCTACTGGGGACCCTGCATTTCTAAATCTGTTCCTCACAAACAGCCTGAGAGGGAGATGCAGGAGCAATGCCTTAGAGACGTGATGCAATGAGGAGTCAGAGATGCAAGCAATCGGTCTGATTAAGAGTGTGTGTTTTGTGTGTGAGCGTTGCCTCTCCTCACATCTCCTCTCTCTTTTGTTCCAGTTGTAATCCCTCACTTGCCTGTGAGGTCTGACATCATGTTATCTGGTTAGGTATACAAGGTAAAGAGAGGTTCAAAATAAACATGTCTACTTGAAGAATAAGATGACAATGAGGTACAAATTATTTATAAAATGAGAACTGTTGAACTCCTGCAGCTGTGTGTTGCCAAATTCCACTGAAAGAGGAGTAAAAAGCAGGGATTTAGACACATTTCTGCCACTTTCACGCTCTGTGAATAGTAAACTTTCAGCAAATGACCAACATTTTTAAAATCAATCCACATTACTGTGTACAATACCTCTCACCAGGTCTTTACTTTCTGACCCTGGAGGTCGCTAACAATTACAATGCTACTTTTTATCAGAAGGAACGATCGAAAGCTAATTTCCCTTAAAGCCTGTCTCTTAACTCTAATCACCCGGAGGGACAAACAATAGCCAGGAGCTCTGAAGTCCAACCTTCTCCCAGATTAACTCACCTCAGGACCCTTCCAATAACTCTAAGTGGCTTTGTCTCATTAATGCACTATTTGGTTCTTAGTAATAGCAGTTTTAAACTATTTTCCACCAATTGCAACAGCGTGGCTTTCTAAGTTCCTCAAACAAGCTTGTGAGTCCGTTGGTCTGTTTGTAATCTTGCAAAATGTTTATGCATGGAGGTAAATCAAGTTTTCTTAATTTAATAACATTAAAGCTGTGCATACATTTACAGAACTGTAACACCGAGTTGGGATTAGAATAAAGGTCTAAATAAAGGGTGATGAAAGCAGTGGGCCCAACAGGTCCATGGCCCCTTTACCACTGACAGGCCCTATCACACAACTCAATTTTGGTGTATTTATAACTTCCCTTATTAAATACGAAGTATAATAATGGGTGTAGTCTGAGAATTCACTTGCATCTGGTGCGATCTCATTCGTGTTAGGCAGTGATTAAAGGAGCAGGAAGTCTGAGCCAGTTAACAGCCATACCAAGCCAAGTGGGATGGTAATACACCATTAATGTTGTTGTGTGTCTGGGTACCGTTTAAAGTTTAATTACAAAATATCCCTAAGTACTATTCTACAACAAAACACAGTTGCCTTTTAAACAACAAGGTATACAAAGAAATGTGTATGTCAACCTTAGTGTGACAGTCGGTGAAGGATCTGTGTAATAAACATATTGTAACCTACAGCATTGATGTCAAATCATACTGTGAGCTTCCTTCACACACACATGCACAGCATTGCAGAAATTTCCAAAGGTGAGTAGGGTACAATTGCAGCTGTGCCCGTTACTGCACATGAACTTTATCTGGCTTCTCTCTGTCTTTCCAACACACTTTATTCCCACCGGCAGTCTTGACCCTCTTGCCTCCTCTTCCCTCCACTGCATTACTAAATGCAGCCATTTTGGCTCCCCTAGGGCCCATGATAGAGCTTTGGTCGCCTCCTGGCCACATTAATACCACTAGGAGTGTAATGAAACTATGGATTTTCCATCGGAGCTCTGACACTAACTGCCTGTTTGCTGTGCATCCACTCTGTGTTATGCTGTTCTCCACTGTACATGTACAGAGGAGAGATTTCCCCAACAACAATAGCTCGTTGTTGTTTTTTCTTTCTGGAAATTGTTTTTCAACTGGATGGCATTATACTAAAAGTCAAATGAGTTACTGGCAAGCTTTTAACAGATGTTAAAAGAACTTTGTGTAAGATTTATTTTTACAGCAAAATTTTAAAAATAATAATAAAAAAAGAAAAACCTTGTAGTTGTAAGCAGATGCACTATCAAAGCAATGAAGTGTAGAATGAATCCTGTCCACAGCCACTGTGTAGTGCATGAATGAACACATACACACACACCTGAAGCCAGACTGAACGTGCAGAAGGAGTTAATGTGTGTGTGTGTGTGTGTGTGTGTGTGTGTGTGTGTGTGTGTGTGTGTGTGTGTGTGTGTGTGTGTGTGTGTGTGTGTGTGTGTGTGTGTGTTGCCTCTGCAATTTTATTTCTCCCTCGCACATCCCTCTCTCTCTCCTTACACACACAAATGCACACAGGGGTAAACATGACCTACAAGCCCACTTATTTCCAACCCCAGCTGAAACTGCATTCCCACTGTTGTGGTGCACAACTCTAACATTCAGCAACATTGCAGCAACCCAGTTTCAGTGTTGTGGCTGCGTTGAAATCCCATGGCTGAATCACAAACATCAATGCTCCCTGTGACTCTCTCTCTCTCATCGTTCTTCTTCCTCACTATTGCCAACCGTGGCTGCCCTGACTACTGTTGCCATGGCAACCGAGGAGCAGGCCCAGCGCTGAGGGATTTGGAGACAAGTTGGAGTAAAGACCTCTATGTTATTGGAGCCTTATTATTGGGTGTGCACTTGTGTGACTGTGCTTATTGTTGTATGCTCAAAATGCTCTGATATCTTCTGTACGATAATAAAACGGGGCTCTCGTGGGACCACGAAAGCCATAGCCTGCCACTGCAAAGCAGGATAAATATCAACTAAGGAGCATGGAAAGCTAAACAACACAGTACACGTGTATTAGTCCATCACTGATTTAACTGCAAAAGAGCAGTTAAAGAGAATATAGCTAACCAAAGAAGTCTGTGTACCCACAATCTCTGTCCCTTCCCTCTCTTAAACACCCCGTGTACTGGCCATATCAATTCCAAGGTTATCAGTAATCCAATAGGTTTCCCTGGAAGCAGGCGGTTTTCCAGAGACACAGTCAATATCCTGAAAGTAGAAACATCCGGAAGGGATTCCTACCAAGTGTTCGTTCTTTCTCACTTTCTCAGTGACAAGACTACCTTTCTGTACTTTTCTCTCTCTCTCTCCCCCCGCTTCTTTTTTATCTTGAGAACAAATTTTTCATTGACATTCAAAGATCAGTGCATACCGTGACATGCAAACGTTTTGAGACAAACACCAGCACCCACATATACACAGGAAAGCAGAGAAGATCTACAGACAGGAAAACACTCTTCAGTGCCACACGGCAAAAACTGTCAACCATTCCTTTAAAGCACACACATGCAGACACACAGCAAGGTTAAAGTGAGAGGTTGTGGTGTTATTTCTGGGCCACTGGTTCACTGCCAGTGACCCATAAATAAGACAGCACATGGCTCCTATGGATATTACTGCATAGCTGGGAGTCCTCTGGCTATAGCTAGAAGTGGATACGGACTCCTGATGATCCATTTAGGATGGGTTTGCACAGACTGAAGCTCAGCTCTTTACTGATGACAAACAATTGAGTCTATATAGGAACTCAAAGATAACTACTTTAAACCATAAACTTTATATAAAAGATGGTGTTGTCATGGTGGCTATGCCCAAGTGGTTAGTGAAGTGCAGCATTTCAGCGGTTGCCCTGTTGTTGTGGTCAATCCAGATGTTACAGGCAAGGGATGAATCTGCCTGAGAAACTCAGCTGTCAAATCATGAAGTAGCTTTAATAGTTCCTATTTGGCAGACTGGGGAGCTACAATCATGTTTTACATACAGTCTATGGTCCACGTGATCTTTCGCTCATTTACAGTAGAAAAAGGCAAGAAAACTGCCCATTAAATATTTACACAATGCTTTTTCCTACGAACCTCTGTTGCTAGAGTACTTTCAGAGTGTGATGCATGTCTTTGTACATATGGGGGCTTATGCTCATGGTTCCTTCCTGTTTTTCCAATTGTGTGTGCATCTGTGCCTGCCTTCATTAAAGACTGAATGTGTACAATGTGTGTGTGTGTGTGTGTGTGTGTGTGTGTGTGTGTGTGTGTGTGTGTGTGTGCTCTCTGAGGACCCTGCTTGCGGTACTTTAATTAGCCTAATCCAACAGCAACACATGGATGGAGGAGCATAGTAGGAGAGGGATGTGAGGGTGGTTGGAGGGCGTGAGGTGGCAGACAGAACAAAATCTCTCTCCCTCTCCATACCATTTGTTACTCCCCCTCCAAAGAACACAACATGCACACACCTCCATCTTGGCTCTTGGCAGTGCAGTTGCTGGCCAGGCCATTGTAAAATCCACAGGGAGGGGGAAACAGTCTTTGAAACGGCCACATGGGCTGCTGGAGGCCAGCTATACCATTCCCAGGGAGACAGCATTCAAACCATAGCCACGCTAAATGACCAATTAAATATAATAGCGAGGGCTTAATTGGTGTTAGCCAATTTAGAATGACACTGTGCAATTAATGTTATAGAGAAGATATAGAGACGACTGTTGGGAGTGTCTGTGTGCATTGGTATGCTAATTCAGCAACCCAAACCAGTCTTTGTGTCTAAGACCATTTTAGCAAGAAAGGGGATAGATGGAATTGTGCAAGAAAGGAGGGCGGCAGGGGGTGTAAAGAAGGTAGATGAAGTGAGATAAGTTGGGAGGAGAAAAAGAATGACTGCTGGGGGAGAGTGGGTGGGGAGCAAGGGAGAGAGTGAAAGAGGGGGGAGTGAACAAAATTAAAAGAAAAAAAAAACAAAAACAAGATGCACAAACAAATGCTAGCCTTGGGAATAGATGCAATCAGCTCAGTCAGTCAGCTAATGACCAATTCCATGGAGAAAAGTGAGACGGAGAAAGACCGATAGTGTGAGTGAAGCAAAGACAGAGAACAGAAGGACTAAATGGAAAGGACAAGAAGTGCAAGAGGAACAAGAGAAACATGGAAAAGAGAGACTAATTAATCAGGTTGAAACATTTGAATTTAATAAATGGATAGATAAATTACCAAAAGGAGACAATTGCATAATTTGGATATGGGATTAAAATGGGGAATATAAGGACATAAAGTGCCTCACCATTTTTAAAGACTTAGCTGGCGGAAATGTTAAGTCACAAGGTCAGCTACACCAGTAACAGGGCTTTTTTTCTAGCTCCAGTAATACTAATAAGAAGACCCTAGATAAAGTGGAACAAGAGTTGGTCCTGAAACTGAAATAAGTTCACTTTAGCCAGCTGTTACTCTAAGAGACTGGGCAGAGGGCATAAGACCAGTGTGGGGAATTGGCTTTCCGCTTGGCTATCACATACTCTTACGCTAACAGGATTACCCACAGGGTGAGTGCAGTATGGCCAGAAGTGGTCATGAGGCGAGTGGTCTGAAAGCAGGCAGGCTTGGGGCAAGATACAAAGCCAGCTAACACTGTGACAAGGTTTCAGGCTCAAGCTATTACCCCTGGGGGGGGGGGGCACAGGACAGAGGGGTAATTAGTTAGACAGCGGGAGATGCCATCATGCTGTGTGAGAAGGATAAACGCAGGGAGCTGTTGTATTTGGACTTGTTTTTGTTCGTGTATCTCAAAAGTATTTTGAAGTGTGTGCATTTTAAAAAAAACAAAAAAAACACAGAGAGACCCAGTCTGAATTTCATGGCCTTGAAGTGCTACTAAAGCCTACAACGTCCATTTGATGTCACACACTTCAGAAAAAGACATTGACAAATTACAGTAACAGAATATGCAGTCACCTCATACAACACTGTATGCAAATATACGCAGGTGAGTGTGAATGCAAATGTGTGTTTGTTTCCCTACTCACAAATGTTAATCATCTTAACGTCACTAAACCACAGGAACTAATCAAAAACAATCTATTAAGAATCTATTAGCTTTGCAACGTGTAATCTGATAAGCCTGCTACAGTTGTTTCCCATAGGAGGCTGCGTGCACGAGTGTGCGAGTGTGTGCACGGCAGTGCCGTTTGCATTCTTCACAGTAGATTAGCCAATTTGATAGTAACTCACATATTTACACTCATTATTTGGTGTAATGGAGATGGAAAAGAATCCTTGTATTATCTTTTTTTTTTATTATTATTATTTTTTTCTCAGAGAAGCATCAAAGTGCTGTGCCTGCTTCCATTATGTGTCCTACTTCTGTGTCAGGGTATCCGTCCGTAAACAGTTGCTGATTTCTTCCATTTAATGGCTAAGAGGTTAAGCTTCCACATGTGGCTGTAATGGGCTTGTGGTGAGCTGTGTAGCGAGTTGAAGACAGTCTCTTTTAAAACCAGGAACATACATACTGTGAGCTGCTGAGTTTAATTGGAAAGGAATGAGCGTATGAGACACTGTGTGACTGTGACTGTATGAGAGATATAGCCTCCAAAGGTAATCTTTGCCTGCTGTGTCACTCATGACCAAACCTCCGGACACTGTGCTGTCCCAGTGTGTTTCCAAGTTGGTATATACCTGCATGAATGGGCTCATTTTACCTTTCAGTATGAGCTATGATATTCCCTCTAGTGTGTGTGTGTGTGTGCATGCGCGTGTGCGTGTGTGACCTGTCAGAAATAATGACACCATGAGTCCTGGCATTGTGCCATCCACCAGGTGTGCTCTTGGCTGTATCAGCTGCCATAGACAGAGCTCTGCTATAATTCTATGGAACTGATGCCTTAAAGAAAATCATTATTTGCTGGAAAAAATACACTAAGCGCATCAACAGTATATTGTGATTTTCACTATTGTACAGTAAAACTGAGTGCAATTTTAAAAAGTGCATGTAACTTTCACACACACATATCATATGGAGAGCAGGGACTCTTTGATGTTCCACCCCGAGATGCCTAATGGAGATGACCTAGAAACAGGCTGGCCTCGTCCTCACTTGGATCATGTGAGCATCCCAGCTTGCATCCAGACTCTTCTAATCTTCCCTTAAAAATGGATTCTAGTGTGGTGCATTTATAATTCATCTCCCTTGCTCTCTCTTTTCATTCTGTATCCCTTTCTCTTGGCTTTTCCCCACTCTCATCTACTCCCCACTTTGGCTCATTAACCCCTGGTAGTAGTGAATTGTGGAGAGAACGCAGAGGTAGTGAATGAGTGCTGTGCAGTGCAGTCACACACAGTTGAACTGAGCTAAAATGCATTAGCGCTCGAGATTATCAAGGACTGAACCGTTCTCATTTGTGGCATTAGCCTACACAGAAGCCCACTCTAACTTATCTTGCTCTTTAAAAATGATTAGCTTTAAACATTTATTGTAGCTTTGGTTAAAGGACTAGATTGGTGCCAAGATTAAGACACATTTGTTAAGGTTTTGAGAGTGAACTATCAAGTCATATCGCCTCTTAATGTCACCATAGCTTGTTAGGAAGGTAGGAAATATGGCTCGTTATGGCATATGAAGCTCTTGCAGGAAAAAGGTGCAGAATTAGACCCCTGGTTTAATGAGACTGGATGGAATCATGCATGTGTAAAGGATGGTATGGCATTAAATCTTTTAAGAAGACCCCTCATTACTGTCTACCCTTACAATCTAAGTGCTACAACCTATTTTCTGGAGTGGGAAAGAGCATGTATGTGTGTGCGTGGGCATACGCAAACTTTATACATGCAAACTTCCTGTATACATGTACACTTGTACATATATTTATTTGCATTCGGAGTGCATATGCGCACACTCCTCACTTTAATGAGAGAAAATGATTAGAGAGAAATAGCGATCACTGCCATTTCATCTCAACACATACAAACGCTCAGCTATTATCAGGGAGGGGAATCTTTGATCACAGAAGGAGATAGAAAGAGAATATGTGAGCAGCAGATGAAACAGAGAAAACGAGGCAGAGAACAGAAGCAAAGAGGCAAAGTGCACACTGTTACTCACTGTGCTTGTTACACTAGTCAGAGTTGAGGGTTATGGATGAGTTTTAGACATTGTTAGAGCTTATATTATCCAACAATCTATATGGTTGCTGCTCATACAATGAGCAAAAGCAGAGATAGCAGAAGTGAACAAACCCTGTATATTCACAGTGTGAATCTACAATGACACCCTCCAAAGGCTCGAGTGTGTGCAGACGTGTGCGAGAGTGCATTCACGGAGAGATGCAGAATGCTATTGTAGGATGAATATAGTCATATGCAAGGATAACCTACATATGAGAGAAAGACTCAGGCAGGCAATGAACAGAGACAACTGATATCCATTTGCTTGAGCGACAATCACACAAACACAGACACATTAGCTTAAGCTTGGAGATTTAGATTGTCAAACATATTTCATTGTCCACTGCCTGCGTCGGTATAAGTAAGACCTTATAATGGTCATTACATTACTTTAATAATATGCATATAGTTCAAGTTTCACTCCCCAAAAAACAAAAAACAACAATAAAATCACCATCTGTGGTCCTCTGAGCACTGTATTAGCCACGGTTAGAACAACAAAGGCAAAATTCATTTGAGGTTACGTGCTAAATGAGTGGTCCTACGGCATATTCCTGGCTCGTCTCACACATTTGTGGCTCAACTGGGCTATTTGGGAAAACACCATTTTACTGTGCTGACAGCACAGAGGGAACAAATTGTAGCAGAAAATGATACATTTAGCTGTTAATATGAGAACATTATGATTAGATTGGAAGACTGATGGCACGCTGGGAGAGAACTAAATTAGGTGGAAAAACTTGGTGTTAAATACAAAGTGCAAGTTATCCGTTTTGTCTAGGGAACTTGATGATAACTCCACAGCCTCTGCCATATCAAATCTCTTTCACAATCAGCTACATCTCCATTTCCTCCGTCGCTTTCTCATCCGCTTCGTGCGTTTGTGTGACCCCATGCAGTTGGGTGAACTAATGACCGAGGGCCACCAAGAGCCCGCACAAAGCTGGCCTCTGTGCTCATGCCCGGGCCAAACAACTCGTGGCTTGGGAGGCTGAGCCAAATGATGACACAAACCACAGAAGTCTCTCACTCAGACACTCACACACACACACACACACACACACACACACACACACACACACACACACACACACACACACACGAACAAACAAAGTCTATGTACCATATTTTCAGACTGTAATTTTCTGCACATTCTCAATTAAAAGACGACGACACAAATAGAGAATCAGTAAAAGACAGATGTTTATTTCATCATTCCTCCCTGACAAGCAACTACTTTATTTTCAGAATGTGTGTTTTTATTTTATTTATTTTATTTATATATAATTGTTTTTTACTATTTGGGCACTGTCTGCAAAGAGAAGGCTGGAACAACAATTTAAATGCAAAGCACTAAAAACAGCCTCACACACACAAACACATACACACACAGGGGAGTTGGACAGGGCAGCATTATGCACCAATAGAATAACAATCATCAGTCAATTAGGCCATGACATGGTCTCTTGACGGTGACACCGGCAGCCCCAGTGGAATACATCAGTGACTTCACACAGCAATATACACATACAAATGACAAACTGTCACTTCTTATTAACCCCTGAAATGCTGTCTCACTGGTGTAGTTACGGCTTAAACCTCATTTCTGCAGTATTATCTTTACTATGATGAAACATTTTTTTGTTATTTTCAATAGGTTAGAAAAATAAAGATGCAAGCTTTAGATCATTAGATCGCTTTTGGGGATAATCTTTAACACCAAAGCTGGAGCAAGTTTTATGTTACAGTTACTTGTGTGGGTTAAGTTTTTCTTAAAATTTGACAGTGAGAAATATTATTTAGAACATTTGCTGAGGTAATTTTAGACAAAGCTCAAACTGAAGATGAGACTCAAAGACTTAAAATCTGTAATTCATAAACCTAACTGTGGCTTCATGAGGCCTGCTGTGTGTACAACAGCAACAACATGTGAAATCCCATCTGCCACTTAATGTTTAGATTGCAGCTGCTTAGCTGACGCAGTCATCCACTTAGCTTTTACAATGTGCTGCAGGGTGACAGGACAAATACTCGGTCATGTTCGCTTTCAAATACACCTCAACGGATCCTGTACTGATTAGCTAATGAAAACACTTACTAGGTGTAGGGTCAAACATGTTATTTTTTGGCTCCAAGACATGCTCTCAAACCATCATCCACTGCACTCTCTGCTTTGAATATCCATCAGTTTTCTTCCACATATCCAATTCGAGGTCACAGGGGAGCTGGAACCTTTGCCAGCTGCTTTTCAGCAGTGGGGTACACCCTGGACAGGTCAGAGGATTTTCAAAAAATGATTTCTCATATTCAAAGGATTTTTAAAATGCTATGTTGAAGTTTGTTACATCTATAAACCTATGTGTTTCATGTAGTAACATGTAGTGTAAGGCCTTATTTGTCCCATTCACTATGTTATTCTTATGCTGGTCGTTTACGCTCGTCTTATATTGTCTTCTAACTTCTGTCAGAAACTGCGGGGAAGCTCAATTGATGCACTGATGAATGGTCATTGAACGGCACCTCCGCACCCACACACCTGAGCCTGGCATGGACACAATGGGGGACACATCGAGCACTTGGGGCTCGTACCACCTGGCACACTGGCCCTATATACACAGCAGATGGCTCGCGCTGGCCTCTGATGGAGGGTGCAGCTGAGGAATCCTAACCTGCGTTTGAGTGTTCGTGTGTGTGCAGCACCAAAAGCAGACAATAGGTACTAGATTGTCAAGTGCAATCCTCCCTTCTTCTCTCATCTCCCCAGACCACCTATTGAGATGGTGCATATGTGTGCAAGCGTATGTGTGAGTGTGTCATGGTTGATGCCCATTTATTGTCACTGCTCAACGGGGCCTGAAAGCACAGAAGTGGCTGAGAGAATCACTCAGACTTTTATCATTATAAATGTGTTGGCTAAACAAACCACAGCAGCTTTGTTACAATGCTTCTTCAGACAGAAAGGCATAAAAGAGGAGTGAATAAGGTCCACTATGTAAACTAGAATAAAGCTGACAAAGACACAGGGACCGATGGCAGGCAGAGCCAAGCACCCAGACATAATCACATCGTCAAAGAATCAGAGCTTTTAATCCTAAAAATTAAGTGCAGCAGATAGCCGGTCAACAGTTGTGCCCTTGACCACAGCAGTATCCAGATGACCATTGAAATTAGTTAATCAGAGGGCATCACCTCTCTTCATCGCTTCCTTCCCCCTTCTTCTTCCGCTAACCTCCTATATCTCCTTCATCTTACCATCTTCCTTCCTGATTCTCTCTCTCTAATGTCGGTGTCCCATCAAACCATTACTCATTAGTAAAAGCTTCTCCTGCGAGTGTGTGAGAGACTACAGAGCACAGAGGGACTTCATTAGTGCTTAAAACATGTTGTTTATGCTACTGTCTTGTTGCTCTGGAAAACCTTGAACATTATAGTTAGTTAAAAATAGACTGAGCGCAGATATAACAGATTATCAAAGCACTTCACGTCTAGCCAATAAAGACGTGAACAAAAAGTTATTTAAGGTAAAGTGATGTTCCTTAAACCTCAAAACTCTCCCAGGAGATTAATGTGGATCCATTTGGCAAACATTAGTTGGTTATATTTAAGATTATTGCAACAGTCACTGCCAGATTTGTTGTTTTTCGGATTTGCCAATCATACCTTTCCATGTCTCTTAAAACGCACCTGAAAAGCACACATGCAAGCTGTCTCCTTAAGGCAAATTCATCCAGCCAACCAATACTCTCCTTATTTCTGCCCCTCTTTCCCTTCATCGCCCTCAGGCAGAGCTATATAAACAACATTCAACACTAATGCTCTCCTGAGGAAGGTGTAAGAACAGGAACATACTCAGTAATTCCTTCATGGCCTGCATGGACTCCCACTCGTCCACACAAACTTTAACACTCGCCCTGAAACAGACGGTGCTTTTACTGAAAGGATAATGACACAAATAAAAATCAGTTACAGAAACACTGACGCACACAATCAGAGGACCCAACAATCTGTTATCACACACTATTAATTCAGTTGCTCTTTTTCCATTTTTTTTTCTTCATCTGCCTCTTTATGGCTGCTGTCTGAGTGAGTGAGTGAGTGTGCGCGTGTGCATGTCTGTGCATGCTCCAACGTCAGGTTTTAGATATTGTTCCTTCACAGCAAACTGAATCCTTTCCAAGACCAGATTATTTTAGTTGTTTTTGGGTTTGACTGAAACACAAGGCAGCCAAAAGAACCGCGGGCTCCTTGGCTCTGCTGTTGCGCACACGCACACACATGATGGCGCACACACACATGAAAACGACTTATCTCAAAACCTACTGCAGCAGTCTCTTCCCCAGGTGATGCTCCAAACACACGTATATACCTCAGTCAGAGTGCATAACACCACACAAGAAAAGACATGTGAGAACAGCTAAATAAATAAAGGGACTGTTGCCGAGCTAAGTGAATGGGTGTCACTTTGACAAATGCACGGCACTGAATCTTAGTCGACACTATTGTTTGCCGTCTCATGCGCTCTCATAAACACAAACACATGCGTGCACACACGAACCCATGCCATCGCAAGCGCGATGCATTATTATGCACACTGTGAGTGACAAACACACAAGCATTGCGTGAATACATAAACTCGTATTAAAAGTGCACAAACACACAGGCTGATTATACATTCATAATATTGAATGGATGACAGGTCTTGAGCAGTGTGGAGAGAAATGGGGTGAATTCTAATGAGATACCATTTACCCCGAGAGCTCTGTCCTCCATAGTCTGGATACACACACACGCGCGCACACGCAAAGGAACAATTGCTGAGATTGAACACAACACTGTTACACAAAAAGGACCATAATTGCGGAAAATTTTACATATATCTAACATACAATCACAAAAGGTCAGCTATATCAGTTTAATCAGGCACAGAGGTTTGTCCATTTGTTACATGACCGCACATCATTAATCATTCCTCTACAGAAAAGGGTGCAACAGCCGCATAAGTGCGATGACATAAACCCTAACTTGCTTTGAATCCACAAAGAAATTGACCCAAAGAAAGGGACAATAGTTTCATCAAGAAATGCACTTTAGATTTTCTTCTTCCCCACCAATGCATCCATCACCACTTTATCCCTGTCCAAAGCTCTATCCACCTCAGCCCTGCACAGCTGACCTGAACAGAAAAGCCATTCACCAGTCATAGCTGTTGGATTGATTGAAGGTGAGCTCTTAAAAGACCGTACGTGGCATTGGGACAAAGCAGTTACGTTTTATGCCTGACGTGACAAACATGACAATCAATGAAAGAGTAGGCGCAGACTTGCTTTAAATTGCTTGTTAAATGAAGAGGTTTTAAAGAGACACTCGGATGTCCTGCTGGAAATAGCCACCAGCAAGAAAAATGGTGATGACTGCATTTAGTATAAAAAAAAGCATCAGCAAAGTGCCTTATGCAAATCTACAACGATTAGGCCGCCAGTACACAGCTTATGAACTGACAAGCATCACTGGGCAAAACGCTGGTAACCATTCACAAGTAAAAAGATATTTGCCAGAAAGTTGCTTCCTTTTAACTGGATAATAAATAAACGACAAAAATCTAAATGCCTTTTTGGCTTACACACAATTTCCCTTCAACTTCATATTCCATCCAGTTCAAATGGAAAAGAAATACCAGCATCGATAGAAAAAAATAAAACAAAAATTTTAAAAAGACCACACACACACACCAACAATCCTACCTTCTTCAGTTTCCCATTGCGTGAGCCAACAAACGCCACAGTGTTGCCACGGTAGTCATACGCTGCCACTGAAGTCATGCCATCATCCTTATCGATGAAGAGAGGAATCCCCTCGATGGTGCTGGTTCCCCCCAGAGGCTGGTTGAAGTCCTGACCACAGAAGTTATCGTCGATCTGAAGTGGCTAGAGACAGGAGGGAAAGGCAACGAAATGAATCAGACAAAATAAAAGCACTCAAAATTCTATTCTGATCTAAAGCAGATTGTTCAGCAGAAAACAAATTAATGTAGGTTGTGATGTTTGGGGTGATTGTGTGAATGTTTTTCTGTCTGACAAGAGAATTCTTTAGATTTGTTGTGCTTTTAAAGTGGTATTTACAACAAGAAATGGAAAAGTATCTCATTTCAAAACAATAAATAGATTCCGTTTAATCATGAATTCATATAAGGACACATTCTAAAAATGCTACAAATTAGCTTTTATATTCAAAGAAATGCCTTTTTTAAATTCTAAACTAATGTGGTCTCATACTATGGAAGCCGCATGTGAAGCACCTATTCTGAGAATTCCTCAAATGCCCTTAAAAACAATTCGTAAAAGCAGCTAAGCTGCCTAAAAGTCAACTTGCTGCACGTTTCCATATTCAGTGAGAATGGCCAACATATTTGATTGTTGATTGATTATTGAAATTGAGGTTATTCACTCACACTCACACACTGCTGTCTTTAAAGCACAATCCCACCATGCAAACCCCTTTTATTCCACAGTGTTCGGTCATGGTGGTGACACGGCAGTAATGATGGTGACTATGTGACAATATCTGGAACATTCCAGTGTCACGAGGGGTCTATCACCCCAGGCAATCCACTGACCCATATGATGCTTTAACCAGTCATGACATACAAACACAGTCAGGGTATAATCCATGAAGCAGGGTTAAAATGCCACAGCCAATAAATGCTTTACTTCATTTGCACATTTTTGTACACAGTTTCAGGATATCAATCAGGTATCACTGTGGTTAAGTATTAATACATTAATCTGATGGATAACATTTAGTGACTGTTGTTTCTAGTTTCCCACGCTAGAAAAGTGACCAATGTTTCCTTATTTCATCACTATCAACATCTTTTTCCCCCCCCCAACTTCTGATCAGATGAAAACTAGCCTGAAAACCACTTAAACTCTGGGAAACTGAAAGCTATATTTTCTACATTGTTGTACATCCAAACAATAAGTGATTAATTAAACCAAACCAATAACTGTCACGGCCAATCAAAGTAATTCTCTAGTGCAAAATAAATGTTTAAAAAAAAAAAAAAAAAAAGGTTGTCTGAAGTAGTGCTGGGCATCAGGTGACTTGTCACCATGTTTTTGCTGCTGATGAGATGAAGTTGGTAAGATAGGCTGACACCATCTAAGAGCTCAGACTTTTCTCAGCCTCAATGTGGAACTTTAAGAGAAGCTTAACACTTGTTATCCTGTTAAAAATAATTACACTGTCAAGTTCCAGACGTACAGGACTGATAACATTAATATGGGAGCTACACAGCAAAGGTTATCACTTGTTATGAGCCCGGCCACTAGCCGCTACCACAGTGATAACAGTTGGCTAATATTACTATTGGATTATTGCTAATAGAGTTAAACGGTATGCTGTGTGCTGGCCAGGTTAACATTTATGATAACTGTTTAAAACTTAAATATTTCTCAAACTGGAGCCTGACTCACTTCTTTAAGTTCCTAAGTGTCTGTTAGTGTCAAGAACGTCAACTACTTCAGCTGCTAGTGTGCCTGGCTGTCTGCAGCAGATATGTGTGAAGTTGTGTGTTCACTGAAGGAGGCAAAGCCAGCACTAGGCCTGCACAATAAATCGAAAATTTATTGTCATTGCGATATCAGCCTGCGCGATGGGCCCATCGCAAAAGACGACGTAAAGTGCGATAATTGGGTACCTTAAAATGTTTACACACGTGCTTTAAAGAATTTACCAATCAAAGAAACCCCTTTACACATTTGACCAGTCGAATAGAGCCCTTCACGGCATTAACCAATCAAATGGATTAGAGGCCCGCCTCCTACGCAGGTGGGGAGCGAACAACGCTGCAGCAACGAGTCAGAGTTGTAAAGGTTGAGAGCGAGACGCATGACGAGAACGCTACTGACTATGAACTCGTGCCTAAAAAATAAAATAAAAAAAAAATAGTACCTCGCTTATTTGGAGGTATTTTGGATTTGATAAAGACGACGTTCTCCAAACACAGGTACTCTGCAAAACTTGCCGAACACTCGTGGCAACCACCAGAGGAAACACGACTAATCTCCACCATCATCTTCAATACAACCACAGAGAACTGTTTGAAGAGTTCCAGAAAGACAGGGGTAGCTAAACAAAGGTTGCTAATGTTAAGACAAAGAGCGCAGCAGTCCAACAGCCGTCTCTGTATCAGAGTTTTTCAAGTGGAACAACTTATGAGAAAACGTCAAAGCGCTACAAAGAAATAACAGAGGCCATTACACATTTTTTAACAATGCCTATAAATACAGTTAGCAGAGAGGGCTTCACCAGTCTGATACATAAAGTGGACCGGAGATACCCATCCCCTCACGAAACTACTTTTCCCATGTCGCCATTCCACAAATGTATGAAACATGCCGGAAGACCGTCATGTTTGAACTGAGCCAAGCTGAAAACTACGCAAGCACTACAGTAAAGTTTCCTCTCCAGTTTTGACTTGCATCATAACTACTTGGTGAGTGGTAAAATGATGAACAACTGCATTGAGATAATTTGCAGTATAATTTAAGTTATGTTTATTTAAAACTAATTCTAGAGACCAGGAAGGATGTCTTTCAGAATTCAAGCCTCAATGTTTTTTTATGGGGGCAATGTTTCAATGTTAAAGTGCACTTTGTTGTTACACTGCTAATACAGCAGCTTTCATTAAATAAAACTGTTGCAGTAAAGCGGAAATTATGTATTCATTTTTTGTTTTTATTTTGCTATTTATTTTATCGCAAGTCACATCGTTATCGCAGTATTGATCACAGTTATCGCACATCGCAGGTTTTCCTAATATCGTGCAGCCCTAGCCAGCATTGTTAGCATCGTTGCTGTAGAAATTGATTATCACCTCAGACAGTAATTTTTAGCAATGATTAGTGTATGAGTATCAATTTTCTTTGACAACGCCAATCAAAAAAAGTCCAAATTGGATGCTGTTATTAACAGAGAATAAATGTTTGTGCATCTGCGACTTAACCACAGCCGGCAAACGTGTGAGTTGCTGTATTCACACACATACACATACATAGGGAGCGTGTAAATGGCGGTGTAATCCATAGTCTTATCACTACATCATCTGATTGATCCGCACAGGAGAAAAGATAACACCCACTCCCTCCTGATCTGCTTAAATTGCCTGCAGCTCGGCACAAGTCAATAAAACGTTATTCTGCCTTTTTCTTCCTTCTCACTCTTTTTCTGTCTCCTCCTAGCCACTACAGTAACTTAGCAAACATCAATATTCCCTCCCTGTCCTTTTCTACTTCTGTACCTTCTCTTTTCATCCACCCCTTCTCTCTCCATTTCTCACAAAGTCACCAACTCCAGCCCTCTGTCCATCACACATCTGCCCACTTAGACCAAGTCCTCCGAGAGGTGGTAGGACAATCAACTCGAGACAACAAAGTGCTTGCCCCTTCTTACTCCCCATTTTTTTGGCCCTAACGTGTCACAGGGTAGAAGGAAACAAATAAAGGGGTCAGTTTAATGGGGGTTTCTGTGTGTATGGCAGTGTGTGCATTTAACGAAGTGAGAGCTAGAAGCAAACGCAACCATTACCTGAAACAACTTTCTTTAGTAACCACTGATGGCTAGAAGGCACTTTCATCCCTCACAACAAAGGCGACTGACAGACAAACATATAAGCACCCATGCGCACACAATAAACCGAGACATTCTTTCAACCTGAGCAAGCAGATGTGGTTACAAGCAACAAAATAATTCCTCATACACATCATATGACAAAAACTAGGGCCAACCATTTTAAACCATGTAGTCATGTGAAAGAAGTGCATGCGTCTTCAGTAGCGTTTCCACACAAACAACCACACACACACAAAATCCCAAGATGTACAAGCCTAAGAGGCAGGACCTAAAAAGGTTAATGTATCTTCTTTAGAGGAGGCCAACTGTGGAAAATACTGTATACAGTTGCCCCAAGACTCTATAAGGGTTAATACACAAACCACCATTACAAACACAGGCATTAGCAAGTGCTCACACAGTAACCTACACAGGTCTCTCTGCGGTACTGGGGGGGTAAAGGTGGTATACAATTCCTGCTGGTCTAAAAGGTTTAAACAGCGTAGATCAGCATGGGATAGAAAGCATTTCCCTTGAGGTCGGAAAGCATTTTAACAGAGGCTACACTCTGATGTGGGTTCTGCAATTTAACACACTAAAAGATTCCCATGTGATTTGGAGCTGATATTTAGTATGGAAAGGATATTCCATCCTTTGTGGTCTCTGCAGAGTTGCTGGCTGGAGACTGCATGTAATGCTCCGCAGTGTTTTCAAAGACACGCAGCTCCGCCGGGGACGAAGGAGTTAAGCCAACAACCTTCCGCTGACTTTGGCAGCAGGGTCTTACAAATGCAGAAGAGGAGGTTTCTTGTTTTGATTTTCACAGGGTGCCTGCGGTGCACACTGAATGAATTTGTGGATTTGCTTTTCACAGAAACTTGGCCTGTTCTCAAGTCCCCCCTCTCAAAAAAGAAAAGGGGGGGAAAACAAAAACAAAAACAAAAAAAAACATGCGAGTGATGTGCTCAAGGCAAACAGAAGCTGATGGCTCTTAATGACGTGATCATTGTCACTTTATTTTTTTCTAAGTGAAGAAGCATTTATTGGAAATACAATGTTTAAAATGTACCTCCTGAACAATTTATCAAAGCTCCAATCAACATCTGCTGAGTTTATTATAATCAGATACAAAGAGAACCAGATAGTTACTAGATGGTTTTGCACAAACAAACAAAAATAAATCGATTGAATAATTAACAACAAACATAACTTTTAACTGTTTAACTGTTGTTGGATTTGACTATTACTCGATCTTTTATGGGTTATTGAATACACACAATTGTACAATTCTCTCCAGCTGTTGATTCTTAATATGCAGCTCATACTCATGGTGGCAGAGAACTGTCCGACCTAAATACTGCTAGTAAGTATTGAGAACAATTATACACATAAAACCAGAGTGGTCTCTACAACCCTACGTAATCATGTTCATCAACCACAACTGTATTTCTTCAAGAAGGCGGAGCTGCTTCACCCATCTCGTGCTGCAAAATGGCAAAATAGAGTGAAAATGTTCATATGGCTCCAGACACGTGTGCACACAGCTCCACCCACAATAACAGACTGATTACAGATGTGCGCTGGATGGCCAGGCCTAAAGGAAATGGTTGAATAATCATTCCCCCATGATTGCCATTTCTTCAACATATTAAGTCAGGAAAATATGTCTGGGCACACAGACTAGCCTCAAGTGGAATTTGTCAATAGTCACCTCCATTGAGTGAAACATATGGAAAACAGCAGAGTACAACATGGGGTTATGTAAGGGAACATACATAGTGTTGTTGACTGAAAACACTGCTGTGAATTATGGCAATTAAGGAAGGAGGAAACATGGGCGGCAAACACAAAACACTCGTTCATTTAGAAACAGGCAAATAAATTGGGTAGCCTGCTGCAGTAGCAGGCACTATGTTTCTTTGTAGAAACCTGTTAGTAAGAGGAAATAAATGCTCTGTAAAGGAGTGGAGAGGACAGCGGAGAGGGGGACAAAAACTGGCTGGCATTAATGCTGACGGCGTGGTTTCGAGACAAGCCTGTCGTTCATGTGTGTGCTTTTGTGCGTTTCTGAATGCGTGCGCATGTATGTGTGTGTGTATTTATCATGGGCAGCAAAAAGAAAATGCTTCTCTCCCCACTAGTCATCAGCTGTCTCCTCATCAAGCCAACAGAGACGTAAATGCGTTTCCAGAAACATGACATGTACCTAACTGATGCATTTCACTATAACGATGGCCTACTTTTATGATGGTGGGTGCGAGAAGATGAGAAAGAATGAAAGAGAGAAGTGAACAAAAAGAAGTGACAGACAGCAGTATGAAGAGGAAACCGAACATATGCGGCATCAACCACAAGTGCTGGCTGTTCCTCTGCTGTCCTATGTTGATGAAGTTTTCCCACACACACACGGTACCTGCATCTGCCAGCATACACTGTGTGTGTGTGTGTGTGTGTGTGTGTGTGTGTGTGTGTGTGTGTGTGTGTGTGTGTGTGTGTGTGTGTGTGTGTGTGTGTGTGTGTGTGAGAGAGAGAGAGAGAGAGAGACTGCCTCCAAGCAGAGTGAGGGGTTTTGGGAGAGGGCAGCATCATAAATTACCCAGAAATCTCAGTGAGGGTTTTGAACTCATGGAAGCACTGCAGGACTTTCTTCAAGTAGAATAAACACAAGAAGTGCTACTGAGCTTGTGTGCATGTGCTTGCAAGGATACTTGGAAGTGCTGATTTTCTAACCAAGAGAGCAGCCTAACAACCTTTTACCTGGTGGCTTACAGTGATATCCATGGTATCATAACTATGTGCATGTGCTGTGTTTATTTCTGTAGTCAAAGACAGTCGACATCAACCCCCCAGAGAAACACAGAAATTAATTTCATGTGGCAATATACAGCAAGAAGCAAAGGGGAAAGAATTCATGTGTAACTGCCAGGCACACGCGCGCAAACAGAATACTGGCCTACCATTTCAAAATGATTTACCAGCATAGCTCACTCAGATCTCCGTAATGTATAGCACTAGTGACGGGGCTTAGAGGTTCTCAGCTGGAAATAAAGACCTTATTTGAATACACACCAAAAATTATATTTAGAGGATTTCCCCCAGATATATGGCAGTCTGCTTCAACAACACAAGTGAATGATGTACGTGAAGTCACATGGAAAATAAGCACACTGGAAGAAGGTGGTGGTGTGGTTACAATTTGTTATTTTTCATATTCCTTAAACTGGCTCATGCAACAACTATTTTTGTTCTGTTCTGCTTCCAAAAATCAAAAGCAATTCATCTCTGAGTTAAAGGAATTATTCAACCCCTCATGCATTTATACCTCATCCTATTATAGTGCAGTCACTAAACACGCTCTGTGTGTGTGTGTGTGTGTGTGTGTGTGTGTGTGTGAGTGTGAGAGAGAGACAGAGAATTTATCAATTTTCCCCCAAAGTACTCCTTTAAAAGTTCAGAGGATTTCACAGTGAGCTCTGGATTATTCTGTAAATCTGACAGTTATTTCATTTATCTTCAAAATATAACATTTCCTGTTCTAAGCCAAAAAGAAATAAAAAAAAAAGAAGAAATAACACACCCTAATCCCCATAGCTTTTACAAACACAAATTTGCACTTGATATGCTAAGAACATATGTTGAAACGAGCCAAAATTAGAAGCTCACATCCGTCTATGTTTAGGATAAAAATAAGAAGGAAAAAAACCCCCCACCAATGTCAGGTGTGACACCACTGTGTCAATTATGTGTCAATTATGACAACAACCTTGTTTCCCAGCATGTGACAAAAATGATGCATTAACGTCACCATGAGGAAAGAGTGTTCATTTAAAACCAAGGGCTTATCCACAGGGGAAAAAAATCATTTTGGTCCTGTGTGCCATCTATTATTTTTCCTTCTCCTTTTGATTCGTTCTAGCCATTTTCTAGGATGTGTTACTTGATCCTAACTGATCAATAATTTAGAAAAAGAAATTACTGCATCAATTCCATATTCATTGGTAGCAGGATGGTAATTTCTATGTTGAGTGCACTCCAGGCAGACGGTGAAACCTCAAGGAGTTGGCGCCTATTCAGAGAACTGCTTCCAAAAGCTGTCACCACATGTTTAGACCATAATCCAACTGAATAGAAAGAAGAAGAAGAAGAAGAAATATTGCCTACTGGATAATACGAAATGCACACTCACTCATAAATGTACACTGTCACTTGAAAATGTATCTTTGTAAGCACAGTTAGAAAGGAGAAGATTGCATGTGATCAGGAGGCCCATTAGCCCAGCTGGGACATATGGGTGTAGAAAGTGAATGAATAACATACTTCCACCATCAACCACCACAGGTGCCCTTAAGCAAAGTACTTAACCTCTGCTCTGATGGAGCTGCCCAGCGACCAGCAGTGGGAGATCGGGCTCTTTAAAGTGCTGACCCAAACAGCAAAAGATACTTTAACAAATTCTAACTCTGACTGTATCCAAGCTGTATTAAGAGCCTGTAAAGAAGTGAAGAAGAGGTAATGATGTATGCAACACACACCCACACACACAGTACCGATCAATACATAATTACACTGGCAATTAGTATCGTTAGAGTGGTGCTGGAGATGGGGATTTGTTGAACTAAACACTCCACAGAGAGGGAGAGAGGGAGAGTTTTTCTATTGTTCTTTAATAATGGAATGAGAGCAACCGTGCGTATGTGTGACGCTGTTAGCTTACAGGGACGCAAAGCAAACCCGTGCCGTTTACAAAAAGAAAGAAAGAAAGAAAAAAGAAAATATTCCTGATTTTAAAATCCAATTTTCTATCAAATGACCAAATACTAACTGAAACATGATTCATTAGGCCCAATAACTTTAAAGACAACCCACCCAATCAACATCTCCCTGCTCAACTCATTTAGACTGTCAATTAACTCTGTTCATCAACGCTGGCTCAATTAATCAGGTCTAATTACTTAAACACATTTACCGCCACATCCTTTTAGATTAGGCCTGCAGAAAGAGGACTGTGTTTTACAGAGACCACATGCAAGCTACATTCATCAGATCATATTTATAATGACGGATTTAATAAGGTTAGGAGCTGGCCTCAGAGTCAAATCCACTTTGTCTTAACACAGAAATGACAATCTGCTCAGTTAATTTAATGTGGGCTCATCAAGTGCAGAATATTTGTTTTAAGATGCTGCTGTAATGGCAACAAAAAAAAATATATCCGGTTGTTAAGTCTGACGTCACTAGCCGTGTCTGGGTCTAAACTCCGCTGCAGGTCCATATATCAAACGATCACTGTGGCATTACTGAGAGTTGAAAAACTGTCTAAAGTCTTTCATCTTTAATAAAATGATCAGCGTTCTGCTCTACCAGGTGTAACAATTGAGTTTAACATCCAGGCATCCATGAAAACGGAATTTATGACATTTAACGGAGTTAGAAGTTAGCAGGGAGTTAGCTCGCTAGCTTCTATCTAAATACAATATAGCATGTCCTGACTGCGGGGTTTTGGAAACAAATTAAAACATACAGCTTTCTTATCACTTCCAGCATAAATGAAGACAGAAAACTAAACAGCAGTGACGTTTGTAGGGTTACTGAAGTTTGGCTAGCTGGTATATAATGATGTGCTACGTGACCGCTAGCGACATAGCTATGTTAGCATAATATAAACAAGCTAACTTTTTTTCCACTCGATAAAAGTTAACGTGAGTTTTCTCGGTGGTCAGAAACAAATGTAATCGCATGGCAGGATGCTGTAAAAGGACCAAACTTCAGCCAGGAGAACAACTGAGATAATTCATCTACAATACAAAGTTAGTCATTCATATACTGCTGCATGGGCTGGGCTGTAGTTACATCCTAAGGTTTTAAAAACTGAGCTTAAATAAATGATTAGCTGTAATAAAAGCCGAGGGAGGTCAACAGGGATCACTGACTGTTTTAGGAGCTTTTTGAGATCAAATAGAAGAAAATACATAGCATTAAACATGTTAACAACACAAAAGCCATATTAAACGCAGACTACTTTAGACCCGGAAGTAGGATTCGTCGCGTCATCACTGAACAACCGGATTCTAATTTAGTCGGTAACAATGTCACAACACAAGAAATCTGGTAACGAGCACCATTACGAGTACAACTAGACGATTTCCAATACCCAATTCAAAACATATTTTTTATCATTTATATTTCCATTTATATTTTTCAAAGACTGAAATGTAAGCAGGCTACTCAGACCAATCTTAACATTAAGAATTGGTTTGTTTTTTGCCATTGCAAACACTTTAACAAAAGGACCACTGTCGACTTTACAACAACAACAACAACAAGGCAAGTTTCCCTCAAACAAAATGATAATGTGTATTTCAGGATAAAAGAAGGAGAATAGTTTGGATGGATTATTTGAACAGATCTGGATTTCAGTCCTTTGGGTGTTTCACTAGAAGTATTTCCTCTTTTGGTCTGAAAAGCAAGATAGCATCATTTGCATACTCCACATTTGCAAATTATTTAGGACTGGACATTTACTGCCTGGCTTATCAACAAGTCAGGATGGAGCTCTTGTGACAGGTACACTAGACAATACTTTAGGTGTAGTTTTTTTCCCCACCTTCTTTTTCTGCATGCAAGGATAGACTAGAACATTTGTAGGTGCGTGCTTCCCCCATTCATTCTTAATGAATTGAAGACTTGATCCATACACTGCCTAAAATACCTACTTTACTTTTTTTTTTTTTTTTTTAAAGTGGTATCAAAAGGTTTTGTAAATATATCTGGAGACTTCCACATTAGAGAGTAAATCTACAATTATGTTATACTCTTATAACGAGCAGCTCTTCAGAAGCAGCAATATCATTTTGTGTAGAATAAACAAGAACTAGTTTAATTTTCACAAAACTCATGCTCATTAAAAAAAAAAACAACAACTTTAAATTAATTGTAATTATCGTAATGAATGACAGCAGAATCCAAGTAACTTCACAAGTAGTGGCTTTTAAACACTGCACGAGCAGTGAGCACTTTAACCAGATACATAAAATAAATATTGAACACAAAGTGACCACTTCAATATTGATTTCAGGTTTTGCATCAAATATCACCTCTGACACTGTGGGTCAAACAACAGCTGGTCTATGCAGCACACATACACACACAAAAAGTATTTTAGACGGACTCCTACTTGCTATGATTGATTCTACAAATGATTGATGCGTTGGCCTATGACAAAGTTCAAAACCTTCCTATCCATCTGGGGATCGAGAGAAAGCAGTGGGACATTTTGAATAGGGCAAATATAATCCTTATAAAGAGAAATTCCAAAGCCAATGAGCACAAGGGTGGTAGCAGGATGGTTTTCTCCCCTATTGTTACTCAAAATTCCAACAGAAGTATTTGGTTGTTAAGTACTTTGTCCTCACTGCAGCCCTAAATCGATCCCAAATTAAACACTGCAGGTTTTTACTAAATAATGTGTGGCGCATACACATGAAAAGCACAACCATATGTATGGGTTTTTCTGTTTTGTTTTTAATTCAGTTAGTTTGTGTGAGTCCATTATTGTGACTTGGCTCGGTGAATAACCAGTGCAAAATTTGTTCATTTCAAAGGGTTCACCTTTTCTTGCAATACTGTACAGTTCCAAGTGTGACTAATAGCAGAATATAAAAGGCCTACCAAAACAATATTATACACAAGACAATCTTGTGTACAATATGCATCTGTTTGCACTGGTCTGTAAAACATTAATGGCATTAAACAGACACAAAGAGTCATTGTAGCTAATGCTGTTCCCAGACCACATGACCAGCATGGTTTAGATTCCATATAAATATCTGCTATGACGGCCAATTAGAAACTGCCTTGAACAGCTCCAATACAAACCCTGGAGACCGCTACAGGGCATCTCCATTGTGGATTGCTGTGTAGTGTGCTAAAAGGATTCAGATGGAGATTTTCTAACTTAATATGGCCATGCTTCCCTCCACTGTCTTGATGTTAAGTCCACAACTTTCCTACGACTTTCTCCAACTACATTTCAGAGCACTTAAAAAAATAAAAATAAAATAAGGTCAGTGCTTGCTAGTTTTCCGTTTTGCTTACTGCAGAGAAAACAGCTGGAAGTGACCATCAGATAAGACAAATTCAGTGAGTAAGAAAACAATTCTGCAAAGTGACCTCCGAGCAACAAGGCTCCCCAACTTCCTCTACCTAAAGTGCACCTCTTTAATTTCTGTAATATTTCACATACCAAGAGTCTTCTTGTGCTCCTCTGTCCTCATTGTATAGCACCACCTACTAGACATACACATGGACAGATGTGCCACAACACACACAGAGTTGACATGACAGAAATGTGTGCCGCTGAAGAGGACAGTGCAGTGCCCAGGTGACGGACACCGATATTATTTGTGCAGCAGCCAGCATTCAATCACACTCTCCTCTCTTCCTTCCATCTTTCTCCCCTCTTTCAGTCATCTACTCTTTTCTCAAGCTGTTCTTGGCAGTGGCGGTGAAAAGATTTCTGGGGCTATCACTCTTCCTCTCACCCTTCTCTTCTCTCTGTCGGTGATTCACTGCCTCTCCTTCGAGCATGCTGGCTGTAAAAGGCTTGCTGCTCTCTCCTTGATTGTTCCTCGTCCTTCCTTACCAGCTCTACATACCATTTTGTCTTTTTAATCCATTCTCTGATAATATTCTCTTTTTGTCCCTGCCTTTCACACATGTGTCATATTTAGGCGGCTACAAGTTACACCTACAAGTTAGTCAGCCATGATTGCAACGCAAAACATGGCTCAACATCAAAGTCCTCATCTTCAAAAAGAAAAAAAAAAGAAAAAAAGAAAGAGCACAGCGTCATTTTTCATCTTGCCTGTAGCTCATTCATTGGGTTTTGCTTTTAACAATTCAATTGGTGTACACGTAAAGACCCAAAATCACACATCTGAACTACTGCCTGGATATAATACATTTGTAAACAAAACAGACTTTGTAAATGTTCCTGAATTTTGGAAAAGGTATACGAATGCTTTTCACTCCGGTTTTCACTCCCTTCAAGTCTCTACCTTGGCTCACTTTGCTATTTTGCTGTCTTTTTCATCTTCTTAGCACCGTTCTTAACTTCCTATACTCTCTCCTGTATGTTGCTTTGGCATCCAACTCTTCCTCTGGATCAGACTCCCTCGTGTTCTTTCATTTTTAACGCCGCCCACGTCTAGCACCTTTCTTTCCCTCTCTCTCTCATCCATCTCTTGTTCCTGCTGCCCCTCTCTCTCGTCTAATTCCCACAACTCACTCACCCCTCCTTGCACTCACTTCTATACTGTGCCTCTCTCCTGTTTCTCCTCTCTTCTGACTACACTTTTTATCTTTCCTATTTTTGTAGTCATCTCCCTCTCAACCCTAACTTAGCAACTCTCTCTCTCCATCTCACTCTCCTCCTGTGGAAATGGTTTGTATTGATCCACTCTCAAACTAGGGAGAAGGTCAGGGGTTCAATAATAAAGCTCAGGGACAAAACACAGGCGCATAAACAATCTTACTCTTGCACGCACACACAAATCTTTTATCACAGAGCTGCTTCTAATACGCTCAAACATTTATGTTTACAGAAAACAGCTATCTCACTGTGACTATAAACATATCATCTTAATGATGGCCGAAGGCAAGAAATTACGATCCAGCACAAATCTGAAAATTTCACACAGCGTCTGGTCATGCATTACGGCTGTGTGGCCAACAGCTGTCCAGGCATACCGCACACCCCACCATCAACCACGCTTTGCCCTCTAAACTACTCTATGGAAGGGTCAGCCTAAACGCATTCACCCTTCACACCCACATCACTGAGCATTTCCCACACTACACAGACTGCATTCGAATTCCTGAAGCAGCTGAAATTCAGGGTGGGGCTCAGTACCAAACTTCAGTATCTTACGAGAATGTGTGTGGATATGTAGAGTGAGAGATTGACAATTTAAAAGTGTTAATCACCTAATTCTGCATGCCTGTGTTTTAATTACTAACCAACTGCACAAACATACAGAGATTTTTGCCCCTGATTGAACTATACACACTGCACTGACTTGTGCATGTACACATATCATTCTGATAGTAGCAGAAAACAAACTGCACTTGCACAAACATTATAATTGTCACGGTCCTGGGTCAGCTTCAGCCTCGCCTGGTCCAGTTTCAGCTTCGCCTGAAGCAGCCTCCTCTGCTTCTGCGTCGACCTCACCTGGTCCTGCGGCTGCCACACCGCCACCCAAGCCACGTTCTGCACCTTGGAATCGCCGGCCACTTTCCGGGCCACCAGCTGGACGTCACTGCCGCCCGTACGGTCAGCCCCCAGGACTGTTTCCCCGTCGCCGCCGGGTCCCAGTTAATTCTTTAGTCTAGTGTCTTAGTTTGGCTTTCTTGTATTCTCTTTAGTTTTCTGAGTATTTACTTAGCCGCCCTCTGTGTCTCCCTGTTATCGTTCTCTGTGTTTCTTAGTTGCTCCGTCTCCCCTAGTCAAGTCTGCGTCTATGTTACATTTCCTGTTTTACTTTGAAGGTCTGTGTCCTACGTGAATGTATTGAGTTTCACTGGTTAGCATTTATCATTTTTCAAGTGTTACGGACCATTCAAATGCTTTAAATAATGAGCTATTCATTAATTCATGCAGCACTGTCTTCTGTGCACTTTAAACTATGTTTCTCACACTCCTAACCTATAGCCAATTATGTCTTTAGACTGTGTGAAGAAGCCTTTCGAGTAGCCCACACAGGCCTTTAAACTTCACATTAAGGCCCCCAAAAGGTTCAAACCCTACTCCTAACAACAGGCCTAAACACTGCACCACTGTGACATCTGAGGCATTTAAGTACATACAAATCATCTGTTATTATTATTCTGTCTAACTGAGTTCTGTGCTTGTCATGTTTAATCATTTATGCAATGCTCTAGCTTCAAGGCTGAAAAAAATAGTCTCAGATTTGAGATTGGTCAGGTCACTGGTGGCGGTTAAGGTCAGTGGTGGGCAGCTGACACAAGGTCAGTGCTTAGGGGAAACTTCGCCTACATCATTAACCTGGGTCTAACCTCTCATGCTTTGCTGCTGCCACAGGGTCAGTGGGTCGGCTTATCTGTGAAGCTATTACATCATCATCATCATCATCATCACTGATGACAACTTGTAAGGGACAACAGTTTTTGAGATGATAAATTAACGGCAGATGTAAGATTACCAAAGCTCCTGTAACAATGGCTGCAACAGAAACGGTGTGGGAAGCAAAGAGAAGGGGCAGGAACAGTGTTATTAACAGAGCATGAATGTGTGATTTGATGAAGGAATCGCTGGCATTAAAGTGAAGATTGTAGCAATATTAGGTCTGAAGAATCCTTGGTGGGATGTTCTTTGAGAGGAAAAAAAAAATCAATACAAATTGCAAAATGGAGAAAAAAAGGGGGGGGGGAGACAGTTTCAAACTGTCAACAGCACTATTGTGTCATAGCAGGAAATGCGTAGGTGCAACTGATTAATAACAGCTGCATTCCATTAAAATAGAGCCTTGATATGGTGTACACTGGCTTCCCAGTATGATTTATTGGGACACTTAAATGAAAACCATAATTAATGTTATTGGACACACCTGTGCTCCTGATGTAACAAGGGAAGCGGTCTTGGTAAAACTGTGTTAGGCAGGAAATCTATTTTGAAGTCAAAGCCAACAATCTACAGCAGTTTAGACTCTGCCGAGGTTGGGTAGGAGTTATCATGACAGCATTAAGCTTATCAGCACAATGCAACAAAGTTATCTACCTGGTAACGCAAACTTGCACATATAGTATTTGACTGGGCTTCACAGTGAGTTACCAGATGCACTGCACCCCATAAATGGTAAAGTCAAACTCTTTGCAGCACTCTGCACCAGTAGCTCCTGCAGTACCAGTGCAAAGGTCTAATTGAAATAAATGAGATAGGCTGCTTTTTTGGCCCTAGAGCTATTGTCAGTGTGATGGGCCCTAAGAATGAAAAGAACCGTAAAGAATGAAGACAGCCACTGAACAGGAAAAAGAATACATCTACAGAAGGTGGTAAAAGAGGACTTGGCTGGGTCATTCACATCACTTATACTACCACACAAAACATTCCTGCGCACTCAAGCTAATGAAGACCTACAAAGAGAAAGAGTGCTGTTCTTACCAACTATCCCACTCCATTAGACGCAACACAGGGTGAATGGTTTGTGTGTGTGTGTGTGGTTGTGTGAATGGAAGACACCTGCCGCTAAAGTGGTGTTCACTGACATTTAAAGAAAAAAGCTTTAAAACGGGTCCTTTAATTAAGCTATCTTAAGAAAGAGCAAGGTGGAGGAAATGCATGGGTGCTTTTAAAGCAGACATAGGATGTAAGATGTGGACGCTGAGACAGGTGGTCAGCTAAGACAGAGACACCCCCCCCAAAAAAAACACAAAAAAAACAAACACAATTTGGGCAAAAGTTTGGGGTAAAGGGGAAATGGTGAAAAGATCCATGAATATTTTCAGAAAATACAAAGGATGTTAGCAGGTACACATGTTCACAATGAAGAAAGCCAGGCTATGTCTGTCTATTTGGAGTGTGTTGGCTGTAATACATGCAGGGTCATGCACTGTGGATCAGTAAGTAAAAACCAAGTCTAACTCATGCTATCCCACAGGATCTCACACTGCAGTGCACCGAACAATACTGTGTGTATGTGTGTGAGAGCGTGAGGGCTCCTCCTGAGTGACATTTCACAAATCCAGGGGACTGGGCTAATGATGTCCCCTGTCTGGTTAAATCAAAGCACCAAGATGTTGTGGAGTAAAGAAAAATGCATAGAGAAGTGAAAAGAAAGGCAGCAGGAGAAAGAAATTATAAATGGCATAAAGTATGAAATAGTCTAAGTGCAGGCATATAGCAGCAGTCTACATTGGTGATGTAGCACAGGTAGTCTGCATTCAACTAGTGGCATTAAAATGTGTTTTGTCTGAATGAAAAGCATATGCTCTAATAGTTCTTTTATTACAAATTCATAAGAAGAGGTTGTATCCAAGCAAGGAAGTCTTATAGTACACAAGTACAAACATATGTGTGTTGTGACAAAAAATGAAACTTACAAAATCGCTTACTACTAACTAAAAGCAGGAGTAACTAAAAAGATTTGAGCTTACCGAGTTGATACAGGCGAGCTCCTTGTTAAGCAGCCAGGGTAGGGAGAGTTTTCCATCTCCCCTGTAGCAGGACTGGATCCTCTCTTTGATCTTTTTTTTTATCTTCCTAAGGGTGAACAGGCACAATGCTGACTCTTTGGGTGGTTTGGCGCGATTCTTCTGACCCTGAGAGAATACTGTGAAAAGGATGTCTTCATTTTCGGAAATCCCAAGAGAGTTGGCCAGCTGCCGGCCCGGTCGAGCCAAGAAGGCGTCCTGCACCAGGCGGTACTCCACCCCATCTTTAGTGCAGCCAATGGGGAACTCAACGTAAGAGTAAAACTTTGGATCATCCATGCAGAGACGCACAATTTTGGAGGTGAAGAACTGCTCCCCGCTGGCATCAGGTGAAGTCAGTTGAGTATCCAACTGCATTGTTAGATAATAGACAAACTGCTCACTGCTGAAGCTGTAAACATAATAGATGTCAAAAGCAGGGAACTTGGATAAAGTGTCCGAGGGGATCTTCAGCTGAGAAGAGACAAACTCATCCTGATAGACGAAACTGAACATGTCAGCATTTTCTTCATTCTCCATCAGTTTTCGGCTGGACAAGGTGGGGAAGTACTCAGACTTGCCGTCGATGGGAGTTCCGATAAAAAGCTTGCTGGTAGGACTTTGAGGGGAGCTTATGATGACTCCTGACATGGTACCCGACTCTGCCACACTCGAGAGGTAATGCTCCTTGCGGTGGTGGGGCTCACCAAGCTTAAAGAGGTCATCCAGACGCAGGAACTGACAGATACCCTGTGAGGTGCTGCCACAGGCGATAAGTCGGTTTTGTGCATAGTCTATAAGAAGAAGCTTGTTCACATTCGGGGTTTGGGCCAGCTCATGATTGCAAGACTGGACACTGGGAGGTGGGTAGCACTTCTCATTGTCCACCACTGGGCCAGTCATGTGGCTGCGCAGATTGGTCAGGTTTCTGGAAAGCTTGAAAATCCGGTTAACAGCTCCCACATAGACTTCTCCAGTTTTGTTATGAATAGCCAGATGTGTGAGCGAACAATCAGCTGGGATGAATCTTTTGAAGGGCGGGGGCTGGCCTCCAGACAAGTATGAGCTCATGATGACTAAAAGCCCTATGAGGAGAAAGTTCCCCTGGCCAGAGGAGGCCACTGACCGAGCTAGGTGACACATATTTGGTATGTGCACAAGCAAGGCTTGGGAGGGGGGTAGGGAAGGAGAAAGAGAGCGCAAGCTGTGGTTCCAAATCCCGAGTCAGGATTATTTTTTTTTTGATAGTTTCGGTTCTACTGTCAAAGATTAAGAGGGAGGGAGAGAGAGAAGGATCAGAGAAGAGGAAGCAAAACTCCTATTGATCCGCTGTCCTGTTCTCAGCGTTGTGAGCAGTCACCAGGAACATCCACAGAGCCACGATGTGGGAGCCCTGGAAGGTAAAAAGAGAAAAAACACCTTGAGTGCTCAAGGAAAATTTCTTATTGATTATGCATCAAGGAGGCAGTAAGGCCCACAAATTGCACATCCAAAATTAGAAGGAAAAAAAAAGCCAAGCTGACATTTGCCCTAGTTATAAATAAATGATATCAAATCAAGTCTGGAAGGCAAATGTGTGTCTGCATTTAATTATGAGTGAAGATGCAGGGAAAGCATAGGCCAACTATTAAAGGCTCTGTACACATAATATAAGCCTGTGAATGAGTTATAGACTCACAGCATTGAACTCCTTAATATTTCATATCTTTCAGTGTTACTGTGGTGGCTTCGGAGGAGGTGTGCTCTTGAAAAAGGGCCAGTGGGCACTGTTACATTGACAGCAAGCAATTTATAGCCAGGACTGCTTGAAGGCTTTACTGTCATGCTCTCCCCAGTTTCAACCCAGTCTGATTGTAACTATACCTGCACTTCTGACAACTGTAAACAAGCACCAGGCTTTCATGGAAGCACAGCAGGCAACCACAACTCTGCTTCCTCCGAAAGAGCTATGATTGCAGTATATATCCCTTAGATATCAGGATAAATATAACATAGCCATAGGGCACTATGAAAACCATTGGCTGATACATATGCTGCACGTACAGGAAAATTCTTGCAAGCATTCACTGATTGCTTATAAAGGGCCCGATCCACTGCATTCCAACACTCCTCCAGAGCCAACCGTGCCCCGGTCAGGCAGCAATCACAGCGAGGACCCTTAAAACATGCATGTTATTCATTTACCCTACAATGTAATTAGAACCAATTTCAGAAAGATGTATGAGTCCCACTGAAGACTGCAGAACAAGATTTCTTTTCCCCCCCGCCAAAAGCTCAACTTCTCAACGCAATACATCTACATACATATACCACATATACATACAACACCGAGGGCTAGAGTTCATCCTTTCAAGATGAGGCTAAGTTGAAGACCACGGTGAAAATTGCATCTGGTTAATGAATACTTGAACATTTTAGTATGTGATTCAATTTCAAAATTGTATCTAGTGTTCATGATATACTCATTTTATCACCAGTACATGTGGCAATATGCCTACAAAGTCACAGCACAGTCAATGTTTGTATTTTTCTTTTACACACTGCTTCCTTCATCACTGCTCCCTCAAGCCAGCCAATTCTGGCATTTATTTCATTTCATAATGCACACATATAATGAATCCCAGAATGCAATGTGCTATATGCACACTCAACAGAGAACAGACATTAAAAAGGAGGGAGTGAGATCATTTATAGGGATGGAATTTTTATAGGTAAAGGACAAGGAGGAGGAGAAGGAGAGGAGTCAAAAATGGAGAGGGCATGCTCTTTTGGGTGTCCTACAATGACAATACAGTGATGAGGAGCGGTGTTTGCTGGGCGCGTGCTGGCGGCTGACAGGCCAATCATGTTCCTGCAGCACCAGGACATTAGTTCTTCTGTAAATGCTGATTATGTAAAACAGGAGACAACTCTCCCAGGGATCCCACGCTTCAGTTTCACCTTGACTATCAAAGCGTCTGTGCCAAAGGTGTTTTATGACCATACCAAATCGGAAAAGATGAGACACTACAGTGAGACAAGCAGGGTTAAAAGATGGGGATAGGGGGATGAGGCAAAAACATGAAACAGATGACGAATCAAACGAGGAGGCAGATGGAGGTATGAAGAAGAAAATTCTGGTCTCAGGTTCTCACCAGAGTGTAGGAATGTGGCTGGTAGTAAAGAGCACTGAAGCAGCACATATGCGCCAGTCCACTTGTAATAGCTTACTATTAAGCTTATTTTTGCCCCTAATTAGGCACAAACAGCTGAACCTTTGATACCACAAGACTGTTTCTGATACACAACCTGGATTTTTTTAAAAACCAAAACTGGCTTAGCAGCACCTGAGAAAGTCTCCATTATCGTGGTGCTAAAACATCTGAATTTACGTGATTGCTCTTGATTGTGTAGCAAAAGCTGTAGTTCTTTTTACTTATTAGTGTGGATATACAGGGCAGGGAGCTCTGCCTGCCAGGCTGAGAGAGATGACTGTCAGCTTGTTCCTTTTTTCGATATTTCCATCCTTGAGAAAGGCAGGTATGAGTGACAGATTATAGGTGTGTAAACCCCTCTGAGGGAAAAAAATGCACTCTTACGAATCTTGAAAGAATTAAACACCTCAGTAAGAGTAGTCATTGAATTGCTCATAAATTTTAGTCACTGGTGCTGCAAACTGTGTGTGAGAAAGAAAAAAAAGAGAATGAGGGAAAGCAGGAGAGAAGAGAAATAGTAGTGGTGATGTTCATGGAATAGCAAACGATAGCTCAACTGACACAAAGCTAGCCAGGTTCAGGGAGAGGTGGTGTCATCCAATTTTCTACAAATGAAAAGCCCAGGAAAAGACAAATGTATAGGAAGGGGGGGGACAAGGAGAGAAAGAGAAAAAGAGAGAACGTGACAGAGAGAGAGCGAAGAGGATACTGTATGGGCAAAAAGAAGGAGAGTGAGTCAGGAGCCAATCAAAAAGGTGCACTTCTGCTGCATTTTAATCTACCTTCGCGAGAATCAAACACCAGGGAGCCCTGTGGGTCGAGGCACCTCGGCAAGGAAACTGCAGAGAGGAGGGCCTGAGCTGCAGTTATCAGATATATCCCCACTTTCCACTCTGTGAGATTAAAACGGCTCGACGCGGATCGCAGCCTCTTCGACATAAGCAGCCGCAATAAAGTGACGAGCCAGCCTATAAAAAAAACTAATTTCTTGCTCAACGGTACAGTCGCGCCGTACGATGAGAGCAGATGTCAATTTAAAGCGTGGCAGCGCATAGGGAAGCCGGCTGCCTCATTTTCCTTTGTCATTTCCAAGTGAGGCAAAGACACAATGGGGCAGACTGGGCGAACGAGCAAATGAGAGTGGCTGATAGAGAACGAGAGGGAAGCTGGGGGGGGGAAAAAAAAAAAAAAAGTGTCCCTGCAGTAATTCCTCTTCATTTAGACCAGCCACAGCTTGATGTAGGAGAGTGTGAATCACACAACAAATTGCATCTAGGGTCTGCTGCTGCTTGTTATCTATCAGGGCAATAAGACAATGACATCACAAAACACATCAACAACTACAGGTTAGTGAAAAGACATCATGGCGTGAAGGCCTCCGTCTACTTATAGACACCTTTAGTTCCTCTCTTTACTGTCAGGGCAGACACGCCCAACTGTTGAGTTATTCGCTCAACTTCTCACACATGCCCCCACGCCCCTTCAAATTTCTCAGTTTTTTTCCCCTCTCTATTTATTCTTCCAAACCCTCATCAATTTCAATTTCCTCCAGAGCTAAACTGAAATGGGCGGAAGAGTGCTGGGAGAAGGTCGGGAGCCATATCTGGAACCATCAAGGAAAAACATGTCAATCATTTTGGTGTGGAGCACGTCTGTGGCTTTGGGAATGGGCAGTCACCATATCGGGGGCAGGGAAGGTGTTATCACATCAGGGAAAAGCATTAAAGACGGCTGGCTGTAAGGGACAGAGTTTATTGGATTTGATATTGAAATGTCCTATCAATCGACAGGCCTGTACTGCATCCCTATGGGCACTGGAAATAGGACTGAGGGGAAGAAAAACAAAAAGATTATAAAGCAAGGACCCCCATTTTAAAGAGGCAAAGGTGGAGAGGTAATCCCAAATGCTGGTGAAGCGGCAGGTGACTCTTGTGAGCTAAACTGTATAACTTGCTCTCTCACCTTCTTCTCCAAAGCAACTAAACCTGTCCGTTCAGATAATGGTCGCCGCTCAGAGCGTAACTTTGTGCTGATTTATTGCCAGTGGCATATCAATTACAGCACTCTACAATGGAGGGGGGAGAGAGGAAGAGAAGGTGGTGAGAGAAGAAAGAAGAGCAGCATTCAGACATATTTTTTGCCCTCTGTGGCTTGTCACAACATATGGGTCAAGTCTGGGACCAGACGAAGAGGAAGTGGGTATAATCGAGGATTTAAGAAGCCAGGAAATTATAAGTAAGGCCGGAAATGCGTGTGAGCAAATAAAATGCAAAGCTCTAAAAATTATTGCAAATTCTCAAGACTCGTGCACAAAGTCAGTTACTGTAGACCAATCACAGCGTAAACACAGGTGGCTGAAAACAAGGTGGTGCAGCAGGAAAAACTACAATTTTATCTGTAGGTACACAAAAAAAAAAATAAAAAAATAAAAAACCAAAACCATCCCTGTTGTACATAACTGCACCGTCCATGTTTAACTCTCAACCTGGCCTGACTTTTGTTGAACTCAAGTTCCTCTATCACCCCCACATTTCCCATCTGGCTCCAGTATTACTATCAAATAAAGGCATATATGCCAAGATATAACTTCGTTTAAATACAGCCACAGAACACAAAGAACGATCCAATATTTTAAGTGCAAATCATGACACAAATGTGCAGAAATTAAATGGGTTTTTATCTGAATCTCCCTTCCACCTCTTCACAGCTAGTACACTCTCTAGATTGGATATTTGCCCAGGGGACAAAAGAGAGAAGGGTGAGGAGTGGAAGAGGGATTGAAGAGCAAAGTGGGTGGAGGGGTGGTATTACGGGGGGGTTGTATGGTTAGAGAGGAGGTAAGATAGAAGGGGCAGCCAAGCCCTGAAGCCTTAATCCTCTCTCAGGGTCTGCCTAATCTCACCGCCAGTATCTGCATATGGGGAGAATGGATTACCATCCCCCGACGCAGCGACAGACAGATTGACGGGGGAATGGGCGGCAGTCTCTGGACAGAAACGCTCCCTGAGACAAACAGAAACACCCAAAAAGTCTGACTTTAAAAAGTTAGAGGAGAGGATGTGCTTGCTCTTGAAACAAATACACACTCTAACATTCACCCTATCAAACACACATCTGCTGCAGGTAGGTATGTTAGTCAGCTGCAGCTCGTTTTTGCCACCAGTGTAACATATTGTGTAATCTGTCCCGGATCAGATACTGTCTGAGGTGCTGAGAGGGACAGGAGGGGGTCAGCCTACCAATCTAAACCACACTGAAGCTTAAAGAGTCCTCTTAACACACCACAAACTCAAATCTCACTCTAACAAATCAATCATTCCTCCACTGGGGATTATGAGAATATTATATTACAAAAATGAAAATAAAAATATCCAAACCCATCTGTCACTGTATATAGAAATTTGTTTTGCCAAGGCCCTCTTCTTTCCAGCTGAACGACAGCAGAATAGGTATTAATAGGGGAATATGAGGTCTTGAGGGCAATACATTCAGAAACACCCCTTGAAGATAGAATATTCCATATTGTGTTGTGACAAAATGAAAAAAGACATTTGGTGATAGGTAAGGACACTGGGATGGGAAAAAAAATGAGCCAGCACTTTTCAAGTGCCCCCAAAAAATGTCTTTATATCATACTCAAGCCAAGACAGATTGCAGAGGAGGTAAGACCAATTTTCTAGAGGTCGGACAATAAAGCAGTATTGTATATTATGGTATCTTGTATCATTTCCTTCCTGCGTTGGCTGCAAGAACAAGCCGACTGGAAAGCCTTCGGGCGCATAAAAAGCCCTTACGAGTTCTGTTTTAGTGCCAACGTAAATCAGTTTCAGGGGACAAGTGTCTGTGCCCCTTCTCTCTCCCTCTCTATGTGGCAGGTGGCCTGCCAAAACGAATGCCTCGTTTCATCGTACAGAATTGACAAGTGTGTGCATGTGTGTAAAGCATAAGTCAGGGTGTGGAACAAATTGAGCCCCCTGTATTTAAAACACCTTGCTCCACTGACACTCATTCCATCAACATGGCTGGACTAATAAAATCTGGACCCATCTAGTGGCTGCCCTCAACACGAAGGAGTTAAACGTAACAGAGGAGGAAAAGACAGACAACAATGACCCTTCATTAGCTCTATATTAATCAACAATAAAGTATATTTTTATATTAGACAACAATAAAGTCTTTATAGCAGACGCTTTACAAGCTGGAATAATAGAAACTGAAGATTATAAAATGTTCTGTTTTATTAGCTCTTTTTCAATGAGAATCACAACATTTGTTGGAAACATAAAAAGATTATTACATGAACACTTTTTTCTGTTCACATCCTTAATTTGTCATAATCTGAACCACTGTCTTATTTTTCCTCCACTCCTCTATTTGTTTCCTAGGCTTGAATAAGAAGCTTGCACAAGGACAAAGGCAGAAACTAACTGACTATCTACTCGAACACTGAAGGTCTGAGGCGGCAGTAAATACAAGGACAACTGCTTCCCTGCCACCCAATGTGCTGTGGATAACAGGTGTGTGTGTGTGTGTGTGTGTGTGTGTGTGTGTGTGTGTGTGTGTGTGTGTGCGCGCGCGCGCATGTGGCAGCTGCCACTCTGAGACAGTAGACAGACTGTGGGCAGTACTTCAAACAAATTATTCCATTTCTCATACGCTGCAACATTAAACACACACACACACACTTTGAGAGGTAAATGGGATTATACACCAGCATACGTTACTTTGGACACAGTGTTATTCAAGTATGTGGTTGCATGTGCGTTAGTCACGACTGGGCGTGCGCACCTGTGCACAGTAGTGACAGTGAGCCACTGAATTTCTTGAATTTAGCCGCCTTCATTGCTGGCTTACAGAAGGACTGGGCGATATGGCCTGAAATCCATATCGTGATATAATTTGAAGCACGTGCGGTAACGATATATATCGCTATATATTATTTTCTTCTGTATAACGTATTTTCCACACTATAAGGCACACTTAAAATCCTTTAATTTTCTCAAAAATCGAGTGTGCCTTATGTATGAATTCTGGTTGTGCTTACTGACCTCGAACCGATTTGGGCGTGCAGAAATCTGTTAAAAAATGTTTTGATGGATTGTCAGAGCATTACGGCTGCCGTAGTGAGGAGCTTTGCGGAGTATATGGGTCCAAAACTCCGTCCTCTTCAGGTCCCAAAGTCAAACGAACACAGAGTTAAAAACAGTCTAAATTCTTTCATCTTTAATAAAATCATCAGCGTTGTTGCTTTACCAGGTGTAACAATTAAGTTTAACAACCAGGCATCCATGAAAACAGAAGTTATTAAATTTAACGGAGTTAATTAATATACTGCAACAACATGGGAATAGAACAGCTGCGAGAAGTTTCAACATTAATGAATCAATGTTACGGAAGTGAAGCGGAGTTTTTGGCTTTCCCCATATTTCAAAAGTGCTTCATCTCTTTGCTATGACTGTCGCCCGGCATAATTTGCAGATGATAATGGTTGTAGCCGCTGTAACGCTTTCGACCAAAACATGCGCAGCTTGATGACATCATCAACATGCGCTATCTCAATAGAGCAGTATAGTCAAAATCTCTATCGTTGGCCAAATTTATATCGTTTCTATCGTATATCGTTTATATCACCCACCCCTAGCTTACAGCATTCAAACAAGCACAGAAGCTGATTTTAATGTTCCTTAAAGCTTCACCAGGACATGCATGTATATAGACATATGATATATATATCAAAAATAAATTAAAAAAAAAAAAAGCACTTCCTGGGCTGTTGTGATTGGCGGGTAAATTTCAGATGTCGGTTGTTTTCTTATGTGGTTACATACTTTCACACACGTACCATTTTAAAGAAACAAACTTCAGTGAGATTCGATTATGAACAACTTACACTTGAAAGTCTAAACTGTTATGCGAGCTCCTGAAGCCACTGATTCTGATTAGTAACACCACGTCAGCTAAACTGTAATGCAGAGGGAATTTGCACAAGATTCCAAGTTGAATTCATCTCTTCACCCAGAAAAAAAACCCCCAAAAAACACACCATTCATTTGTGTGTATGATTATCTATACGAAAGGTGATTCACCACACTTTAAATATCAACTCTCACCAGTAATTTGTCATGCAACAGCCTTTATAAGTAATTTGTGAGCAGTCTGAGATGGCTGGTAGATGAACGCCACCATCTCTGGGTTCTGAATGGTTTATGAACCTTGTATCTGAATTGGCTCTTGAACGCAGGGTTGAGTGCCTCAGGCTGCCTTCCAAATATGCAGCCCTTGTCATTACAATAACATATGAAGAGCAGACAGCCTGGGTTTGTCTCCTCCTTTGTATCCACCCCTGTTTCCTTCATCCAATCATCCCTCAGCCTCTCTCCTTTTATTTCCTCATGCAGTTCTCATGCCTGGCCTATTCACCAGCTTTTTAGATGAGCACTACCAAAATACAAATTGCTTTAACACCAAATTTCAAAACACAAGCAAGGAAACCCAGTTCCTCCTCCCCGTTTCTTCTCTCAGGGGTGAAATTCCTTTCAGAAACAAAGGCCTTCATTCTAGCTGCAAAGATAGAATGAAACACTGCTGAACCCAGCATCACAAAAAACCTGCCCACATTTCAAAAAGCAGCACACAGACACACAACCACACTGATGCAGCAGCAACAGATTAGCGGTTTTCTCTTAATCTCTCGACTGTGTTTGTGCGACTGGGTCTTTATTTCCATGACAAATCCTGCATTATTTGTGTGTGTGTGTGTGTGTGTGTGTGTGTGTGTGTGTGTGTGTGTGTGTGTGTGTGTGTGTGTGTGTGTGTGTGTGAAGAACGAGAGAACGAAGAACGAAGGTGGGAGAGGTAGGCACTATGTAGGTCAGGCCAGAGTGTGCCTACTAAGAGTCAAAGTGAAACTGTAACAGTGAGGCTACAGTATTTCAGCACTAGCTCACTAAAGCAAACACACATTGAGCCTGTGCTATGTCTGAAGCATAAACCTAATACTGCTTCTGTTTGACATGGATTTAAAGCAACAATAATGAAGATGACATAAATTCATCATCAACAAAAAGCTACACAATATCACCATGTCCGCCATGGCAGGAAACTTTATAATTTACATTAAAATTGGCAATCAAAGTTTGCACACTTAGGAATGACAACTTGATTTTTACATATTTTAACTTATTTAGTACATCTACATATTTTCACCTTTTACCTCACAACATAAACAATTATAGTCCTTCCTAAACATTCATGGCTTAAAGCATAGGGTTTGAATTAAACTGAAGTCATAGCCAAAAGAACACGCACCCTCGTTTAGTATAATACACTTAAGGTTTTGCCACTAAACCTTGATTTGGTCAGGTACAACTGCATTTTAATTAGCACACGTGGTCATGTTGGCAAAAGTTGGATTGTCTCAGGCAAGTTGTCAAACAATAAAGTTATTTTTAATACAGTGAATCATGCATTACAGCTTCCGCACCAACAATGTGGTATACCTGCATTGACGTACAATGTGAAAATGTCTGACGAAAATAAAGATGGCTAATTGTTCACTGTAGTCATTTTATGGAGTGATCCGTTTCTCTCAGTGGCATCAAGAACAACGAGCTGTGAACAACTAAAGCTCATCAGCCATATCCAGTGACAGCTGACAAAAATCTCTGGTTGATTTTTTTCGAGGGGGCCTATACCAGAATAGCCACAGAGCTCAAAGAAAATTCATAATGACGGCCAAACACAACACAAGTCCTGTAATTTAAATGCTCAACTTGCAGTGTGTTTCAGCTTTCTAGGCTGGATGTGCAGGTGCTGATGTAATAAAACCACGGGTAAGGAACGGTTCAGTCAGCGAACTGGGTGAAATGGGACATAAGTGTACTAAACTGACGAAATGATAATGAATAGCATATAGCCACAACAGTATTTCACTTTTCACAAAACAAAACCGCAATGGAGTCTGGACTTTAGACGGGATCCTCTTAAAACAAAGCCTGCACATTCCTCCATGGCGCTGCTTATTTTCTGCCTGCTGAGGTCACCATAATAGAATGCAGACTGCTCTGCCCAAAGCAGCCCATTACCAAACAATGCTGTCCTCAATGGCAACGACTCTCTTCAATTTCTCTGCCTCACACCTTCTCTTTATGAGCTCGACTGACCTTTGACACACTGAGTGCTGGAGCAGGGCTGAGCTGAACTCCTTTGTAAAAACTTGCCAGAGTGTTGATTGCTGTAAAAAAATGCATACCACTATAAATCTTGTTGTTAACGATCTGAGGACAGAGCGGGTGATAGTGGTGTAAGCGGCAGAAGAGAAGTCGCTTCAAGGAGAAAGGCATTAAAATAAAATCACTGTCTCCTTTTGTTTTACTGGTGTCATAAAAATAGCCTCCCCTTTTTGGACTTTCCACAGTAAGCACAAGCTAATACAAGGAAAGCAGCTAATCAACTACAAACTCATTTGTTCATAAGCATGATAACGTAGCTCACTGCCTTTTGCTCGTCTCCTATAAACTAATTTAATCCACCTTTGCCTCATCACACCTGTGGCACCTTTGTTTTTTGGTGATTACATGATATGATAACAAAAAATGTACATATCTGGATAAAGCTGTCAAAACCAAAGTCGTTTGTAATCTTCCGTTTTGAGATTACATCATAAAGAAACTGACACATGACCTTAGCGCTTCAAAGACTTGACAAAAGTCCAAACTAGCTCATATCTTATCAGCTGTGGATTTTTCTGGTGCCTCGTCACCTGCAATATGTTTTTATTGAAACAGACAGGCAAACTGACCATCTGCTCTGCATCTCCACTGAGCCATAACGACATCCAACGCATTCAAGTTTATACAAATAGATGGCTCTGCTTTGTCTTAATGGCAGCAGACAAGCAAGCATACACAGTGTGTCTGGACTGGTTCAGTATTGACTCAAGACAGCATCCTTATCCATCTTTGTCCATTAAAGCCATACCGTTTCCGGATATATACTGTTGAGTACTATTAGTAACCATATTGTTGGCTGTGACCGCATGGCTATTTCTCTGCTCTTAATGCCTCAAGACAGGCGTGTGGCTTGTGTCACATGGTGTTCAGCCAATTTATGTCCTGTGATTGGTCACAAGGCAACAGAGTTAATGCAGATCTCAGCCTGGGGGGATGAAGATTTGATTCCTCAACAGCAGGGGGAAACAATTGTTGCATATTAATATACGATCTGGAAAGAAGTCCTCACGGTAGCATAAAGTTTTGCATGAAAATGAAGAGTGACTGGTCAAACTCATCACAGCCCAGAGGAAGACGTGCAACGGGATTCACAAAGACAGCGTCTTGTCCAGGAACTCGTTTATTTTGTTTGGCACCGCTACATCTGAATCATGTGAGGTTAATGCTAATTATCGTACGTTGCCCTATTGTGGAGCTGAAACAAAGGAAGAGCATCTACCCCAGCCATTTTTAGCCCAGGAGCGTAGTTTTATTCAAACCAGCAGACACTGAGCATGTTTGGATGGAGGCCTGTGAGCTCGGACGATTTCCTGTCTTGTCACTGATCATCAGCACATGTTGTATTCCTGGTGAAGCGCAACACACAGCATTGCATGCATCACTGCCTCACTATAGAGGCGGCGACAGAGACAGAGACGAAGGCTTGCATATGTACATGTGGGTATGTGTGACTAATAGCTTGCATACAAACAGAAGTAGGAACTCCAGCAGGTACAGTAATGAGATGTTTGAAGTTCCACTTTCTTCACTTAACCATCGCACCATATTTAATGATGTCATCTAACTAAAATTATGTGAAAAGAATGAGAGAGTGGGTCGGAAAAGAGAATGAACAAATACCTAATGATGGAGAAAAGAGGCTGAGTGAATAAAATGTGTAATCACCAGATCTGGAGACGAGAGGGGAAAAAAATGGTGGAAGTGAAAAGGTGTGGTGATGGAAATAAGAAACGCGGGAGAGATAGTGGAGTGAGATGAGAGAAGTTGACGATACCTTTTCAGAGAGTTAGCGAGGTGGAACGAGGAGGAATGGAGGGAGATAAGAGGAGAGCAGTCTGTGCATGTTTAGCTAAAAGGGAATTTTTATCCTTAGCTTGTGGGCAACCGAGTAACTGTCACATAGCTACAGCCAACACCACTTCAACTTCAACTAAGTACTCCAAAACAATACTCCACGTTAGAACTTTCACAAGGATTCCACTTGCTTTTTCAGAGTTTTAATCAAGTGTTTCAATAGGTGAGTATAGGTTTCAAATAAGAGTAGCTCGCCATAATTAAATTCGTCGTAACTAAATTACCCAGTCAGCCTACACAGATATACACATTTCTTTTCTTTTTACCCACCTGTGTGCAGCTTCTCCTTAATAAAGAAAATTTCACCCTAATTTTCACACATTGTTCTGATGCTAACAATGTAAACATCTAACAACAAATTTTCTCAGCTTAAGGGGGAAGCAAATATATTAAATATTAATACTCAAGGCTAAGACTTTGAGCATTACAGTCTCAGTGGAATTACAGCCTTTACTCCAACATTTCCATTTCATAACTGAGCATTATGAGAGAAGACTGGTTTTTCTTGGAGTCATTCCAAATGGAAAAGCTGGACCTACCGGGCAGTCCAGAACGACAAGTAACATCAGCCATTGTATGTCAGTCCCAGGGCAGAGAAAGGGGGGGCGGCTGGGAGGTTCAATACAAGACAATATACACAGCAACCTCAAACGCACGTTCATTAGGTCAAATTACAGAGACTGTCTTTCAACTTGGCAGACAGCTAAACTAATAAAGCTGCTGCTAGTGTAAACTGAGTGTGAGTGCATAGTTTGTGGGTGTCCGACAGTCTTTGTGTGTCTTTAAGTTTACATTTGTCATTCCCGTGTCTAAATGCAGTGAGTGACAGCAAGGCCGGTGAGGGACAGAAAGCCAAAACTGTGTCCAAAGGGCTTGTCAGTATCGTTATAGCAACGGAACCTAGGACGAGGTAGTGCTATGGGGGAGAGGAGGAGGAAAGTGTGGAGGAGGATAAGAACAGAGATGGAGAGAAAGAAAAACAGAGGGAGATGTGTTGGAAAGAGAGAAATTTGAGCGCAGAGGAAAAGAGATAAGGAGAGACTGGTGGGAGCGGGGGAAGATGAGAGGAAGAGTGATGAGTGAGAGGAATGCTAGAGACAAAGAGGCAAGGAGAGCAAGGAAGACAGGAGAGAAGAGGGACTAAATATATAAGTGTCTTGCTCAACATAACACTGAGCTAGATATGAATAATCTAAGGTGCGACAGTGACTTGTAGAAAGACAGGATGCTACAGGTCTAAAGCCTCTTTCACACGCACTTCTCAGAAAAAAAAGAGAAAAAAACATCTCTTAACAGATCCCCACACAGTGTTCCCTAAAGAGAAAATTATAAAATTGGCAATTTTAGTCTCAGGTTCGAATACCACAATACATGATAGATGCAGCCTCATTGGGGGGACAATCACAGAAGACGAGAAATCCTCAGCTCCCTCTGGCTTTGAATGTGTTTAAATGTTATTTTCCACAGTCTAATTAAGTCACCCCTCTGTTTATATTGCAACCCTGCATACTGAATAAATACCATGCCGCCTCTACTCCTCCACCGCCTCTCCTGCATTCTCAGCCAGGCACTTCGCTGTTGTGTACGAGTAGATCACACCAGTACCGGCCAGGCAAATGACCGGCCATGTTCCATGGGCCCACAGGGACCAACTGCCAGTCATAACTTTCCAATCCCGCACTTATTTCAGCCACTCAAAGCAGACTGAAAATATGGCAGAGGCGTTATTTGATTGCCGTTATTCTACACTGTTTGGGAATTTATGCAAGCTAGGTCTCTCCTTTTCAAAGTGAAGTAGATGGCACTGGTAATGAAGCAAGAAATGTTGGGATATTTGCCATAGTGGAAAATATATATGCAAAAAGGATGGAGTGCAGACATGGAGTCTTTTAGTGTCAACAATTTATGGCAGGAAAGGACAAATGGGCATGCTAGCAGTAATAAAGTGCCAAAGTAGGGCTGTATTTAACAGACTGAAATCTTACCTACTTTTCAACTGCTATCAGGAAAAATGAAAAACAAATCTGCATAACTGCCACCATATATCGACCGACCAATCCACTACTCGACCTGGAGACTACGGCACTAAAGCAAAATAAAGCTACATTTCAACAGGCTTTTTAAATATTAACAGCTTTTTTCCATCTGTTCTCTCCAGCAAAGCAGCTGAGATCAAGCTTTATCTCAAGTCCAGTGTCTGAAAAGACTTGATACAAGCAACCTCTTGTTCTCTTGACTTTAAACAGGGCAAAATTAGCTCCTCAAAGCTCTGGAATTAAACCACAACCTAATTTGTCTTTGGTACAAGTGGGCCTTGACCCGCTATTTGACAAACACTGTTTGATAATGGGATTCAGCACTAAGCCGGTCTCCGTCGCCACACTCCAATCCACTTTCCTCTCCAGGTCAGCGGACCCTTTCCTTGATGTGCTGAAGGATGGCTAGTATGATGTGTTATAGCTTGTTAAAACTCATGCGATTTCACAAGGGGGAAAGGTTAACGGTTACACAACGACAAGAACCTGCCACCAGAGCGGTGCTCATGACCTCAACCCACAATACCCAAGCAGAGAGGAGGAGAGAGTCATCAGAAGATCCCCGCTTCTCTCCCGTGTGAATATCAAGTCTCAACCCCCCCATGCTTCATTTGAATTTCAACGCATTCCTTAAACTCACACACAGACACACAAACGTCAGGTTTACAGCTCAACTGTCCACGAGAAAGCACATTTTCTATGAGAAGTGATGCATGAACTGTGAATGTGTGAGAGGTGTCTCACCATATGCCCTGACCTTTCCAAGGAGAGGAACAGAGTGAATGTAATTCTCCAGGCTGTGTTTGTATGAAGCACAAGGCAGCAATTATTAAAGCCTAATGAATAACTGGGACAAAACAAAGTACCGGCACACTCGAGCCATTTCTGCTCACCCGAAAGGCTACATTAGCATCTTAAATGCAAATCAAAATCTTACTCAAAATACAGACAACTTACTTTTGGGGGGGTGGGGGAGTTAAAACAAGATTATTCCTGCCTGAAGAACCAAGGAGTACGCAAACAAAAACCATAACAGTTTTCACTTAGGTGGTTATTTATCCCTGCAAAGAAAAAAAATAGCACAAACTTTTGGGTGCTGTGTAGTTTTGAGGACTAGTCAGTGGTTTGTTGCATTTGCAAAGGGCATGTAGGAGGTTTAAATCTCAGTCCAGCAGTCTTTATTTTGATCTGATAACTGGGTAGTCACACAAATCAGTCTGTCACTAAAGAAGGGATATTGTGCAGCTGCATATGGGGCTTAACAACTACACTGGAACATGATGCTTCTCTGTAAGCTGATTCACTGAAAAAGGAGGAGAAGGGATAAAAAAAAAAATGAAGTAAAAGACATTGACAGATTATGTAGAGTGACCACAACTGCTTTGACCACCACCAATACACTCTTAAAAGCCGTACTGTCAAATGACAGAATTCCTGAAAAGCCTCAACTGGGGCTACATGCTGTGAGCATTTATTTTACAAGCTGCTGGCTGAGCACACAACCAAATCTCTCGCTTCACATTGGATTTTAAAGTCATCCATCAATGTATGGACTATGGTGGTTGTGTGTGAATAAATGTTGATTGCTGGCGATGCTTGAGGTGTTCATCCAGCAAGCATGGCTCTGCATGGCCCAGATCCTGCCTGAGAGGAAGCAATGCCACTAATGTGGGTCATTGTTATGCTGGGCTGTGGCTTAAGATTCTCCAAGAACAGATATGAATGCGAGTGCAGTGAGCGTAAAACGGGGAGGGGGGGTTCCAGCTGTGTGTGCTTCCTGCACCAAGCTAAGCTGCTCTTTACTCTCTCTCTCATATGGTCTTGATTAGCAGGCCAGTGGCTGTGGTAGCTGGCTGGCAAAGTTATTCCAGCTATGCATTTGTACTGGGGTGGGTCCTCTGGGAGAAATATGTCAGTCTGATCCACAGCTTAGATGAGACCTTCTGTGTCACTTCATATCATGAATTTGACAGGACACATGAGGAAGAGGGAGGGTGAAGGTATTTGAGAACATGGACAGGGAGAGTGCAGCGTCTATAGTGCTATGCAGTCCAGTCTTTTTAACTGCAGTATAACAGATTCTCTGTTTAAGTGTGCCTTTTGTCTCCTGTGGTTGTTTAAGTACAGACACGTATTGAAGCAGTAAATACACACAGCATACACACACACTTGGCTGTCTCTTGACAGGCATAAACCTCAGCAAGGACACTAGTGAAACAAGATTCTACACCCATCTCTCAAAATGTGCACTGAGCAGTTACAGCTACTGAGCTCCCACAACATTGGAAATGGGGGAAATATAGATTTTCCTGACAGTCTGAGACTCTTTAGGCTCTCAAAGCACACCTACTCTTCTGCACTTGTGATCTCTGAGACGCATTACTAAGAAAGAATTTGAGTTTTCCTCTGATGACTGTTTTTCTGAAGCAGCTCCCTTGTGTACCAACATGAGTTGAATGAATCGTTTAAAAAGACTTTAGAGACAAGCACGTGGCGAAACAATATCATGCACATAACCACATTGTCTGCAGAGCAAATACAGCATTAAGTATTCTCTGTGCAGCGCTTCCTGTTCCACCTGCAATATCACAAAGGAGGAACGCACGCTGCTAAGAGGACATGCAGACATCACTGCAGCTGATGTACAGAGTAAACACGTACTGAAACCCACCACACACATACACACGCACACAGATGTGGGGCTGGGGCTTCACCACAGTGGCGCCGGGGCAGGGCAGGCGGCAGCAGCAGCTACTAATTAAGAGTGGTTGGCTGAACAGCTATAGTTAGGGCTAGAGCTGGAGGGCTGAGGAGAATAGGGCGACAGGTCTGACACTGTGCCTGAGTGAGTCTGCGTGTGTGTGTGTGTGTCTGTTACTAGCAACCCTGGGGCTATAGGGTAGGGCCCCAGTTCAGCTCTTGCTGACTCAGATTCAACACTGTCTGGCTACAGTGCTACTAATATAGCTAGAAGGGAGGAAGCACAATTTGCTCTTTCCCTTCCTCTACAACTTTTTCCCACTACTGTTTACTTTTTTCTTGTGCTTGGTGCATATTTTAGATTTACTTCCTCTTTTTATTTCGTCATTAAATCTGCCAGCCACTGTATCATTTCTCTCTTTCACTTTTACACACAGTCTTTGTGCTTCAGTACGTTTTATTAGCAGTTTATATGTTCGCATATCAAAGGTGGAGATTATAGTGGGGATTAAAACAAGAGATACATTTGCTGTAAAAAGGTGAGAAACTTCCTAGGCAGTGAAATAATCTTCCTGTCTGCTTTTGTTCACACTTTTAAAAACTAGAAATTCTTGCTCTCCCGATTCAAACTTGTTGGGCAACACTGTGACTAACAGCACCACAGACTCAATTCATCATGTCCTAAAATCTAAACAAAAACAAGAGATCTGTCAGCAGGTCTGAGATATACCCTTTGTGGCACAATACACTCTCTGCAAAGTGCAGGCATTTAATCAAATATGTGACCAAGGCTGATTTATCAGTCACTTCTAGCAAAACAAAAAAAACCCCAAAGTGCCATAATGTGTCCTAAAAAACATGAACATATTTCAGTTGCTGTCAGTAAAGTGGTTTGTGCAAAAGCAACTCATTATACGGGAATAACAGGTGACTATATTAACAAACATTTAAAAAAAAGAACTTGTGGCAGTATAATAGGCTTGGGCCTGGGCCTTGGTTATTTAGCAGGCCAGCTAATCCTATTGTTGATGTCTCTAGAGCACAAGTGGTTAAGCTTGATGTGAAATCCTTCCTTTTGTCTCTTTGTGTGTAATTCACAGTCACCAAAATAAATAAGCCTAAAATAACACATTTAAGCACAGGCCTGTTTTTAAAGTCAAGTATCTCTCTCACGAATACCATTATCAAATGCTGGGGTGTGAAGATCACATCAAACAAACTGAACATGGACGAGCATTAAACCAAGGTTACCGACTGGACTGACTTCATTTAGCTCGTGCTGCCAATTTACTGCATTCTAAGCATTTCTGAATTACCAGGAATAGAAAGTCACATTCTTGACATTTGGATGCTTTCATGTGGATGTTAATGGCGTAAATTCAGCAATGTCCCATTTTTAGTCACAGGGCCCTGCACTGCACTTCGCCTTTTATTTATTTATTTATTTATTTCTAGGGATTGCAGCTTGGAGTGTGTACACACAAATACACACTCACTTACTCCTTTGTGTTTGCAGTCTAAACAGAGTGTTATGGGAGAGTGTGTCAGGTTATTGTTTGTCTGTTCCTCTCTGTGTTCCTAAATGTTTACCGCTACAGAACAATGGACTAAGGTGGGAAAACCTGAACATGGAAGGTCTTTCTGTTCTGTCTGTGTGCGTAAGCATGCATTTTTTCCATTTTAGCATTGTAATTTTGTAACAATCTGGCCTCCTGCCTGGGTTCCAGCACACATCCCTTTACATATACCAAGCACTGAATGTCTAACATTAGGTACAAGGGCACAACACACACCTCAAACTATTCTTGTGTCATTATGTAGGAACTGCAACCAGAAATAAGCTAGTGTACGGGACAACTTTCTAGCTTCAGATATTTAGAGACTTGTGGACACATGGAAACCGCAGCAGAAAGCCAATTCACTAAAAACATGAAGCATATGTGTACCACTGAAAATCCTTTAAGCACAAAAAACTCTGGTAAGCATAGTTCAGTTTTTTTTAGCTGAATAAAGTCTGTGGATGTACAAAAATGCATCTACATAGACTGGGACAGGCAAAAAAAAAAAACATGAGGACAGAGGTAAAAAGAGAATGACCTGAACCTATAGGCTATAAATTCAGCCAGCGCGACACAGAAACCTCTGCGTGTGCGTGTGTGTGTGTGTGTGTGTGTGTGGGGGGGGGGGGGGGGGGGGGGGGGGTAAGTGACATCTGGGCTGCTAGCCAGCCAGCAGTTGGGCTAGATGTCTCATACCGGCTTACCACTGAGGCTAACACTGATATGGCTACCATGGCCAGTGGTTTCAGCCCTAATTGAACAACAAAAGAAAATCTAAGCCTTAAATTAAAGCATAGCATAGTGAGAATTTCTTCATCTTCCTGTGGCATTAAGTCTGTGTAACTAATGCCAGTGAGACTTTACCTATTCATAAAGATTTCCCATATTCTGCTTCTTTGAAAAAACAAATATCAAATGTAGCTAGTATCATATGATATAAGGAGACGGTTGACCATTTAAAAAATGGAAATAAGGAGTGTGCTCAAAAACAGCGCATGTTATTATGTGAAAATGCAGTGTATATTTTCATTAAGAGAGCTCGACACAGAGACAGACAGCAAGAGAACAGAGAGGCCTGCGCTGTGCCCATCCTCACTCTGGCCCTGTGCCAGGCCTGCTCCAGCAGAGGAAAAGAGAGAAAGGGAGGCTGTTGGGAGCGTGTGCGGATGTGTGTCTGTGTGTGTGTGTGAGTGTGTGTCTGTCTGTGTGTGAGTGAGAGAGAGAGAGAGGGGGCAAACATTCCCCTGGCAGGATCCCCGGGTCCCGACGGAGGGCAGGGTTCAGCCTCTGAAGGAGAGGCTGCGTGCCCGGCAGTCAATTAGCGGCTTGCATTTACACAACAAATGGAGCTCCTACAGTTTCTCTAGCCCCTCACACACATCCACACACACCACTCATGAGTGTATCCACTCAGCGCTCATCAGCACACGCCAACGCAAGGTCATAGAGAAGGGAAGGGAGGGAGAGGGAGAGAGAGAGTGTGTAAAGGAGAGAAAAAGAGGGAGAGAAAGAGAGAGAAAGAGAGAGAGCAAGAGGCCACCTATCTGCTGGAGTGGTACTCCACAAATACTATTGGCTATATCAGAAACACAAGCAGAGACACGGTGAGCACGGAGTAACAAAATCCCTGCAGCCCAACATTGCAGCTGCGATGCAGATGTGAAAACTTGTCCCCAAACCTTCTCTGTCCTTAAGAGATTCCACAGAAGACAAAGAAAAGGAAGCTCTAAATCACAGCTGAGTGGCCAATGGACAGACTCCAGCTTTTTCAAATGAAATTACTTTCTGCATCTGCCCATTTGGTGTCACACTAAATTTAGGATCTTTTTCAAACAGCGGTTTAAGACGAAGCAACCAACCACTGCTTTCAACCTTGGGCTCCAGAAAATTATCACTTCGATCAACCATTTTCTGACATTTTACGCACTGTGATTAATCGATTCTTGATTTGAGTACTGGAGTGTCGAGAGCGCTGCTTCATCAGCCTCTCATCAGACATTCTAGTGCTAATGCAAGCGAAGAACTCAAATTTGATTTATACTTGGCAATTCGCCTTGTGGATTCCCTACATTGAATTCATTCTTAGGTCTATAGATGCTAATCTTATATATCTGGGATCTGGTTCCATAAATTTGAACAAGTGAATCTGCCCTCATTAAACAAAGTGCGATGAAGCTCTGAAAGAATTGCATTGGTGGAATACTGTGTTTTAGTATGGTATTCTGACATGCTGAAACATCTTTAATCCCTTGCATTGACATACGTTACTGACTTACATGGCCCAAACCACAGCTGTTCTTATCTGTGTCGCATGACACAGTCACATTTCTGCAGAAGCATATGTCACGTGCAGGTTGCGCCATAGTTTTGTACATTCACCACCAAAGCATGATTTAAAGAGTCATGTCAACACTTCTCATTGTTTTCTCTTTACATTCTTTCTCTCTGACAACTTGCGTGTCGAGTGAGCAGAGATCATCCTATTACTGCATATTTTTGCAGCTTTGCAAAGAACTAGAAAAAGAACCGGGGCCGCTGTAGCTCTCATTTGTGTCTTTGCAGCACTGAGTTGTGCAGTGTTTGGAAACTTTCAAAGCAGAAGCAGACAGCATCATGCATCAGAGCACACAAACTGAACCAAAAACAAAAATTTACTTAGCAGGTTGTTAATTTAACTGCAGTGGAAGCAGCCAAATATCAGCTCTGTATAATTAGACACATAATAAAGTTAATGTGAGCCTACTGACCAGCTCAGCAGTCCTCAACTCACTGGAAACAAAAAATTAAATAACAGTGACAGACACAAGTGCACACACTGAAGGGAGACAAGCATTAAAACAGGGCAGGAGTGACTGACGTCCCTTTGAAACATTTAGCTTCACCGGACACCTTGTGGAAAATTGTCATGTCAGGATGACATGAGAACAGAAGCTGAAGTCAATACTCTTGATTCAATAAAGTTGATCAGGCAATACCCCTGTCAGGACCAGGGGAAATTCCTTTCAATCTTTCTTTGTGAATCCACTGTGAACACAAACACACACAATATTCTTGCGCTGGGCAGGCAAAAGGTTACACTACAGGAAGAGGCTTACTGTACTTTAACAACATGAAATTTAATACTGTTAAACTCCTAAAAGAAAAAATATGTTTAGCTTTAATGTATCTTATGTGGACAGCAATGATGGATGTTTACAATAAATGGTGAAACATGAATTAACTGTGCATATCAGTACCTGTGCCATAAACTTGATACCGGGGCAGTTGAGGGCGTGAGTGTGGAAACGAGGCTTAAAGACCGGACACAATCAACACTTCTGTCTGTCTTCACTTCCCCTGCTCCTCCCAACCATCTGTCACTCTCACCCATGGACATTCAGGTGAGAACTGCCTCGTCTTCAAACTGTGTATCTGTGTGAAACGGGTACGCTCGGTAGCAAGAGTGGAAGCCGTTAATTGGAGGAAAACAGGGGTCTCCTCTGCTGTTTGGCGTGTACGCGACTCTCCAAACAGACAGGTCGGCTTGCCATTGCGGCATCTTTTTGCCTATCTGCCCTCTACCTACTCCATTCACTAATCTCCTGTCTATAACATCAATCTATCAGGGACAATTATTAGTGAAATGAGACCAGAGGTAAGTGGATGAGAGCTGGCCTGTGGCATACAGCAATCAAACCCCAGCCCATCTCTCTCTGTAGCTCTCTCGTTCTTCCTCTCACCCCCCCTTTCTCTCTCCCTCCAGCTGTGCTCTGAATAGGCCTTTAAATCACCCGGCCTAGGCCCTTCGATTGGTTGACCTCTCTGCATGATTAAACAGCCATTTTCATCACGTCCTCCATAGAAGAGTGACAGAAAGAGAAAGAGGGAGAGAGATGGAGAGACAGACGCCGATAAGGGAGGTGAGCGAGCCCAACCAAATGGGATTTTACCACACTGATGATGACAGACATCTGGATCACACGGGGTGGGGGGCGGGCTGATACTCTACACAGTGATGGCTGGTGTGAATAGCACCTGAAAGTTTAACATATGACGTGACAGACGTAATAATGTCTATATGACAAACTGCCACAATCACCTTTAAACAAAAAAAAGAAAATCGAACATGACACTTTCTAAATACAAAATTTTCTTCATTTAAAAGAGTCAGTTTAACGCTCGTCTGAAAGGACCATAATATAATGCGTGAGATAAGATATCAGACGGTCATAGTTACCACTGCTGTGCACAGTGTCCACAATGATTTACTAAAAACACTGTTCTAACAGTGGGAGAGTTTAATTTCCTCCTCTTCCCTGAAAACAAACCCTTTCGTCCGATAAAGTCACCACCCCCTCATAACATCTGTTTGGCTTCCGAATAGAAAAAAGAAGAGAAAAAAAAAGCCGCAAAGTGGCGGGGTGGCACAAGCAACAGCAGCTGTTCCAGTGCTGTGTTCAGACTTTAATTAAAGTTTGAATCAGCTCCTCTCTATTTTTTGTCATCCTTCTTTCCCACCACTCTCTTCTCTTCCTTGCCCTGCTTTGAATACAAAAGCTGCTCACTGCAGCAATATTATTTAGTATTTTTCGGTGCGAGCTGTCTTGTTGCTGTTCCGAGTTAGTTAGCGCTGCCAAGTTCCCTCCCTTATTCCTCGGCTGTCTTATTCTTTTCCCTCAGCTCTTTCTGGCCGAGGTGCAGGCTCTGGCGTCGTTTTGTTCAGATTCTTAATATCCCGCCCTTTCACAAATCTAAACACTTTTATGTTGATGCAGCTACAAGCAGACTGGGAGATGGGTTACTTTTGAAAATGTGTCTGTGCTGTGGCCAAGTTTCACTGCGGCAGTGATTGTTGAGGGGAGAATGAGGTGTGTCTAACTGAAAAAAAAGAAAGAAAGAAAAACTAAAAACAGCTTGTTCCTTAAAATGTCTTCATGAGATGTGTGCCAGTGACTAAAAGATGCTCCAACTTGATGATAACTTGGGTTTGGAAAAAGCTACAAATTTCAGACATGTCCATTTTAAATGTAACCACTGGTTTTGGTTATTGGTCATTCCATTGTTTTTGAGCTAACATTTGGTATTGCCTGAAGTGCCAGTTAGACAAATACGATTTGTCATGTGTCAGAGGACACGCAGAGTACGTCTGCAAGTGCACCAGAGGCCATGTCAAGCTGATCCCGAGAACCAAACAAGGTCACACTCTGAAAACAATGAAGAGCTGAGCTGATCAACCAGAACAGCCGCATTCCTTCACATGCAATGGAAACCAAGGAAATCTTGGTGAGGCAGAGGGAGGACAGTCTCGAGAGAAAAGACTGAGTGAAAGGAAGCAACTCCTCCCAGCTCAAGCACATCACCAGGCACAAGCTCCACACCCCATTTCATTTGAAACGGAATGGTATCGCTGATGCATTCCTTCGTGTTTGCTGGCTGTTTCGTCACATGCTCTGCCTCATTATCCAGCCTAGAAAATCTAGAAGCTGAAAAAAAACAGACTCACTGAAGCAAAGATGTTCCTTGCTACTCTACGCCTCTTTATGTGGGGCCAGGCAAGCTGCTGACCAATGCAACAACTGCTGGAAGAAGAGGTCAGAGGTGACCAAGCGCAACTGAAGACATCATGGGATAGCAATGTGTGGCTCACATCCAGACCCATCTATATGCCCCTCCCCATAATGCAGTAGCAGACCAGAGGTTCACCCCAGAATGGGCAAAAAGCAACAACAGAGCACTGGCAATAAAACCTCCATGGCTCTACTCCACCTTCAAAGTACAGATCATTGTAACATTTGACCTCTCTTTTCCCACCCCTCCTCAAAGTTTGGAGCCCTGCTCCTCCTCCTGCTCTTCTTCTATTTCTGGCTACAACCTGCACCCCACCCCCTTCCTGGCGGTCCGCCATTGTCTGGCCTGGAGCACTTATTCCCAGTGTGCCCCTGTCGGTTTGCTTTTTCTCTGCAGGTGGTCGAGGACAGAGAGACAACTTAAAAGAACCCCCAGGATTTGTGCCGTTATTACATGGAGGCAACACAGGTCTGCTAAAAGAATTGGACTGAGCAGTCACCAGTGTTCTGCACACCATGCTGTCTGTGGTTTTCTCCTTAACAAGGTATGTAAGGTAGAAAAGAGAGGGGAATGAGATTTTATAGTCCTCAAGCACATGGTTCCACTGACAGAAGAGAAGCAAAACAAAGTATTTCTGCAGCATCCCGAAAACTTTCCTCTGAAGCTGTGAAATGCTAGGAACGTGATCTAAGGTGCACAGTGTGCATCAAGCTTCGAGTACAGTATAGTTCAAAAGTGAAAAATACTATGCAAAAGAAAAATATGAAAACAACATTTTTCCACTGAGTGAGCTCATAAAATACACGTGTCTCATATCTGCATAACTCTGCAGCAGGTGAGCGTCGTATTACGGGGTAACCATAGTCCCTGTGAAATCAGAAAAGTCCCATGTACATGTGTCTATAGTCGACATGCTATGCAGTGGCACAATCCCAACATACAATAGAGGCCAGACTCAGTGGGCTACTCATCACTTCTCCCTCTTTAACCCTTTGTGAAGGGTACAAAGAAAGCTGACAAAGAGGCTGTGGAAATAAAAAAGGAGTGAAGAAGGAGGAGGTGTAGGATATTCTATGCTGCTTCTTCACCATTTTAAGAGGAGTTTCAGGCTACATTTTCTATGTGACAAGTCAACTTCACCATAAGCACAGGGACATGAATATCGGGAAACCATTTCTTAGACAGACACATAACATTGTGATTAGGCGTGTGGAGTAAGTGGCCTGGTTTCAACTACAAACAGGGCTATTTACTGTAAAAGGTTTGCACTTTTATTTATGTTCCAGTTTTCTTTTAAAAATAATTTCAGTGGTTCTTTTGGAGTGCTGTTTTAACAGAAATCATTTTTCATCCGGGCTAGAGTTTCAAGAGAAGCAATACTGCTTTTAACCATAGCTTAAAAAAATTGAGCTTGTCCCAAAACCTGACAGGTCCCACTTGGTTTTAGAAAATTGGCTACTGGGAGTTAAACGTGGAGAGGTGAGAAGCTGGGAAGCGCTCCAAAGTGATTTAGGCTAAAGCTACTCAAAACCTACCCTTCTTTTTGCAGCTGAAGTGGGATAGCATAGCGGATTTAAGAAGGCTAACTGCTTTTTCTGTTATGTTGAAAGAGCAAAATGTTTTTTTCTTTTTTTCTCTGTCCCCATGATTGACTGGTTTTCTGCAAAGAGTCTGCCCTCTCCAAACACACACACAGACAAACACACACACACACACACACACACCAAGCTAGCCAAAAGCACCAGCCGACATCTAATGAGTGCCAAGCACTCAGGGGAAAAAATTACTGGTAAACAAAATGAATAAATGAGCACTTATCTCCATCTGGTAAACACACATGCAGGTGCTGACATCAGAGTGTATGGTTTATGAGGCATAGCATGCGTGTCTGTGTGTGTCACACAAACCTGAACCTGAACGCAACTAAGGGACTAGAGAGAGGGTACATTTACCTGTGTCCTACATGGATATGCACACATTTCTTCAATGCCCACCGCTGCCTCGGGGGCACAGTCACCAAACTGCTGACCTCTGTGGAATGAGTTGTCCTTCCGCTAACATGGAGGTTACTGCTAGTCCCAACACAGACACAATAAAGAGCCCAGACAGGCATCTAGCTGATTTACAGGCTAGCCCACAGCCATGTGGCTCTTTTCAAAAGCCTTCCTTCTATTAGGTCTTATTTACATGGCTGGGGAGTACAGACCATTTGAATTATTTAAGATTCCCCTTGGTAAACACAACAGAAACCAGGAGGGGTGTGTGTGTTAAGCAAGTAGAAGGATGCAAGACAGCAATAACGACACAGCAGATACTATGACTGAGATGGATGAAAAAGAAGTACGCAATTATGAGTTACTGCACCATTACATTAATCAAAACATTCAATAACTACATGCCAGTGAAAACTCTTCACCATTTCATCTCCTTTACAACAGTGGAGAGTTACCTTACATTAAACCAGAGGTCTTTTCACTTTCACGTGCACAAATATGTTAAGATACAGTGTGCACATCAACGATGTGCTGCTTATCTCAATGCAAATACATGCACAGGCACACACCCACAGTGCACTGCCTCCTCTCTCACACAGTGGTTCTCATTAACAAGCCAAACATGCCTGAAGAGGCAGACAGACTCTAGTGAGCACAGTAAACAACCAGTAGGCTCCCTCATCTAAACTGAGACTATCTCAGCATCCGCAAGACACAATTTCTGCCACTTATACTGACAGGCTCCAGATAGAAGCCATTCAAAGGTTAGAATTTTGCCCTATAAACTAGGGAAATTGGTTGTTCCTGCTAAGAGTAAATTTAGGAAGGCAGACACTAGGGGTATGTGGGATACCCTCTATGTCTGTGACTTAATTCTCAGTTCTAACATACTGTTCATAAAAGAAAAAGAAAAAAATTTGAGATTCACATTAAGTAACAATAACTATGATTCTAGGAAGCCTCACTTCACAGATGCTAATCCAGGAAAATATTAAGTGCAACTCAACCTGTCAGATGCACACCTCATCAATAAACTTATTAAACAATATAGATGACATGAGATGAGATTACAGGAAGGAATGATGATTTCCAGATCAATACCAGACTCGCTCTCTTTTTATAAGCGAAAAAGCAACAAGAGAAACCTTTTTTCTTTTCCTTTTTTTGGTCCGTCTGCAACAATCAGACCCAAGCTGCCCGTCTGAGTCAGTGTCTGATGGGGGAAGACAGACTGCTGACAAGAGCATTAGCCTGCCAGGTAGGAAGCCTCATATGCTGAGGTTGTGCCCACTAGCTGCAGGTGTAGTGGGATTCTAGACAAGGCCACTAGGTCAGAAGTGGAACGAGCTTAATTCTGCATCGCTGGGACCTTCGGAATGACTGTAACTCAATCCAAGTAGTGACATGCTGGGGGTCAAGGGTCAAATACAGCCAATGACACTGGTTCGCTTTGGTTGGGAGGAGTCTTTCCCACAAATGAAATGAGGGATTGTCAATTTGACTTTCTTTGAAAATAAACTCATCGCAGTATTGTCCTCGAGAAATGTGAGTATGCACATAACAGTGAACGACAAAATTTCTTCTTGCCCTACTTAAGTCAGTCTTGTCCCTCTGCCTTGCATTGTAAGCAAACCAACCAACAAATCTTTGAACAATAAAGGGAGCCATGTAAACTCTGTTCCCCAACATGCAGCACAGACTAACACTGGAGCTTCTTTCAATTTGCAGCCAGATTAGCAGGAGTGGTTTTGATACTGTCAGAACGGCAGAGATTTTTCTATTCCGAGTTGTCTTGAGTGAGTGGCCTTTTCAGTGCCTGCTTCAAAAAGCATCCCTGTACCCGAGCAGCTGTCACTTTCAGCAGGCACTGAGGAAGACGGAAGCGGGGGAGGGGTCCTTTGAAGAAACAGTTAAAAGTGAGCGATAAAAATAAACTGGGAGAGAGGAGAAAATTAATTATACATAACAGACAGTTCACTTGGATGAGCACGGCGGAGAAACTAAAGCTGCCTTCCTCAAAGAAAGAAAAAAGCCATTTTCAGACTGCAGACATTTCTGCTCTGCTCACAGTGGTCATATTGAATCAGCTATACTATAGTAAGGCATGCAACAAGGATTTTGGGTTTTTAATGGTCAGAGCATCAAACAGTACAGCCTGAGCCCTCATTTAAATTCCACAACCACTCACTTTATGCATCCTTTCTAGTTCAGCCAGTTTCCCCGAGACCAAAATAAAGCTGTCACACCTGATCACCCCCCTCCCACACCCCCCCTTTTTTTTTTGCAAAAACTTTGATGAAGCTTGCAGATAGCTCAGTCTACCTTTAAATTTGCCTCTGATTGGCACTGATGAGGGTTTATGCTGCCGGCTCACCTGCAAACTCACCTCTTGATATGATTCGTAATGCACCAGCACTTTGTAGTTCAACACCGCCCACTGACTCTCAATCCCAGCTTCTTATTTGGGCCAAATGGAGGTCATTCCTATTTGAGCAGTCAGTCAAGACAGGCCCGCCAGGTATTGGCGAGTGAATTTATTTCATATTAAGGCTTGTCGGCTGGATAGGTGTTAGCACCATGAGAGCTGTGAGTGTGTGTGTGTGTGTGTGTGCACAGCATGGCCTTCGGGTAGAGCCCTACTGCTGGACCCTCTTTCGTGCTTTTTAATATTGCTGTTGCTGAGTGGCTCCTCACCTCAGGGCATCACAGAAACCCTGGAGAGCCTAAGTAAAATACTGATGGAAAGACAGGAAGGGAAAGGCTCAGAAAGAGATATAGGGAGGTGACCGACGGAGAGGCTGGGCAGGACGTGACGGAAGCAAAGAAGGAAGAAAAGATCAAGACGTGCAACGAAATAAATAAATAAATAAATAAATAAACACTAGTTCAACAGAACCCAGCAGGCAACATACCTCTCTGCCTAACCTCTTTAGCAAGACTGACACAAATGAAAACTCATGTAATAAAAACATGCCATCTCCACCGGCTGTGATATGAAAGCAGATATTGCATTACAACATCGCTGAGCCAAAAAAGCCCTCAGTCACACATGGGGGGGGTGGGGCAGAGTTAACACTACTGTGTACGTGACACTCTCTGACATAACCACTGTTTCAGTTCAAGAGGGGATCCCGTTTCAGTTAGTAGTAAACGCTTCTTCACTGAGCCAAAGGGGCATCAATGGACAGGCACTGGCAAACAATGAAGACTAGCCATCTCGTAAATGAAACATAGTGAGGAGCCAGTTGTGAAACAGACAGAGAAGCCTGGCCTGGCCTGCTAGTCCAGTCTCTCTCTAGGAGGAGGAGGAAAAGGGAGACCAGAGGAGAGGAGAATCGGCATGCAACCTGACAAGGTGTAACTTTGCTGGAGAAGAGGGAAAGTGTTCGATTTGGGGGGTGTCGGTGGCAAGAACGGACTAGGAAAGGAAGTCTGAGTGGCAGCATGAGGCTGGAGCCAGGAAGAGCAGCAGAAAAGTGGAGGCAGAGAGTAGGAAATGCCTAAAAGTTGAGGATGTTACACTGGTCAAACATTGAGGAACACCGGAAAAGGACCTGGATTCTGCAGTGTAGCAACACACAGACTACAAAACTGTGAGTGCAAACACAGTGCATATATCTTCCCACTGCATGAAAGCCATGAATCATAGTGCAGCATACCCTCAAGAATACAGTTACACTGTGAAAGTCCTTTCCCATATATAAACAATTTCCTTAACCCAGTGAAGTAGTTTTTCACTCCAGCTGAGAAAGTCCCATGTGTGTCTGCAGGAATTGATTTCAAATCCTTGTTTTTATTTCCTTTTCTAAAATCCTCTATCAATATAAGCAGTAAAGCAAAATATATCAAGCTCAGTCTTACAGCATGCCAAGATGCAATTCAGTCCTCACTTTAGCGCAACCCCTCTGCTTCGTCATCCATCTACAATCTAATTAGACCTTAAATATGCCGCTCACTGAAACGTCCGGAGCAATGCGACGTGGGGGGAGCCACACAAAGGCCGGACCAGAGGGGTGCAAAGAGCACATGTCAGCTCGAATTCCAAAGTTTGGACATCACAGATTTACTCTTCACAGCGGCAAACGGCAGCAGGCAGACTGGACAGGGCAGACTTTGAAAATTCACGACACTGCTGCTCTATTGTGGGGCAGATCTGTATCATAATTAGGGAAGATTGAGGGAAATTGCTTGTAATTTTCTGGCTGGGTTGCCAGCTTTCATGTTAATGCCGTACAAGATGACATTTGGACTAGTGGGACTTTTTGAAACAACAAAGAAACAATCACGTAGGTGAGATCCTCCCATTTCTCATAGATTAGGGTCAAAACAGGCAGTTGTTTGGGCATGTCTAAACATGCACATGTGTAATCATGAGCATATTATTATATCCATAATCACTTGAAGATTTTTTTTGTCACTAGGAGAACTACACTGAGCTTTTTGTCATTTCAAGCCCCGTCGCTGCTAAATAAGAAAAAGGTCATTGTTTGCACACAAAAAAAGTCAATGATGCCTTTGGTTCCTCTCTGTCAGTCACACGCTGGTGTGAATAATGCCAGTTTTGATTTTGACATGTTCAGTATGCTTGTGTTGTGCAGCTGGTGAGATGTCCCTGGTCCTGTGGTTAAGTGATTTAAAGCCTTGTGTCTAGGCACCACCTCTTAAACAAACACTCATGTCATGGTTGAAATCCCACAGTATTTACATGTGAATGCATGTCATTTCATTGAACTGTCAATAACAAACTGTTGCTTCCCCTATCTCAGGCCAAACAGGGTCACACCACCTCTAATACAGAATTATGCCATCATCACACACAAACCGCCTCTGTCTATTCCAGGGGGTGCCACATGTAGTAAAATCGTCCGACGGGTGCCACGATGTGCAGATGATACACCCACGCGCAAATATTTAAGGAACACAGATGTGACTTTTCTCATTAACCCCCAGTCTTGCACCCCACCACCCCGAAAAAAGGTTCAAATTATCTCTAAGCCTTTACTCATCTAATATGATTCATGAATGCATGTTTAAAACGGGCTCCAAATGAATTCATGCTGCGTGCGGGGGTCGGGGTGGGTAGACTAATTTGGTTAACCAGGATTTGATTAAAAAATAGAACTGAGGAGAATCCGATAGAGCAATGAGAGCATTTTCAATAGCTGACAACCGATGCGCACTCAAACACACCCACAGACAGCCCTCACCACTCCATCCCTGCTCAGAAGAGAGGAATTCAATTGCCGTCGAATAACAAAGCTCGCAAATTGCCACAAACTGGTTTGCAGATTAATGGCCCAATCACATCACGCCGACATACAATTTCTAATTATTTTAAAGCTAATACGGGAATCGCTTTATTTATTTGTTTATTTTTTAGAAGGGTGGGGGGGGGGGGGGGGGTACTACCTTGTTCCCTAGAGAAATCTAACACAACTCCTCCCTTAGGTCCATTTATTAAAGCCGGGGCAGTCAAACATAAAAAAAACAATAAATAAATAACATTAAAAAAAATAATAATAAAACGTTTAAGGCCAGGCAGACTCTTCAGACTCCCCCCGATTATTTACCCAGGCGACAGTGAGTGTCAGCTCCTTGAATACCTGTAATTATGTATGGTGGTGGCATTCCTCCTCCGAGGCAATGCAACCGCCCGGCGCACTCCGAGCCAGATTAGGCTGCGAGCTGGTCCGCGTTAGCCCGGTGCCGGTAGTTTGCTTCCCCCCCCTCCTCCTCCTTTTCCCATTCTCCCAAAAACTCTTATTTTTAATTCAACAGCCGTGCTTCAAGCAGAGAAAAACTCAACACACTGCACCAAAACCCGCGGATACTTAAAAAAAAAACCCGCAACCATCCCCTTTTTTCTCTCAAAGCACCAGGTGTTCAGCGCGAGGCAATAGAGTAATAGAGTTAGCTAAAGCGGCGCGCGAGCTCAAAATATCCGCAGTTTTAACAGTTTGTGTGTGTCTGTGTGTGCGCTTCTGTGTTTCCAATCCGGCTGGTGGTCACACCGGGGCGCACATTCAACACAGCGCAACACAGAAACGCAAGTCTACACACACCAGCGCACACCTAAATAAGTAGATATCTCTCTACAGGTCCTCCGTCCGCACGGCTTTCCACGGCTGCCTTTGGTCGGAGCCACAAGCCTCCACCTTTCTCCCCGGCAAACTCGTGGAGAAACCACACAGCGCGAGCTGGGAAGACGTTGGGGAAAAGAGACGAAACACAACCCCAAACTCACCACACGGTGTCAATACAGAAGGGGGGGAATGTAAGCGCAATATTTCCACCAAAAACTGCTCCTTCCACGCGAAAAGAGCCCTGCTCCAGAGTTTTCGCGGTACTTACAGGTTCAAGTGATCCTTGGGGTAGATATCCTCGCCATGGTTTTAAATTCCAAAACTTGTGGACATTTCCACACTGGTCACAGAGCGGGTCTGCTCTCTCTCCGGCGGCTCCCTGCGTGTGAATGGAGCGGAGAGGAGAGGAATGCAGCTCCGGCTCCAGGAGTAGGAGGGAGGGAGAGAGGGAGGGAGGGAGGGAGGAGGCGCTCTGCCGCCGCTGTCCCTGCTGATGCTGCAGTACCCAAACAAACCCATAGAGGGCTTCCACTGCTTTATAATGTGAAGGCTGGGGAGACCTTTACATTACATTCATAATTTGGCCAAGCTTAGCTTCCACACGTGCAAAACTATTTTTTTCACGTTTTTAATTGAATTGTAATTATGAACTATTATGTTCGTACACTGTTAATTATCTGGCTTTCTGTATTTCCTCCTTCTCAGTTGTAGGTAATTATGTAGTGGCAGGCTCTGTAAATGAATATTTATATCTACTTAATAAAAATCTAAAAAGAAATGCAAAACTGTGCAAAAGTCTTGAGTCACCATTCATTTTTTTTATATTTTGCTTCCAAGGAGCCAGAGTTTCCTGTAATGTTTTTAAAGCAGTCTTGAGCAAGGTCTTTTAAAGTTGTTCCTTGCAAGTTGGCTGCAGTTCTTGTATCTGACCATTTTCAGAGAATTTTGTTTGTTTTTTTAAGTCACTTAACACTGACCTATGAATCATTCAAGCATAAGAAAAGATCATAACTCAAAGGATGAGCAAGTCTTGTAACTACACATAGCAGACGACTTAGCAAAGCAGCAATTTTAAATTGTCTTTAGGCACTTTGTTACTAGCAACCTGTCACAAAAGCATGTAATTTGTTCCCATTTCTTTAGCCGATTATATGAAAAATACCAAAGATAACACAGTTTGACAGGCATAAAATAGTATTTTTGCACCAGCAAGGTGATTTTCATAGAGTTATTAGCTGAAAACTTGGCACATCTCAGCATGGTGTGTAGCATGTCCTTTAAAAAACTGACAACACTGGACAAGTGGAGGACAAAAGAAGAAGTGGCTGACCTAAAAAGCTATTTACAGCAGATGATGGTATCTGAAAGTCATGTTCTTGAGAAAGAAAATTACAAAATCCAACAAAGATCTCACACAGGACCTGAAAGATGCAGCTGGACCTTCAATTTTTCTATGTACTGTTTGCTGAAGCCTCATCAGAAATAGTCTCAGTGGAAGGGTGGCTGCCAAGAAGCTATTCTTAAGGAAGGGAAATGGGGGAAATTACACAGGAACTGCACTGAAAGTCAGTGGCAACAGGTCTGATGGAGTCCTGAATTACAGTTTTTGGTTCAAATGATGATCAGTATATATGGAGGAGGTTCAGCATGGATCAGGACATTACATAAAGCAATGACAAAAAAGCTCTTCTGAGAAAGTTTGTGCTATATTTAAGAATAAATGTTGACTTTCAAGCTCATGCAAACTGTTAAAAACTCAGTTTTCACCCTATATACTTTATTTCCATGTATGTTTGCACAAGTTTCAGTGAATCGCTGCACCAATTCCCCATTTTCTTGGTAAAATATAAAGAAATGACTTTAGTTCAATTTAATTATATTTAATTAACATAAAACAAAGAGAACAAGAAAATCTGGAGGCCACTTAAAATATAATCATGGACATTGTTACTTTCAACTACCACTCCAGCAATCACAACTATCACAGTTGTGAAAGTCATTATTATCACAGTTATTATTACCTACATAAATATGTTTCACAGCACACATCTCTCACTTCAAGTTAAAACAAATAGCAGACGCAGGAAAAGATTACATTAGAAGTAGACGACAGCAGAGGGGGAGAAACCCAGGCAGTACTGTGTGGGAACAAGATAGAGGTGATGACAGGAGTGGACAGAGTGACAACAAATATTTGCAAGACAACCAGTTGACATTAAAGCCCTGACAGGCACAGTTTATCCTGTTGCAAGATATTGCATACCTGCAGGTCGTGAGCAGAAAATCTAAATCTACAGTGAATGGTGTTCAAATTAGAACTTGCCCGGGAGATGATCGCAGACAGATTTTAGTTGTGAGCTCCACAAAACAAGTCAGACTTCTAATTAAACGAGGAGGCCCGAAGCCTGTCTGTCATGTCCCATCAGCTGACACATTTCCACAGCCTTACTTAGACTCAGTGTCACTTTGATGACAGATTTTCAATACAAACTGCCCCTGTAAGCCTATACCCCAACCAACTTTTAATTCTTCCTCTTCTCCTATGATATTGAACTTCACAATGGTGAAAGCCACCTTCGAAGCTTTATTTCAATATTCCTCGAAGAGCGAGTGAATATTAGGAGCTTAGGTAAGCCATGTTTTTGGGCACTTTTCCATGATGTCTGTGCAGCAAGGAAGCTTTTGGGATAACTGAGTTACTCAAACAGGCAGCTCAGGTTACCAATTGCACTCAGGAGAGCAGAGACCAAGATCTGGCACTAACCACACCACCTGGCCTCACGAGCTGTGTGTGTATCTAAGTGTGAGAGGGTGAGAATGAGTGTTTCACGGACGAAGATGCAATGTGTGTTTTTGATTAAAAACAACACAGACCTTTGCGTGCCTGCACATTAGAATAGAAGAGTAGCTGAGTTTCGACACTTGCCAGAAAATTTCCCCCAAGTCTATCAAACCTCGCAGCTTTTCAGTAGTAGTCAAAAAGCCCACTGTGTGCCTTTAGAAACAATTGGTTTGGGCACACTAATACTAAAAGATTAGCCTCACTTAACATGTGAAAGGCCTCTGGACAAAACCTCTATCTCGCAGTTAAACAGTAACACATTGATTAGCTTTGTATTAGTGTGACTCACGTCTGTCCAGTTCACTTCAGGCCGGGTGCAAATTCTCATGGGAAAAATTTTCATGTAGTATGATATACAATAGGCTTATGTGAGCCAGAATGACTATTTGCTTCCTCTGTCTTCCACTGAGCTGTTTGTTGAGTTCTGGTTGCATATTATTACAGTAATAAATAAAGACACAGCACTCCTAATATGCTTAAACAAAAAAACTCTGCCCTTTCTGTGCACATACCTACAGTGCAAACCAAAAGCTGTTTTGTCTATAGTGCTCAGTGGTGGTATTTTTTTTAATGAGCCTGATTAATCTTAGCTGTCATGACTTCACTAGATAGTGCACGGGTCGAGTTGCTTGGGCTGAAAGCTGTGAGAATATAAAATAAATGCATGCATGGCTGTTTGGATGCTTTGCTGCTGTTTTGCTCTCTGCTTGTTTTGTTTATTTAATATATATTCATGTAGTATTAATGGGCCTGCGTTTGGCAAGAAGAGCAAATATTTTAAGTGAGCAACAAGACACCAAGAAATGTTTGAAAAGAGTGAAAAAGAGCACCGGTCGTCCTTGAAAATACACAAAGTGTGCAATCGCACAGACGCACATAAATGCAGTTTTGTGCAAACACTCCAACAAGCAAGGATGTTTGCATCTATATACACAAACAGATCCATTCAAAGATCTCACATCTTTTCTGTCCATAAAACACAAAAGGCTGCTTTTATACACAGGGAAATGATCACACTCAGATACAATGACAGTACCTTGAATTTCCAGTTATTCCTGACACACAGATAACAGCAGATTAAAATGTGCTCCAGAGACACAAAAATAAAAGAGAGATGGAGAAAACTTTGTTTTAATTCTCTTAAAGTGAAAGAAGATCACTGTTTGTTCTTCCCTAGCAGTCGATGCCATCTCTTTTACTGCCCATGAAACCTGATCCTTGGTACATAAAAGCCAAAAAAACATCTGATCTGTGCCAATTAGGCGCAACTAATCAGATTTGAACCAGCGAGTGAAGTGCAGCTTTGGTAGCCTTGTAACCTGAGGTGGCACAGCTCGGGCTAAACAGGTAATGAGCCATTAATTGGCTAACAACAAGATGGCTGACTGCTGGGTAGCAGGGTTACAGGATATCATCTGGCTAAACCTGTCTGATCTGTTTGTACAGTCACTTCAATCCTATTTGAGCTCTGAGGATCTTGGGCCATTATGGAACTGTGCCATCTGTGCCCTCCATTGCCAGATCAGGACAAACAGAAACTTTTTGAAACGTCTGTTTGAAGCCAAGTCAAAATAACAAAACATAACTATCTGTCTTGATTATTTCAGGCAATTGAAGATGTTGATGTTAGAACAGATTATAACATTTAGCACAGTCATAATGAGGCGAAGTGTTCATTAAAATAACGCAGTCCAACACTAATAGTACAGAAAGATACACAGAAGCACAAAGCTATTCATTCATCAAAACTGTCCCAGAATTCTTTGCTCTGTTGTTCAAATATAATATATATATTATGGAGGGACAAGATGATTTTCTAGGCTTCATTTATAAACTTCAACCACTTTCATGAGTGAAAAATATTACATTGAACTTACATATTCACACCGTAAGTAAGTAAGTAAGTAAGTAAAATTTATTTATATAGCGCTTTTCACAGATAAAAATCACAAAGTGCTTTACAACACAGAAAATGGGAATATAAAACAATATAACAGTAAATAAAACAATGTAAGACAATAAAACTATAAAAACAGCATAAGAAGAAATTAATCAAATGCTTTTCTAAATAAAAATGTCTTCAGCTGTTTCTTAAAACAATCAATGGAGTCCGTGCAGCGAAGAGACAGTGGGAGAGAATTCCACAACCGTGGTGCCACAGTCTGAAAGGCCCGATCACCACGAGTTTTAAAACGAGTGCGTGGTACCACCAACAGTCTCTGATCTAATGACCTTAAAGCCCGAGAAGGTGTATGTGATTTCAGCAGGTCAGATAAATATTGAGGAGCCTGACCATGCAGGGCCCTAAAGGTTAGAACTAAAATTTTAAACTGAAACCTGTATAGGTTCGTCATTTGCCTGTGATGAACCTATACATTTTCATTAGGTAGACCTTTTCAACTGCTCATTAATGCAAATCTAATCAGCCAATCAGATGGCCACAGCTGATTGCATATTAACATGGTCAAGGCAACCTGCTGAAGTTCAAATTAGCACCAGAATGCGGAAGAAAGGTGTTTTAAGGTGGCATGGTTGTGTCTTGCCAGACAGGCGAGTCTGAGTATTTTAGAAACTGCAATGAGCTGGGTGAAAATGCCTTGTTGATGCCAGAGGTCAGAGGAGAGTTGCTAGGCTCCTTTGAGTTGATAGGAAGGTAAAAATAACTCATGTCAACTAAGAACAGGAAACTGAGGCTACACATAGGCTCATGACAGTCGACCGCAGATGAATGGAAAACATTGTCTTGTCTGATGAGTCTTGATTTCTTCCGCAAAATTCAGATGGTAAGGCCAGAACTTGGCATAAACAATGTGAAAGCATGGGTGCATCCTGCCTTGTATCAACGGTTCAGGCTGCTGGTGCTGGTGTAATGGGGGGTATTTTCTTGGCACACCTTGGGCTTCTTGGTACCAACTGAACATCATTTAAATGCTACAGCCTACCTAGTTGCTAACCATCTTCATCGCTTCATCCCATCTTCCGATGGGTGTTGATGGTTGGTTGATAACACACCGTATGAGAAAGCTCCTTAAGACCCCCCCCCCCCCCCAGTCACCAGATCTCAATCCGGTAGAGCACTTTTGATACATGGTTTAATGGGAGAATCACATCACGGATGTGCAGCAATTGTGTGATGCTATCATGTCAAAATATCTGACGAATGTTTCCAGCATTTGGTGAATCTGTGTCATGAAGAATGAACACAGCTCTGAGCTCTGGATCAGAGCTACTAACATGATGTAACTAATAAAAAAGGCTGGTGAGTACATGATAAGATCAGTGATCTCAAACTAACAGTGTGTGATGTAATGGATAAATGAAACACAGACAAACTTCCCCCTAGTTTATTTGCATACAGTACACCAGTGTATACTTTTGTATTATGTTACACGCTGATTCTGAAGAGGCACTCACATGAGTGTATTGCCAAGCACAGCATTCCAGTTACTAGCTGCAAAACCCATCACCTGTGATGTATGTGATCACTACAATAGCTTAGTGCTTTCCTAATATGAACAAACAACTTCATTTCCATTAGTAAACACCACAGACATGCACATTTTTAATGCCCTTCTAAATTAAAGCTTCTGAAAGTTTACATCTATTGTACGGCATCTGTTCATGGCAAAGGGAATCAAATTGTATCTGCATGCACATGTATTAAGTTAAATGTTGTTTTTTATTACATTTAAGTAAATTGCAGGATCACACCTGGGCTTGTTAGGAGCGATACTAATCAAACAGTAACACGAGGAGAAATCAAGAAAGTCATTAGGGGATTGAGAAACCTGGTATTGCTGGAGGTTAAATTGTTTATGCATTATAAGATTATGCTTATGCAACTGTTGTGAAATCGTAATGTCTTAGTAAGGTAATATGAGTTAAGAATACTTCCACCTTAATTATTCATTCAGTTTGCATTTCAGTTGTGGGAAACCTTAAGAGACTCTGGAGACTTGCTCTTTAAAATTGCTGCAACCTTATAGGCAGGCTCATTGGCCATGATTTAATGTGCATCTTTTCATAGACCTCAGTTATCAATTAGCTGTAAGTGTACACCACTGGGAATATCCTCAGTCGTGCCTGCCACATTAACATCCATTAGAAGTGAATCACCTGTCTGTGCTAGAGCTCCTCATCTGCTGAATGTTTTCCTCTGGGCTGCAATCTGTCATAGTGGGGGGAAAAGACTGGTGAGATAAGAAATTGCTGCAGCTTGTGAATCATTTTAAGGTGCTCACAAATCTCAGAATTAACAGTTTGCTTCACACCAATGAGTGCCGAGCCCGAAGACTTATTATGAATGTGGCAAGGGAGCACGGCCAGCACAAAAACACAGCAAATTTGTAACGACGACGGTTTGTGATTTCACCTCTGATGGACCTTAATACGTTCTAAATTGATAAGGTAGATTCTCCTCTTCGTGAATATTGAAGAGCTTTATAGAAAAACAAATACGAGTCGTGTAAATGCAGTGGGAAACAGAAATAAGCAATAGCGCATGGAGTCAATTAGTGGCAGAAATGCTATGATGTATGTAATTAGTATCAAAAACAGTAACAACTTTGATATTACTTGAGTGTTGCAGCGTAATTAGAAGCATGTTGTACCAGAAAGCACACCTCGTAAGGCACCGGAAAACACAACACCATTAATTTTCCACGTGCTGTGCTGGGCATGCAAACAGTAGGTTCCTCTATGCTTGGCTGTTTAGCAGCAAAGCTTGTTTTCTGCTCATGCCCAGCTATTTTTTGAAAGAATGCATTTGGTGCAGAAATTTTTGAAGTACCCAATCATAATTAAAATCTAGGTGAGGCGAACTGAACCTAATTAGTTACAAACAGCCTCTTTGTGTCATCTCTCAGCTGCCATCAAACACTTTATGTGGCCCTTCTCTGCTGGCTTCTGATGTGCACGCCTTGGGGTGCTCATAGTAGGGAGACTAGCTAACACCAGTCTTTTGATGAAACTTGACATATTCCATTGTGATCAAAAAATTACAGGAACCTGTGTTGTGACTGTCTTTTGATTTTGGTATTATTATTTCCCCCCCCCTTTTTCACTTCACAGTCACAGAGATCTGGAGGACAATGAGGAGGGAAGGAGAAAGAGAGGTGAGGGAAAGAGCTTTGATGTTTCTATTTGTACAACACATAGCTGCTTTTGTAGATGTCCTTTAAGAGTGTGGCTGACTTTATGGCGCGGTGATGTCCTTGTGCTCAATGTGTGAGCTTAAATATTGTCAGGACACATGGCTAAAAATAATCACAAAGCTATCCTCTCCTGTCATGTAAAATATGTATACGCAAGCTGCAGCATTGTGGGTTAATACTGAGCTAGCAAAAAGCATCCATTATTTTAGCATGACTGTCGTTTATATTTTTAGCATATTTTATGGCAGTGTTAAATAGATTAACATGTCATTAAGCAGACATGCTGACCCTCTATTCGTATATTTTATGAAGAAATGTATTTATGTAGTTTATGACGAAGTTTATAAAAGAAATACATCCATTTCTATCCAAACAGCTTGCTAACATGGTTGCAACAAGCTAGGAGGATAGCAAGATCTGGACCTCTGTAATCTTTTTCAAAACACGGCAGCACTCCAGAAAAAAAGTATCTGTGTTGTGTTTAGTTGGATCACTTGATGCAAACCTCAAGAGGAGGACAGCTGGTTGGTTTAGGCAAGAGGAGACGTTACTTCTTCCTTCTGTGATTTTAATTTCAAGCTCCCTCTTGGGGTTGCGTCAGGAAGGACATCTGGGGTAAAACTGTCAAATCAAATATGGGGGGCTACCTGCTGTGACAAGGCAGGGGCTCAAACTATTTTAATTTCAAGTGAAGGGAGAACTTTGCTGATCTGTTTTTATGTAGTGGTTTTATGCAGGCGGCATTCATCTTCCATATTTCTATACACACAGTTGTGCCTGCTAAAAAAGAGAAATGTACACAATGAAGTACTTTACAAGTGTGACTTTCCTTTTGGTTTTTCAACACCTTAAATACGATACATTCTGAGAGATAATTGTGACCAAGCCTTGTTGTTCCTGAAATTTGGTGCTAATCAAGTGCTAACATGTTCAATTTATTCTGTATTTAATAGGTGGGGAATGTCCAAGTTTAAATGATGAATTCCATAGTGATGGGATTTCCGGCTCTTTTTAGAGATCCGGCTCTTTCGGTTCGGCTCACTAAAAAGAGCCGGCTCTTTCGGCTCCGAACCGGCTCTTCGGGTTGTTTTGTTGCTTTAATTAATTTATTATTAACAATAATATAAAATTATGCACAAAAGGAATTACTAACGTAAAAACAAGTGGTTTTATTTATATATGTTTATATATAAATATATGCGGTGGCCCCTAGAGACAAAACACGTACAAACTCCAAAACACATTTCTAGCATGAACTGAACTTCCAAAGCAGAGCTACTAGATCACTTAAATTACACAATTGAAAGCATGTGTGTATTGTTTGTGTATTTATACACAGGCACTCATATATATATTCAAATAATTTAAAAAAAAGTTCATTTACCTGTTATTACCACACATCAAATCCGGTCGTTGGTACTTGCTGGCTTGTGTAGCCACAAGATAACAAAGGCTCAACACTGCGCCCAGCATCCTGGAGCACTTCTGTTGTCTTTTGTACGTGTTTTGAGTTTTTATGTGCTTCTGAGTTTTTACGTGCTTCTGAGTTTTTACGTGCTTCGGAGTTTGTACGTGTTTTTACGTGTTTTGGAGTTTTTACGTGTTTTGGAGTTTGTACGTGTTTTTACGTGTTTTGGAGTTTGTACATGCTTCAGAGTTCGTACGTGATTTGAAGTTTGTATGTGCTTTGTCTCTAGGGGCCACCGTAAATATACTTTTATTTATTCACTCCACATAAAATGTAATAAATAAATCATATAATACAAAAATCAACTATTCACATTTCAAGTTTTAACTATTTAAATTTTCAGCTTTTTCCTTTCACAAATTTAAAGTGAAAAGAACACAAAACACTGCAAACCACAACACAATTAAATATAAATTATAATATGAAAACTAAAAGAACATGCATATTCTCTGTCATATGGACCTGCATGAATAAACTTTCTCAATCCTTTATCATCTGCAACCGAAAATAGTTGTGGATGATTACTATACCTTTCTAATGTTGTTGTCCCTGCCTCTCTTTCTCTCTCTCTGGCTCTGTTCCTGTGCTACTGAGTGTAACTACCGCCCCTCCCCCTCTGCCCAGCGTAAAGCACAAGGCTCGCGTGCAGAGTGAAGCGGGAAAAAAGTGCGAGAGAGAGGCTGAGAGAAAAAAAAAAAAAAAACCCACGTGACGGCTCGCGATAAGGAGCCGGCTCGCGTCGTTCACGTCAAAGAGTCGGCTCTAAGAGCCATTTCGTTCGCGAACGACCCATCACTAGAATTCCAAGCTTAAGTAAACAATCAACACGGCAGGCAGTGAGAAACAGCGAGGCAGAGTTTCATTTGATATATCAGCCAAATGGAAGTGTAAATAATTTATATTTTAATATCAAGTCAGAATATTATAAACTTTAGCCCTACCATGTACCATCAACCTTAAATGCAGCCTTTATTTTTGCAGACTTTGCTTTCATGAATAATAGTGGAGCAAAATGTTTATAAAATAGACGTGTTTTCAGACTTAATGTAAGACACAAACTGGACAATCTGGAGACTAATATGTAACCATTTATAATGATCCATCCTGTGCGCTTTCTTAAGAAAAGCTTCATCACCACGAGTGCCGATCTCAGATCAGCTCAGCCTTTTACATGAGGACGAAAGACAGTTAGCGGGCCTCCTCGGGGATTCCAAATCAGCACACTCACATTTTGGTCCAGACACGTTCCTGGGTGCCTATGGGAGACGGTATGTCAAAACGTCTACTTCTAATGACTGCCTACTTTGTCTAGCTCATTTAAAATCGAGGGCTGTATGCCAAGCCTTTGCCCATGCCAGGTTTTAGGTCCCAGTGACAGTAACAGTTTTAATCATATCTTGGCAGGTATGCTTATGCTGAGGGTTTCTTTGTGCAGGAAGTTTGCGGTTTGCCTGGTGTTAGATTAACAGAGTCTGTCATCTCAGCCGAGCCCAGAGCCGAAATCAGATATCACGTTAGGCACCTCTCTGCCCAGCAGAGAAGGATTGCATTGCCTCTTGACCTCTGAGAACTAGCAGAACAATACCCATGTTAAAGCATGTCAAAATTCATAAATTAATATTGCCCCCTGTATCTAATAATGACATTTTTAGGTGTAAAATTAGGAGTAGCCTCCTTGCCTCTCAGTGCTGCTGAGGCTTGTCACGATTTTAGAGCTGCTTTGTAACTTTCGGAGTTGAGTTCTCACTAAACAACAAAAACACCGCATGTTGTCACAGCGTTTTCCACCCAAATAACTTCCACCCAAATTACCTGCAGTTTCATCATCTCATATTTAGCTGAAGCTTTTGTCATCCGCAGTGCCAGCAGCACCTGCTGTTGCTGTGTCTTTTAGCTCTCTTCAGCAGTGTAAAGCTTGCTCCCATCTTGCCCTTGACAGAGGAGCTTGTCACCCTCACACAGTAATTATACGAGAGCTGATGTCTCCTCTTTCCATTGAATTATTGAGAAGGTGGAGAGGACACCAGATCCTATGTAGAGAGAGACATCGCTGTTCACTTCCGAGTGGCCTCCGGGTATAAAAAATCCCAAACGGACAATGCTGTGCAGAAGCAGATCGCCTGCATGTAATACCATTGAGTCTTCTTCCTGAATCCAGCTTCAGTCGTCTCGCTGGATCCCCGATACACAGCTTCATTATAACATAAGAGCGTCTTAGCTTGTGAAGACTGCAGTAATGAGCAATTTGATTGTAAGGCGACATGCTATACATCTGTCAAAACAAAAGCAGTGAACTATGTATATAATGTAATTTATGCATATATAAAATTACCATTAAACAGCATTGATCAAATTTTAAGACTTGAGATTGTCACTCGTATTTTCTTGTAATTTTGCCTCTGTAAAACCCCACTGAGGATTTTAAATCAATCAAGCAAGAGGCAGACTTTCATCTTTAATTTAAGGGTTCTGGCAAAAGCATCGCATTAACTGTTTAGGGAATACAGCCATTTATATTCATAGTCCAATTGGACAACTGACTGACGAGCAGTTTTATGGCTTCCTTATGCCGTGACAAACTAAGCATTAAAAGATGTGCAGTTGACTCCAAGTGTTGATCTTCTCTTCTCTCAGTGTGAGGTCCAAAGGTGTTAGAAAGCCATGATAGCCAAATCTATCATAGAGATAGCAAGAACTTAAATCAACAGTCTGGTACATGCTGAAAATGAAAGATTGCACTGGCCAGCTCAGCCACACCAAAAAGCCCAAAACACCACAGAAGATAACTAAAGTGGATGATTGCAGAATTTTTTCCTTGGTTAAGAGAAACAAATTCATCTCTTTATCTAACCAAGTCAAGAACACTCCAGGGTTTCATTGTCAAGCTCTACAATCAATAAATGGTTTAATGAATGGAAACACAGAGGCTTTGGAACAAGGTGCACTCTACTAGTTACACTCAAGAGCAAGAAGGCTGGATTAGACTTCGCCAGAAAACATTTAAAAGAGCCTGCGCAGTTTTGAAAAGACAAAAAGTCTTTGTAAAAATTGAAACCAATATTAACTTGCACAAAAATGACAGGAAGAGAAACATATGGAGAAGGAAAAGAACACCTCATGAGCATAAAGCATATCACGTTATCTGTCATGCTGGAGATGCTGGAGCAAAAGTGGTTTCTCATCTATGGTGCTATATGAATGCACCTCAGCAGTGCATAAATACGGGCCACAGTGATCTTTCTCCAAAAAAGCAGACGGACGTCCCTGTCCTTTAAAGATGCATAATGCAAATGTCAGCACTGCAATTGTGAGCAGCCACACTCCCCTTAGACAAGTGTTATTACACAGGAAATCCTGCCACGCGTCTCTCAAAACACAACTCTGCTTCTGCTACCACCTCACCTTTGGACACCTACACCAGTCGTATATTTCGTGAAATGCACGGCATAGCGTGCGTCTGCACGAAATCATTTTATTGCAGGAAAAAGCAGCACGCTTGTTTGCAAAGCTGTCTGATTCGCTTCATTGTCGCGCCAGCGTTGGGCTTTTGATTGCACAAATGAGTCTTTTTGTTTTAATCCTCCACTGAACAGCCCAAGGTCATTACATTTCTGTGGAGTATGCTAACTTGCCAAGAGGTGGATTTTCCCCTAAGGTAACCTACACTGGCTTGTGTTTTAAACCTGTGAGAAAGAATGAAGAGACAAATAATTCTGGCACAAATGAACCCGCCTGCGGAGAAAGTGGCTTTATAATTAAATGTACTCCAAGAAAAGCATTTCCACTACTCGCACGACAGAAAAACCTTTCACCTTGTTCCCTTTCAGAGCTCACCTCTGCACTGCTTAGTTACCATGGTGCCATGGAGGTGGTGTGATTCATACACCACTATCCTTTTTCCTGCTACCCATCTGTATGCGGGTTATGATTTTATTTCACAATTTAAGCAAATGGTGTACCGATGAAGTCAGAAGGGAAACAAAAAGCAGTTGAAGAATTTCCTAATAAAAACATGTGGTAATATGTTTCACAGTGAGAGACTCTTGAAATCAGCTTTGACGAGATGGTCTCAAGAGAAGTGACTAAATGTGAACTGCCTTTTGTGTTACACTCTGTCCAATACTGAATGAACTGAAGTGCCTGAAAACTTCAGTTATTTCTGATCATTTCTCACACTCAGCTGCTCGAGCTTTAACACACATTGTCACACAATGATCCAACCCTTACAAGGCAGCTTATATAATCTGTTCTATGGTAAGACCTTGAGGTTTCTGTAAAATTTTGCCTGAGGACTTGATGTGACTTGTTTATGCACACAGTTTTTCCCTTTCTCCTCTTCACTCCAAGCTGTCTTCCGCACAGGAACATATTACAAAGAGAAAAGGTGGCATGTAGGAGTAGCATAGGATAGCTGGCCTCAGTTCAGTGCCTCCATCTCCAGCCCTGACAGAGCAGTGAATGACCCTCACTCACAGCTGTCCTGGACCCACTCAGCCAAGCAAACTTAAAGCCTGGAAAACAACACACTATACTAGGATGCTAAGATGCGGTCGGTGGAAGAGATAGATGGGAAAAGAGTTATTTAAATGCAAAGCAATGCATCTTGGGAAAACCTCAGAAGCTAAAGCCAGAATGTGGCCGTGCATTTTATGGACAGCGGTGCAGACGCCCTTAACGGCAGGGTGTGATCTCTCTAACTGATCTTTACAATTATGCAAGTTGTCTGGAAATGCTGCGAAACAGTATTAGTAGACACAGAAAACACACTTGAGATTTTCTTCAGCAACACGTCACAAATGCCACTCATAAAAGCTATCGGTGTTAGTGAGACCAGATCTATCCTAAATGTCTTGACATTTAATTTTTGATTTCATATCTCGATGGTAGCCCTGAACTTCTATATGCGCAGCCAATCTAGATCATTTATTACCTGAGCAAAGTTATCATCACTTCATATAACGGCCACCTTGCGATATAACGCGGAGCTCAAGCTATGCTGTCTCCGTACTTTATCAAATGTGACATACTGCTCGGTGCCATATGGAGGAGAAAAAGGCACGTGTTGTAAGAGTAGGAGACTTAATGAAAGTTCATATATTTTAATAATCCACAGGTCCATTAGCCAATGTGACAGCTAATAAAGAAGACAGATCTCAGCTGACATCTTCCTAACTGCTACTGTTTGACCTCGTGATATGGTGATTTTTTAAAACGAATATATATATATATATATATATATATATATATATATATATATATATATGAGGTCTTAATAGATTAATTAATTAAGAGTAAACAGCATTTAAATGTTGTGTTTTTGGGTCATCGTTGAGCTGGAAATAAAAGCCGTTTGGTCCAGATTAAACACAAACATAAAAACGTCATTGAAATACAGAGTACATACTAGTAATTTTGCTTTCCCTTTATACTGTTTGCATGTATTTACTTCTCATACAGATACCTTGTACATACTGCTTCGGTTTATATCAATAATAAAGAAAGATTACTCAGGATAACCCAGCCTGCTAACTCTCATCCTGACCTGCTCTACCATCTGTGTTCTAGTATACATTAGATGGAAATAAAACACTGTGCTACATATATACATTTGCCAGTAAATACAAACTCTAATTCTGAACTACAACAACATCAACTTTCTTCTAGTAAGAATGGGTCAAATGACTATGTGTAAGAAGAGAGCGAGAAAAGTGCAGCGGCAGTCCTCCTGCAGTCCTGGGGCATTTTAGCACCTTTCATCAATTTATTTTGGATTTACATCCTCAGTGTGTTTTCATTCTTTGTATTTCTTCTTATAAACCTATTCTACTGGATACGCAGCACCAAATTATAGACAAAGACAGATTTTCTTATTGGTATGTGGATCGCAAAAAACAGAACCACAAAGAGAATGTCTATAAAATGCAGATCGATCGATGAGACAAAAACGTAACTTTAAATATATATAAATTTTTATATCATAATAATGTTAATATGCTATGTTTGCCTAATCAAACTCTATTCTACTCCTCTGTGTGTTGTTTTCTCTCTTTCGTTCAAGTTCTTCTTTGTGTGCTGTGAAGACGCGCCTCTTCTTCCACTAATCTCAAACACACCTCAGTGTTATTCTCAAAATTAAATTACCAAATGGAAAAAAGAAAAAGAAAATGAAAAACAAAAACGACCAGCTGCAGCAGCTGTTTTATTAAGGCCACTGTTCCATATTTGCACTCTACATGTATTAGTTCAAAGCAGCGATAACTGCACCCAATTCTCTTTCTTTGCCGGAGGTTCCCTGGCTGGCGAGGAACTTGGTGATATCATGAATTATATTTATTTTAGGTGATATGTGAGGCATGTTACACAAAATGATGTGTGCTGTGATTACCAGGATAAATATATTAGCAATGAGCACACGCGGGACAGTGGTGAACAATACAAGTGCAGCTAAGCAGCTTCTTTTCCCCCCTAAGAATATGCAGAATAGAGTTAAGTATTATATATGTATGAGTTAATGTTTTCTATTGTAAGAGGAAAATAAACCACATCATTCTGTCATTCATTTTCTTCAATAGCTGTTCTATGACAGCAGAAAGAGGAGGAATGAAATGCAGTGTGTGTTTGTGTGTGTTAAAAGGTGTGCTTACAATCCAATACAGCCTCCTGCATTTACTCACTGTATGAAACAGAACTGATGGAAAAAATTACTCTGCCATTCATTGCTCTAAACTGAATGCAGCTGCAGTGAGAGTGACAAGGTGCAAACTGTGCAATCCCAAATGTTATTAAGCAGCGCAGACAGGTAGTCGAAACCGAGGCGCTGTGCTATGCTCTATTGTTCAACGTTTCCGTCCTGTTCCTTCTTTGTTTTTACACACTCACGCGCCAAGTGCAGAAAGCTCTGCTATGGGTGCACTTATCTAATGACCTTGGACATGTAGTAAAGATATCCCCGTTTGACACAGCTAATTGGTCGACGTGTCGGAGGATGTTTAGCAGCTTAGTAAATCACATCTACCCATTGATTTCTCCCCCCTTCACACCCCCTCCATCAGACATTGTATTGCTTAATCCAGTCTACAACTCCATTGTTGCAAATCCTCAATGGATTCTAAGGCGGAGGAGGAGGAGAGAAAGAAAGCGAGACACGGGGAGAAGGAAACAGAGGAAAGAGAACAAGTGATTAAGAGGCACTTGGGATGGGGAAGGTAAATTAGAGACTGCAGGTTAGTGTTTGTGAGAACAAGAATCAAAGAACGGAGTAGATGCTGTCAGAAGTGTCGGGATCCAGAAGCGAGGGCAGAACGGAGTTCACAGCCGTGCCCCCGCTCGTGCTGAAGCATATTTGATGGCATTGGGTTTTCATGCGACAGCATGCCTTCAAATGATGCTGTGTCGCGCTATTTGTGTTGGTGCAGAACTGCTGTGCTAGCTGAAGCATGCAAAGTTGTGTCATGGCATCAGCTCTCAGCATTAAGCTATCTTCCCTCTGGTTAATCGTGAGAGTTTCTCTGTATTGTCTCTGCAGGGAAAATTCGGAGGCTTTTCAATCCACTTTTCGAGCTGCACTTCTACGAGTGAAAGCTCGTCTGCTGCAGTTAGATTATATAGGCAGTGTAACCAGAACATGGAGAACTGGCCCTTTAAAGTTACTTTTGAGTGCTATACTTGGAGACAAGGCACGCTCTATAACAAATACAGAAATACAGCCTCTTTAAGCTGTCAGTACAGTTGCTATGGAAACAATATTTGTCCAGTTATACAAATAAAGCCTTACATTTTTTGTGACCTTGGTTTTTGGGCAAAACTTGTCAGTCTTCATACACTCCATCATGGTCTGATTTTAGTCAAAAATATGTGAGTCATTTAAAACATGTAAATGATTTTGCTGCATAATCATATTAAGACATTATTTGAAAAGAACAGACTAGAATAGAATAAACTTTAATGTTGTTATTCAAGTGTGATAGAATTTAGACTGGCATTTCTATTATGCCCATCAGAAAATACAATAATAACAATAATAGGTAGATGTAGATTATTACATCCAAGGGAGTGATTACATAGGATGCAATGATAGTCCTGAAAGTTATTATCAGCGCAAGTTATCATAGTGTATTGGAGGGTAATGGAGGTCACAGCTCAGAGGAAAAATATATACCTCAGTTTGTTTGTGTAGGATTGCATTAGTCTGTATCGTTTGCCTGATGCAAAAGTTCAAATATAAGGTGACTGGTGTATGAAGTGTCTGAAATGATGCTATTTTTCTTGTCCTGAGACGACTGATGTAGACATCCTCAAGATGGGACCTCCAATCTTACCGCACGCTGTGCAATCTTCACCATATGGTGTAGATCCTTCTACTCGGCAGCTGTGCAGCTTCTGTATCACAACGTGATGCCGTTTGTGAGGAAGTTTACTCACATTTTAACATCGTAAACTGATATTTATTAGTAACCACTTTGTTAGCTCAGCATTTTTAGGATATCTCAGACTTCAGCTAAGAATTGTGCAAAATTCAAATTCTAATAATTCATATCTTTTAAAGTCTAAGGTTTTACATAAAAAATAGCTACTTCTTACCAGGTCTTAATATTAGGTAACTACAGCCTCACATGAAGAAGAACACATAACATATTACATTGTGTCATTTCTTATTTAATAAACTTTTTTTTGTTTGTTGCCTGTCCCGTTTGGATCTTTAACCATCAGAATTGTTGTCTGAAGGCCAAGAAAGATGCCAAGCGGATTTACTTTACCAGTTGGATCATCATGGCCTTACCATATTGGTCCATTTGATTGACCTTTAATATAATTATGTATTTATTTTATTTTATTTTCGGCTGTTACAGACAGGACAGACATGATTGGGGGACAGGACAGGGAGGAAGAATGAACGAAAGAGCGGGAGAGAAAGAAAAATAGAGGGGAGAAGAGATGGTGAGAAGGGGGAAGAAAAAAAAAGGAAAACAAACAAAACACCTGGATCACCTGTATGGAGATAAGAAAAAAAAACAGAAGAGAAAACAAACAAAAAAGAGCAACATAACAAATACAACACCATCACAATTACCACACAAATTAGCTAACAGTAGATACCAAATATTACATGTTATTGTGCAGCACACAAGATCGACAGCGCACAATGTGCTTTTAGGTAGCAGCCAAGAAAGGTGTAGTTTGTGTCTGTGAACACCTGTGTGTACACCTGTGTGCTCACCCATGTGTACACCTGTGTGCATCAGCACGCTTGTATTCAAAAGGTTTCTCCATGTAACAATTTGTTAGGGTTCAGAAACAACCTTGAAAACCTTTCTGCTATTTTCCGCTTGGAAGGACGAGACTTTCTCATGAAACCCCTCCAATCAAACCATACTTGATCACAATCTTTAAAATTTAAAAAGCTAACTGAGGCCGGTAGAGTCTGAGATGTAGCTCTTAGGCTTTTGCAGTTTCTCTAGGCATTGCACAGTTTGACCTTGGAGTGAATTTCCATGGATATCCAATCCTGGGAAGACTGGTAACTGTCTTGAATGCTTTCCACTTGTGAATAATTTCTCACTGTGGAATGAAGGACTTCAAAGTGTTTGAAAATTCCCATATAACACTTCCCAGATGGATGGGCAGCAGCAATTGCTTCTCTAAGATCACTACTGGCATCTTTCTTCTTTGACACTGCAACAACACATACCTTATGATCGATCGAGTGAATCTGATTAGGAGCAATAAGGATGCCCTGCTTCTGTTGTTTGTCAACAAAATGATGACATGGTGTGATACCTCATGTTTTATTGTTCATCTGAGCGTTTATTTTAAGACCTACTGAGAACCAGATGATTTTTATTATGTCCTGAGAGGTAAAACTTTAGAACTGACAAAGGGTCTACTATCTTGTTACAAGGACTATATAAGCACTGATACACACACATTTTCATTTAACCTACAATAGCATTGGAGTCGAGCCCGTTCTTTCTTGACATGACTACACGCGATAGATTGGAACTGTTATTTCTTCTCACCTTGGGTGGTAATATTGCTGAAAGAAAAACTGGCATAAACTGTGAAAGAAACACGGCATTGCGTACTTGAAACTGATCTTGTGGTTGAATAACTGTTTATCCCCCCGGCTGAACTGCTGACATGACAAGCATCGCTGGGAAAACTTCAAAGGAAGACACAAAATTTTACATGGCCGATGTTTGCTTATTACACAGTAAATGATCGTGCAGTAAAACAGACAGAGATGGTAAAACTTGTGCCAGTGTGTACTTTTTAAGGGCCTGCATTCTTTAAACAAGAGACATTATAAGGTTTTTTGTTTAAAAAAGAAAGAAAAATGAAAGAAAGATCCCTGGGAATCAGTCAAGGAAGTATTCATACATCTGAATCTTTTTAAGCCATCCCTGTGACATAACTACAATAAATAAAATTAAAAACAAACAAAGCCAAAAAATTTATTTATGCATTCAGCCTTAATCTTTCATTAGTAACTGCATAACAATTCCATTATAATTTAACCAATCATGCATTGAAATAACACTGCAAAAAGTCCCTAAGCTAACAGGGGGACTGTTCAGTTCAGTTCAGCTCATTTTATCTATATAGCACCAAACCACAGCAACAGTTGCCTCAAAGCGCTTCAGAAAGAGGCGAAAACCCCAACAATCAGATGACCCCTGTCAGCAAGCACTTGGTGACAGTGGGAAGGAAAATCTCCCTTTTAACAGGAAGAAGCTTTTTGCAGAAACAGGATTAGGAAGAGAGGCGGCCAACTGATAAGACTGCTTATGGGGTAAAAGGGGAGGAAGACAAGACAACAGGCACACTGTGGAAGAGAGCCACTGTTGGGAGCAAGACAGAAAGACCAACAGTGGACAAGCATGTGGGTCACGTGCAGTGTGCGCCAAGGTTAAAAACACAGCAAACAGAAAAGGTGCATTCACAGGTACTGCCTGGAAACAAAGTGTATGTTTGCGTGAGCATGGCACTGAGCTGCTTAGACAGATTTCTGAGCCGCCTGTCGGTGTGAGAGGAGTGAAGTCATGATGCATCAATCAGCAGCCTGCCGCCTGAGGTGCTAGGACTTTCATTGTACTTGAAGCGTTGGGAATAGTTGAGACTGCACTTCATCCTCGGCAAAACACCTTTTCCACAACCTTGAAAAACCCACTTTACACATGTCGTCAAAAAAAAAAAAACAAGCCCGGCTCACTTGCTTTCACTAACTTTACTCGTCCCAACGACCCCTCCCGATCCCATTGATTCACTCCTTTTCTTTTCTTTTTTTAATAAAAGTGGAAATAGTTGAGAGCGGGAGGTGAATCATTTGACTCTGCATGTGTCCTTTGAGATAACATGCCATGCTCAGACCAGAAATTTCTTGTCTTTAGAAGAGAGAGAGAGGAAGAAAGAGGAAACGGGAGTGCAGAGAAACAAAAAGCTCTCTCAAGTACACAGCATACATTTGCACATGTCTAATTTGGGGGTCAGAGGGCAGACGGCAGAAAATGTTTGTTTTCACACTTCTTTTCTTTGCCTCGAACATACACAGGAGTGCATTTGCATAAAGCCAAAACATTTCAGATTTGCGCCCCAGCTTGTGTGCATACAGCCCCCCCCCCACGTGTAAAGTGATATTGCCTTTGATGACCCTTTCCTTTTGATCTCTGTAATATATTTTCCTGAACAACAGAAAGCCACAGCCATGATTGATAATGCATGCATACTCCGCTGGCTGCTGGCACGTTGCTTTGATCTCCATCAAAACTGAACGAGAGGAGCTGATAAAATGTAGGACAACCCTCGTTCTGCTGGGTTAAACGGAACTGGTGATGCTCGGGATGGATGGCGAGACCTAACGGCGGTATTAGTGCCACGCACGGAGCGTTGGAAATCAAAGCACTGCAAACCTGCCTGCAATAATGTTCTCAATCAGTCTCCCGAGGGCGGCACTGGCCTGTCTTTCACCCCTGCGGGAGTTTCGCCGAGGACTTCTTCCTTCCACTTATGTTGAAGGACTATATAAGATGGAAGAAAATCATCTGACATGAGACTGTGCAGACATCTCTTCTAGTGCAGGATGTATATAGACTAGATCTAAAGCCCCGTGACAGCTTTGGCCTTTCCATATGAGGCATCAACACCAAACAGACCTTGACGCACACATACACACACAAACATACACATAGCATCTCTCATACGCCGTCTTTGCCTCTCCCTCTCTTTTCTCTCTCTTTCTGCCCCTCTGTCTAACAGTGCTGCGCGAACATGCATGTATTATTCATTTAGCAACTAGCTGGATGTGGGGCCTTGTCAAGAACTGAACCCACCACGGCGGAGTGCAAAGGAAAGCAGAGGGCGGCAGAGGGGGAAGGGATAAAAGAGTAGAAAGAGCAAGAGAAAGATGGAGGGATATATTATCTATTTTCTGTGGGTAAACCGGCTTCACACTATTACACAGACTCTGGATAAAAAAAAAAAAAGCTTCATATTTCTCCCTTAGGACCCTGCAGCCTCACTCTTTCCCTCCTTTCTTCCACACATACAAGGAGCTGAACCGACAACCTCTCGGTGCTCCTCACCGGAGTCATCTCTGTGGCAGGAAATTGTTACTGAAGTTGAGGGTAGCCGCTTGTCTCACGGGGCTGTCACCAGCGCTAAATCTAGGTGGAATATTTAAACTCTCAGCCAGCAGAGATTGGCTGTCTGTCTCCTGTGGCTTATCTTAAACAGCAATCTGACTGGCATTTTCTCCTCTTTCAGGCTGTCACTCAAGAGACATTTGTGGTTGAAAGAGTCGTAACACTTGGTCAGAATGAGCATTTACTCCGGAGATGGGCTCGCAGGAGGCTCCCTGTAGGAGAGGAAATGGATGGAGAAGAGGATAAAGAGTGAGGGGGGTCGGGGGAGTTAAAAGAGAGATAGGGGATGCTGAGGACAGGGTAGAAGGGGCGTGGATTGCCAGGTTGAAGATAGTGAAGAGGGAAAATGATAAAGACTGGCAAAGAAGGAACATACTACTATATGTGGATAACAGAGCAGGGAGGAAAATTAATGGTAGGTGGAATGGGTCTGAAGGGGCTAAAAGAAGGACCTGAGGATGTGCTGTCAGCAGTTTGCAGCTGAAGTAGTGACATGCTGATAAGTTTAGGCCTAATAAAAGGTCACCTATTTTTACTGCTTTTAGTGATGTTATCAGGAAAGGAAACAATGTGTTACATTTTTATGCGCCTACTTATGCTAATTAAAGCTACCGTAATCAATATTTAGAGATGGGGGTCACACGAGGTGACAGATCCACTGAGAATTATCATCAGATCCTACAGTTCCCCTCAGCTCTCTCGGCTCAGGATGTTTTATGATGAAGCTTCAAGTTTTTGATTCAGGGTCATTGTGGTAATTAGCATCCTTTTCAAATTTGGCAGCCAATTGTTTTCACTGAATAAAGCTTTTAAAATCCTTTGGATGCTATACCTACCTTGCAAAAAAACCAAACCAAAACAAAAAAAAAAAACGGTGAATAAAAGTGGAGATTTAGCAGGAAAATACTTCGATATTCCCCTTAGGGGGTTACGGCAACTGCTGAAGAGCTATAAAAATTGCAGTGAAGGATAATGTTGCTCCCTAAATTTGTAAAGAAAACACTGCAGAATAATAAGCTGAAATTTTAGCTTAATCAACCTTATAAGGTAATGTCAGAGCTGTTCACCTGCCCCAAGGGGACAATGCCACTTTATGTTTTGCAATTTTGTTCCAGACAAAAGAGCAAAATTCTCACTGTTTTTTGTTTTTGTGTGCCCAGAAAGCACATAAGCCATTATTTCTAGAAAAAAAAAATCTGACTTTGATGCCTCCCAGTAGCATTAAAAAAAAAAGACATGGTGGCAAGCGGCGATGCAGGCTGCTACAAATAATTCAAAATGTGCTACACTCACAAAACAGTTCTACACACCGTCACTTTAAACTGACATTGGTCCAAATTAACACCTTCAACAGTGTAGCTTGTTTGTTTTTTTTTCTGTGCTGATGCCTGCTGTTACATAAACTGCCACAAAAGATCACAAAAGTACTTTGGCAGGTTTTTATATAACTGTCTGTATGTGGACAGAAACTTTACAGGGATGTGATCGAGATCAAAAGAAAGGTCGACCACACCTAAACTAAAGGGTGCTTCTTTAACCCCCCATTCCGGTAATCTTCAATTTTGCGATGGGTAATCTTTATCTGGTGTGCAAACATATGATATTTTTCAAAGATGGGTATGGTTTGAAAACTTACTGTATTAACAGCTGAAGTGCTACCATTGTGAGAGTTTCTACTGCCTTCTCTCTGACAGTCAGCAGCATTAAAGCGAGCATTAAAATCAGAAAGAAAGAGAACCACTGAGGCTCTTCAGGCTCCCCCGATGTAAAAAATCTGAACAAAAAGCACCACTGCTGTGAGTAAAAACACGACCCAGGCGAGGGGCTGACCCCAAACCATGTGGCCCACCCTGACTGGTCACCACAGAGCGAGAGGGCACATCCGCACAATCACATTATGCTTGATAAATGCCCAGCTTGCACCAAAATATGTGTGGCTTCTTAAGAACAGAAGGCTGCCACATGGCCCAGTTTAGTGAAAAAAAAAAAAAACCCTAACTTGCAAGGCTGAAGATGACACTGTGTGTATGCGGGGTGCACAGGCGCGTGCGCGTGGCACCAACACATGGTTATTATGCCCCCGAGCGAGGCTGGAGACAGCTGCACAGTCGTGAAGTCAGTGGAGAACAAAAAGAAAAAAAAAAGCGTACTGAATGCGATTTCTCTGAATCTCATGCTCATAAAATGGTGCCTGGTGGCCTGGTGGAACTATTTCATCAACAAACACATCATGTGACATAACAGATAAATGATTTCAGGGCCTCCGCTCCTCCCCAAATCACAATCTAGTCCCAGATGTAACAGTTATCGGCGTACAGAGCATAGCGGTGCCGTCTAGGTCTTTGAGAGGCCTTGCGTGCGTATTTGTTGGATGATGAAGTGAAGGTGAGTTGAGGTGAGTAGCGTTACAAACCCTCCAAAACCATCTTCAATCTGCTTCTCACTTCAGAACAAACTGTTTTGCTTTCAGCAGTTAATCTCGCCCCGAGAGTAAGTGAGAGTCGTGGGCTTGTTGGCAGGTGTCATTACCCGACAGCCCGTGGCAGCGAGGGATTCGCAAACAGGAAGTGATGATATTACATTTCTCCCCCCAGGCTGCGGATTCCTGTCAGGTCTGCGGGAACGCTGTTATTATCATCACAAAAGCACTCATTTGTTCATCAGCTCCAGCAGCCGCAGCTATTACTTTGCACGGCGAAGATTAAAACAAGAATAGCCGACATTTTTCATAACCCTCCTTCTAGTGTAATATCTCCTGAATAAAAAAAAAAAGTAGTTTATATATTTAATTCTGTGTTTTTGAGTAGATTTGGGGAAGATTAATATTTTGGATAAAGTGAAGAGAAATGAGAAGTGATTTCCCCTGAGGTGGCGCTGCAGGCTGCAGCAAGGAGCGCTGCTGGTTGATTACACCAGCTAGAGTGAGCCGTGGGTGGGGAAGCGAAGAATGGGAGTGCCCTCCCTGGCCTGCGAGGAAGAGATCCATAATCTGGGAATAAGTTAATCCCGTAATGACTTCCGAAGGTGGCCGAGTCGGATTGGCTTTCCTGGCTTGGAAAAGAAATAGAAGGTAAAGGAAAAAAAAAGGGAGGGTGAAGGAGATGGATGATGAGAATGGAGAAAGGTGGAGTGAGGGCTTGATACCCCCCCTCCACCTGGGGCAGTGTAATTATATCTGAGGATGAGATAAATGTCCTTTTAGAAACACTCTTGCATACACACACATGCATGCATACACGCACACAAGCACACAACGATCCCAGGTAACGTATAGATGTTCCAGACCTTGGGCATTTCTCCACAAGTCTCCAACTGTGTGAGTGATTTCTCTAAACTGCACCCCTGGGCCAGCGTATGAGCATAAGCCAGCCTGTCAAGAAAGCGGGACGCACATTTGGTTAACTTCCCAGTGCAGAAACACTCACACATGCACACACAAGCAATCTGGGGAGCGTGGGCCGGCAACGGTGTGAAAGGGAAATGGGTGATAAAATCCTCATTTTCCTTCATTGCCCGGTCGTTTGTCTTCGTCGAGCAGGCTGCTCGCCAGTCATGGAAATGCTGGCTGGCAACGAGAGCTGAGTCACGTCAGTCGTTCATCGATCTTTCGACTGTTTACTGTTACTCTCACTCCCTATTTTGTTATTTCTTTCGCTCTGCTGTCTAGCTTGTTGCTGTTTCTCCTGTATAGTATGACATCACACTATTTTTTTTATTTTTTCATCTTCTTTTCCTATTGCCTTTTTTCTACTTCTGGCATTAATTTCTGGAAATATTGATAGGGTGGAGGACTGATTTATTTTAAGTAAGTATGCTGACAGAACAGAATGTTCACAACCCAAGACAACATTTTAGTATAAAGGTTTTGTCAGCTGAGGGTTTTCTCCGTAGAAAAGCAGGACTGGCAATATTTGTCAAAGTGAAAGTGGAGAACATTGGATGTAAACTGTATCTGAAAAATGCAGCATGCAGCATGAATTCAGCAGAGCAAAAAGCCTTTGCTAATACTGAAAATGTCTTCAGCCTGTAGATGCAACCTTGTTTCGTACCTGTTTGCTTGATTTATTCAAGGGAATTTCATGTTATTTCACCAGTCATTGGTTAGTAATCAGGAGCTGTCCCAGTAGGGTGTATGTGAAGTAAGACAACATCACAGCTCCCCAAAAAGCGAAATGAAAACACCTAAACCGTTCTCCTGGAGGCCTGCTGCAGATTCCAACACAAACCCAGCCTCCTCCGTGTTAGTAGATGGGACACAACCCAAACTAAGATTGTATCTGACATTTATCACTCATGTGTGGTGCTGTGTTCATTTATCTAGTAAGTCTAGTTTTGGCAATTATTTTTATTTATTACGTTTATTTAATAGAAAAAAAAGAATGTTTACCTTATAAATATCTGTTTATTAGTCTCCAATTCTTCCAACAAAGTGATGCATTCTCATAAACTTAGAATGAATCCCTTAAAAATACACAGGAATAGGTGCTGATCTGCCAAAGCAGCTTGAATACAGCTGTTGAGATGGACCTGGTAGCCTGGCTGGCCCTGGGTGGGTCCGGGATGGGCGTGAGGTTCTGGGGGCGCTCCGTCTCTGGGCTGGGGCCCGGGCCGGGCCTCGGGGGCTTGGATCCTGGTTGGTGTGTTGCCGGGGTTGTGGGCGGGTGGGTGCATGGAGGCCCGGCCCTGGAGCAGGGTGCCGCCGGTGCGTCGAACCGCCTGGGGGGCTCTTCAACTGGTGGGGGAGATTGTCACATCTTGCAGGAGCTTTCTTCTCTTCAGGAACTCTCTGCAGGAGGGGGAGATACAGGAGAGGTGGAGGAAGATCTCAGCCTGGGCGTTTACTGTCTTATGTAGTCTGGAAGATGAGCGGATGGTGGGGTGGGTGCAGTTTTCTCTGTGGTGGGGTTGGGTGGACTGTCCCGGGCTCTGTGGGGCCGGGAGGCGCTGCTGCACTGGGCCCCGGTCTGGATGGGCCTGGGCCCCCTTTCCCTGGCGGGTCGCGGAGTGTGGGAGTGCCTACTGGGGTCAGCGGGGGAGCTGGCCCCAGGGAGGGGTTACCTGCCCCTCCCTTCCTTCCCTCCCCATCTCCAGCTGCCTCCCTCTTCCCGCTCCACCACAACCACCCACACATACAGGGCCTTGGAGTAGGGGTATGTCAGCAGGGTGCAGAGGAGGCTACCCCCCCCCTCTGTCCCCTTCTGGCTGCCTCTGCCTCAATTTTATCCCACAACTTAGACATTCACATTATTCACACTCTCATTACACATACATATAGGATCTTGGGGGTGGGCACAATCACGGAGTCCAAATTACCATCAGGGTGTACACCTCACCCCTGGCGTCGTTGCCCACCTCTCAATTTTAAATACACTTAGACATTGAGGGCTATCAGGAGGGACTATGCGCTTACCTGCTGCTCCTTGGCAGGTAGCTCCATGCCCTCCTGGGTTTTAATTGCACCTTAGAACACACATGCATCAACACTACAATGAGCGGGTGGAGGGAGGTTTGGAGTCTTCTCCCACCCCCATTCTCTGCGGCCTGCTGGAGCGGGAGGGCTAGGTGGAGTTGGCCGTCTGACTGCGGTCTGGAGTGTGGGGCCTCCCTGCTGCTACGGAGTCGGGGTGGTCTGCCTCTCCCCACCGCAGGGAAAAGGGTAACACCACCTGGGTCTGGGTGCAGTTCCCCCCTCCAGGGGCAAGGGTACCTAGACCCGGTTTGTAGAGTACGCTTGGGGAGTGTGATCATGTGTACAGCGTCTCTTTATGTCTGTCTCCACGTTGGTTGAGTGTGGAGTGAGTGCATATGAGAGCATGAGGGGGGGAATGGATGTTTGTGTCTGTATGTGCCTGTATGTCTGTGTCTATATGTCAGGTTGGGTATCAGACGCCACCTCTCTGGGGACACCTCAGGCCCTCCAAGGTTTGGAGGCCTATCTCCACCTACCACCACTTCCCCTGCCGGTGGCGGACTCCCTCAGGTGTCGGTGCGTTGGTGGTTCTTTGTGTCTGGGGGTGGGCGTCCAGGTACACACCGGCTCACTCCTTGGCGGCCGCTTATCGGGGCCTGGAGCCTGGGGCTCGCTCGGGCCCCTTCGGGGGTGGGGTGCCCCCGGCCTCTCGGCCTGGGGCTCGGTCACTCAGGCGCAGCTGGCTGCCGGCGGAGCTCACGGGCGCGTCACTGCAACTCCCCCTGGCTTCTGCTCCGCGGCTGCTGAGTGAGCCCTCATCTGGGACTCTCCTCAGCTCTTACTGGAACAGTGGCGCGGCTGCCCCTCTGTTGGTCTTCCATGGTTTCTTGTGTTCTGGGGGCCTCTGGATGTCTGGAGTTTTGATCTCCTCCATACCTGCTTCACACCCTGGAGGACGGGGCTGTGGCCCCCCCACACTCCCTAACAGATCGTTACATGGAGAAACCTTTGGAATACAAGCGCGCTGATCCACACAGGTATGCACACGGGTGTTCACTGCTCGTAGACCCAAATTACACCTTTCTTGGCTGCTACCTCGAAGCACATCTGTCCTGCGTGCTGCACAACAACATTGAATATTTAGTATTTACTGCTGTTTACACTTAGCTAGATTAATGCGATGGTGTTGTGTTTAGTATGTTGCTTTGTTTCTTTTTTTTTGTCTTTTTTTGCTTGTTTTCTATTCTTCTCTCAACAGGTGATCCAGGAGATTTTTTTTTTCTCTCTCCCCCCTTTCTCACTGTCCCTCTCCCCTTCTGTTTTTCCTTTCCTTCCTCTTTCTTTCTCCCTTTCCTATCTCTCACTCATGTCTGTCCCGTCTGTAACATCTGAAAATAAAATATAATAAATAATAAAAACAAAGATCGACCAAATGGACCAATACGGCAAGGCCATGATGATCCGTTTGGCAAAGTAAATCCATTGGGTATCCTTGTTGGTCTTCAGACAACAATTCTGATGGCTAAAGAACCAAATGGGAGAGGCGGAAAAAAAAAAAGAAAAAAAAAAAAAAAAGAGATGGACATTGCTGTTCCACCTAATTATGTTTTAAGTATGTGGCTTGAGACCAGCCACATATGTGGGAGATCAAAAGCAATGGAAAAAAGACCTTGTAGGTATTAATGTGTCCTGGAGGAAAATTGTAATTCATATCTGCACCTTCAGACACCTTCAAAAGTGAAGGTTCATACCTGTATGTTCTCAGTATGGAAAAAAACAAAGTTACATAAACTTCAAAGAAAATGTTACTAAAACTGGCTAACAGATGCTAACAAAAGCTAACAGTAGCTAACAGACGCTAACAAAAGCTAGCACTGGCTAACCGTAGCTAACAGAGGCTAAAAGCTAACTTTACTTCAGTATCGTTGTCATTGGTATCAAGTGAGCTTCATTGGTTCATCAGCTCGTTGACTCCTTTTATAAAGTTTTACAGCTTCCTTCAGATTAACTAGATATGGACACATCTCCAAAAGTTGATTCTGTTCATCTGGACGTAGCATTTTCAGTGACTAAGCGAAAACCTGTAGTGATCCCGTATGTGTCATGAGTATTGGAACAGTTGAGACACATTTTTTCTAAACACCGTGTCTCTGTGGCTTTAAAACCCCAAAACACTCTGCGCCAAACGTTGGTCCACCCCAAGGATCGGATCCCCCGACACAAACAGAGTAACATAGTGTACGCTGTGAAGTGCCAGGAGGATTGCCAAGATTTATACCTCTGACGAAGCGGATGGCACAACACAGAATAGCCACCTCGTCAGGTCAGGACTCTGCAGTATATTTACACCTACAGGCCAATGGACGCTCTTTCATTGATGAGGATGTACACATCCTGGACAGGGAGGAACGCTGGTTTGAGCGCGGAGTCAAGGAGGCCATTTACGTGAAAAGGGAGAGACCATCTCTGAATCCAGGATGGGGCCTAAGGGTACATCTTTCGCCATCTTACAATGCTGTGATTGCAGCCATTCCCCAACTCTCTGGGAATGGTACTCATGGCCATTGGTCAGTGGGCTTTGATCAGTGGTTGTTGATCAATGGTCATGAGAATTTGCATAATCATCATAAAGAAACTGACCTCCCAGCTCATTGTTCCTTCAGTGGTGCTAGTTCCAGTCATTATGCAAATGTGCTGTTTATAAGATTGGGGAAACCTGCAGTCAGCTGAGACTGAAGAAGTCACTTGGATGAGTTATGAAACTTTTCTCCCACTGAAAATGCTAAGTCCAGATGAAGAGAAACAACTTTTGGAGATTTACTTACCTGGATGATTGAGCATGCATCAAGATGTGGACACATATTGACAGTTGAGGTAAACGGCACGCTGACAGTTTACACTTAACTGGCTGAGTTAACACCAGCTAATGCGACATCGCAATGCAGCTGATTGAAATGAAAACCTCGACTTTGTGGGGGTCAAAGTTTGCAGAACTACGAACGCAGCTGGAATCCACAGGTGTGCGTGTTCATGGAGCTTTTCACCTGCTGGATATCACTACCTGAGAAGTTTAACTCTCTTCAGAACATTGCAGAGGCCTTATTGACAGTATTTGGCTCTACATATCTGTGTGAGCAGATTTTCTCTCACATGAAGAGGTGTCCTCAGGTGGCCGTCTGAATGCTGGACACTCGGAGACCTGTGTCTCTGAGTGGGAGACCAGAGATCACATTAACATGTGTATCTCTGTATTAACAAACATGCCATATTGGCCCAGTTTATTTTTCTTATCATTATTGTGAGGAGACCATGAATAGCATTTGCATTTTCTGTTGTACAGTTCATTTGCTCTTCTTGTTATATACAAAAAGTGTCTTTTTTTTGTTTCCAAATAGCTGACAACTATTCGCTGATAGCTGCCAACATCTGCGAACAAATATAATTCTATAAAGTTGTTCTATATAGTGCGTAACTGTTAATATAGAGCGTTATTACATTTATTGCTAATGCAATCATATGGCACATTGACTTCTGAGGAAATTTTAGACAGCACTCATCATCAGAAAGGTTGCCAAACCCTGTTCTATGGTGACCCCTTGTGAATAAGGAAGCAGCTGAAAGTGGTTGTATCTGTAACTATTTCAAACAGAAATGCAGTCAATTTGTTGCACATACTGAAGTATGCAATTAACTGAACTGATGGTTGTACGCTAAAAAAATGAGAGGCCTGTTTGTTTCAAACTATTACTAGTTACTATGAATTTGTTATCGTAAACGGCATCTGTGCCTGAAAGATTTGTCAGTTGCAACAGAGACAATGGGTGGCTTGTTTAGCGAAGGGTCAGGACTGTTCAGCAGCTGGGATTATTTAAAACAATCTGTGGCCTACCAGCAGCTCTAACAAATTTCATTCAAATATGTTTTTTTGCCCTCTCTTAACAAAGAATGTAGTGAATTAAAAGTAAAACTTAAGAACTCCACTCTCCTGCTACACTCTGACTAACCTCCACCATAGAAAAAGTTTCTTCACAGAGGTAAGTCTCTACCTGCTTTGTAGCTAAGACTTTAACCTTTTAGTCTCCCATCTATAAGGCACATCTATAAGCAACATATATCACTTTCTCCAACTAGAGGGAAGCTTCAAGAAAAGTTAAGCCTAAAGAGCAACTTTCAGCTTGTGGAAAAATGCTTAAAAACATCCAATTTTTGTGGGATGCAGGAGTTGAAATGATTGACAAAACTGAATAAAGAACAGGTGCAGATCTGGACGTGTCAAACTGTGTGTCTGAGTAATCAGGTAATGTCGACTAAAAAAGTCGCGAGGTGACGCGAGAGGGACTGTCACCAAATCTGGTCTCACACTGCTGTTTTAACAACCTGCACAGGTGGGGGGAAAAGAAAATGTGTGTATGGGGAGGTTAGTAGCGGTGGCTACATGTAACATTATTGTTTCTGCGCCTATCCCCCCCTCACACACACATGCCCACACACACAACCATGCATACTGAACCTGACACGCCTACACTGTAACACTCCCTCTGGAATCCAGCAAGTCAAACGCTCTTGTGTATGTGCAGGTGAGTGTATTTTCCATCCAGCTGCCAGAGTACATGTGTGTGTGTGTGTGTGTGTGTCTGTGTGTGTGGATCAGAAAGAAGACTTGTACTGTTCGGCTTCTACAGGATGACTCAGCATCATTCAGCCCCCACGGGAACACTGCCTGCCTGTTAGCGCTCAGCTAATAAGACGCTTGCTTGAGCCGATGCATCACCATCCCACCTGAGCACTGCAGAAGGAAGAGGGAGAGAGAAAAGAGCAGGGAGGAGGGAAAGGAAGAAATGCAGATGTAGATATTAGAAGGAGGGGGAAGTGTCTTGAAGATGAGTGCACCTGTCTCCAAGCACAAGCTTCTGCTCACACTCACTGTCTTACTTCTGAGTGCGTATGCGCCAAAAAAACTGAGATATTTTCACTGAGAATTTTATATAAATGCTGCTATATTATGCTGTAAATCATATCGTTTGAAAGATTTTGCATAATTGAGATCCAAGTATGCAGACGTGCATTACAGGCTTTGTTAATCGGCAGGTGAGGTCCAGTAATATTTACACATTGCAGAGAAAACATGTCACTTATTTGTTTGCAGATGAAAAAAAGAAAAAGAAAATTAAATACAGAAACACATTTTTAAATGGTGGGGAAATGCATCTCCATCAGAACCGCTGGCCAGGGTACGTGTGACATCAGTCACTGATTTGAATTCAGTGAGTTCTAACAGAGTTCACGATGTTACAGGCAGCAGCTTTCATGTGTAAATTAGCTCAGCCAGTCTCCACTTTAACAGGTTAGTTAGGCCATCCTTTGAGTCTGTGTTGTGTAGACTTAGGAGAAGGAAACACGCACGGTGGCCGCTTCTATTTCTGTGCTGCCATTTACTATCTGCATAAGGAAAAGGACACGTATACTGGTCGGTTATGCAGTCGGCCTGACCACATACCTAGCGTAACGCCTGCGCAAACTGGCAAAGCATCACTGGCAGCAGTGTGATTTACCCGCTGAGAGACAGCAGGTAATGTTAAACTTCCTCATATATAAAGAACCTTTAAAAAAACCTTACCATGATCTCCTCTCAGTTGTCTAGCAGTAAGCACTTTGCTAAACACAGACATGCTCTCAGTCTCTCTGCCTCATTCACTGCAGTGATGTGGTATCCCTATATAGTAACTCGAATAATAAATGCTACCTGGCATCAATCTTCCCTACCAGTGGCTTCATCTCATCTCTTTCACCTTGTTTTCTACTTAAGTTCATGGCTACTCCTGACTAAAACATCTGTGCTGGTGTAGTATAACAGCAGATGGCAAGACACGTGTCAGTTTAAGCTAATTTTACAGTTATGGATCAGAGAGTTACAAATGGCATTCTCAGGACCTGCAGGTCCTTACAACTGCAAGTGGAATTACCGTATTTTTTGGACCATAAGGCGCAATGTCGATGAACGGGTCTGTTTTCATACATAAGGCGCACCAGATTATAAGGCGCATTAAGCGAAACAATACACTCAAATAATTCAAACTTTACTCAACTCATTCTTCTTGCTTCCTCCATTTTCATACCATTGATTCATTAATGTTGAATTCTCTCACAGCCGCTCTATTCCCATGTTGTTGCAGTATATTAATGACTAACCTCGTATTCTGGATGGATTATCTCAGTTGTTCTCCTGACTGAAGTTTTGGTCCGTTTACTGCATCCTGCCATGAGATTGCATTTGTCCCTAACCTTCGGGAACCCCCGTTAACTTTTATCGAGTGGAAAAAAGTTAGCGTTCATCCTCCAGCTTCACTGTGTTTATGTTATGCTAACATAGCTGTGTCGCTAGCAGTCATGTAGCACATCATTATATACCAGCTAGCCCAACTTCAGAAACCCTACAAACATCACTGCTGTTTAGTTTTCTTCTTCGTTTATGTTGGAAGTGACAGCAGAGCTGTACATTTAAACTTTTCAGAAATCTCTCAGTCAGAACATGCTATATCATGTTTAGGTGGAAACTAGCGAGCTAACTTCCTGCTAACTTCTAACTCCATTAAATGTAATAAATTCTGTTTTTTATGGATTCCTGGATGTGAAACGTAATTGTTACTCCTAGTAAAACAGCAAAGCAGATCATTTTATTAAAGATGAAAGAATTTAGACAGTTTTTAACTCTCAGTGATGCCGCAGTGTTTGTTTGTCTCTCAGACCTGAAGGGGACGGAGTTTTGGACCCAGATTACTCCGCAAGGCTCCCGACTACGGTAGCTGTAATGCTCCGACAATCCATCAAGCGGTGCGGGTTCATAGCTTACCAAAGTCTTACTAAAACATTTTTTGACAGATTTTTGAGCACCGTGTACCACATGAAATCGGTTCGAGGTCAGTAAGCACAACCAGAATTCATACATAAGGCGCACCGTCGATTTTTGTGAAAATTAAAGGATCGTATCGTAAGTGCGCCTTATAGTGCGGAAAATACAGTAAATAGGAAAATGAGGCTCAGGTTGAATTAAAAAAAAAAAAAGAAAGACAAGTGAATATTCAAGTTAGTGGTTCCTACAACAAGCCCATACAGAGTGTGAGTGTGAGAGTCCGTGCATCTATCTGTGTCTTCATGTCTGTGCAATGAAGACACAGATAGATGCATGGACGCACATGCGCACACTCACACGCATGCACACAGACACACTTTCCTAAGCCCACTGGCGATGTCTGGCACATCTGTGTCTGTAAGAACTGGACCGTGTTTTTTGAACAGTTCAACTTTGTGTGCATGTGAGGGTGTGAGAACACGCCATAATGTGCCAGGTCATTTCAGGTCATATTGGAAAAGGTTGTTCATAGTCCAGATGTTATGCAGCCATCCAAGTATCTAGTCCAGCAAGGCACAGACCCAAAGAATTCAGTCACATTGGCCCCATTCTCACTGCAAAAAGGGGGGAAAATGCAACAGTGGAGCAATAACACTTTAGTGCATATAGAATTTTGCAAATTAAGAAAGAAGAGTTTTAAAACCCACAGAAGAAGAACAGATTGGATCTGTGTGAATATAATCTGAACTTTCCTTTGACAGGTGTGTCACTGGGAGACGTGTTAATAGGCTTGAGGATGAAAGTGCATTTTCCCTTCTCAAAGATAAACGCCCTTAGAGGCCACTGCACACAAACACATCCTTTGGAAACACAGACTTCTACTGTCTCCACTGCAGCATTCCAGTGTGTTTATGCAGACTCTGTAAAGGAAACACAAGCAACAGAGAAGGAGTGCACAGGATGAAGCAAGCAGGCATGCTCTGAGCTTGTATTTAGGTGTCGCTTTTTTTCTTGTCACTGATGATGTGTTTGTCTTTCTATAACACGAAAACCTCATACCACTGCAAGGGTTTTTACTTCTGACCCTTCATATATACTGACTGAATATTTATATACCCTTTTATTGGCACAAACCCAATGTTCTCATGGCCACATTGAAAAGCAGCAACATGGTGTTTAACTTTTCCTTCTAAGCAGAGTCACAAATAGATCAGGACTGCCACTAAGGTGGGAAAAAAAAGAAAAAAAAAAAAAGAAAAAAAAAAAGAGTCTTGGTTGTTATTTAAAGATGCTGGTAAAGTGGGCCGCAGGGATCCAGGACCATTCAAACAAAGTCACCGTCCACCCTCAGCTGATTTCTACTGATACACTTCAGCTATAAGTTACACTAATTTATACAATTTGGTGATGAAAATCGTAAAACACTCAAATCGCCAATAAGTTACTGCAGTGAAACCTCAGTTTTATTTACCTACTTCACGGTAGTTTAGTGCTCCTGCAGCAATCGTGATAACCAGCGTGACTGAGGAGGACACTGAGCAGACGGGCACGTGCAGGTCAGAGTTTTGGAAAACATTCATAAGCTTGTTCAGCTAGTTTTAGAGCGTGATCCTACTTGAAAACTGCCAAACTAATGGAAATGTGTTGAAGATGTGTTGAGGTCACGTTCACAGTACACTGTCCTAGTGTGCAGTCTCTCCTGTTTGTCTCCTGCTTTGCCTCTGCAATTTAAGATTAAAATTTTTGGACTTTTATAATTGTGGCTACATTTCTCTATGAGTGTACAATGCGTATATGACTGTAAATATGATTGCTATCCTAGAAAAAGAAAGCTACGTGATTTGAACCACAATTCCCCCCACCTCAGTCAAAGTTTGCCCGTCCCGTGTCTGCTGACGACCCTGTGCTGCTAACACAACATAGCACTTTGCAATCATCTGCACATACAGCATGCTAACGCAAAGCTAGCAAATAACCCAGAGGGATGATGAAGTCAAGTGAATGCTTACCCCAGCCAAACAGCCAGAGCGTGAAGTATAAGCAGCATACTGCATTACTGTTCAGAAAGGTAATGTGTAATGTGTAATATATTTCTTTTTTGTAGCATCAACCCCAACACTACTCCTAACATAACTCCTCCTAGAAGAATACAGAAAGAGGACCACGATTTTCAGATTTAAAGAGATGAAGAACACAGAGTTGACCCTGGCTCTCTGCAGATGCTTCACAGTAAAAAGCATCCAGATATTTTTCTGATTCATGGCAACTGAAGTGCTTACTGTGATGTACCATGTTTGCAAGGGTCCAGGTTCATGATACCCGAGTCTAAGGGCTATTCTATTTTTACCCATGGAAGTACTTGGTCATAAACTAAAGCGCTTGACAAAGTAAACGAAAGTTACCACGAGTCGAGCTAAGGTGAGCATAAATGTCCCAATTTTTGTCGGCCCACTCAATAATTTTACTCTCAGCCTAATGATGCTGTGATAGTGTACACTCTGCATTATTTGTTGCGATATTTCAAACAATGCGCTAACACACAAGTCAAAACAACTCTCTTTACACAAAGGTTTAGCAGATAAAAGTACTGTTTGAAAAATAGCACAAAGTCCAAATGATTCACAATTAACCTGGTCAAAAAACTGCAACACCACAGATACTGCTGGAGTCTGTCACAACACCAGCAAAGCACATCCACTGATTACACTGCTTGCCTGGCAAGGCAAAATAATCTGCAGCAGTAAAACAGGAAGGCTTTAATTAGATGTGACTCTACACTGCGTGGTGACAGCAGTAAAATTCTCTCTGCTCACCGCTGTGTTGATGAACACCATAAGGCTAAATAAGGTGTGTGTGTGGAGGAGCCTTGCATCCACCTCATGAATTATAATGTAAGCTGTCAGACTGAGGGATGGTAAGTGACCAGTTCATGTCAGGACGGGACAGCTTGCTGCTTGATTACAACCCTGCCTGTATTGCAGACACACACACACACACACACACACACACACATTGTGACCACCTACTTCAAACCAGGGTGGGGCAGGTCCTGCTGTAACTCCAGGTCCTGTCTTGTTCATTAGCATCACATCAAAGAGAATTAAAAAATAAAAAAAGATAATCACAGTATTAGAAGAACTTTAAAACTCTTTTGTGGACTCACAACACCAATAAACGAATAACACACTTGTCTCCATCCTCCTCCTCCTCCTCCGACCCTTCTGTCCTAGGTGGTAACTCTCCTCAAACCTGTGTGTGGGTGGTCTGCGTTTGTCATTCGTGCGCACCCTCGAGTGTGTGTATGTGATTTTGTCTGTGCCTCCAATCATGCTTGGCTGCATCTGCGTGTTGGTGGTTGTGCCTGCGTGTTGCCGGTGAATACAAGTGACAGTTGGTATCAGACCATAGCTGGGAGAGCACCAAACAGGCAACATGGTATTGGGGGGGCTGGGGAAGGGAAATGAGAGCGAGAGACTGGGAGAGATCACCTGAGGGGCTTTCCATTGTGCCGGGCGAGACGTGAAGGTCATGTCGCTAAGCATCAGATCAGGTGGGCTGCTGGCCTGGGTGTGGTGCCTTTGTGTGTTTCTTAAAGAATGGTATCATGAAAGGCTCTCGAGGCATCTCAGCGTTTCTTTGTTCGTTCAGTTCAGTTTGTCTGCTAGAAGCAAGAATGATAGTCCTTTTTTCACAAGGGATTCTTGAAATGTATCAAACGCACATCTCCTCCATCATCATTTCGACTTGTTATGAGTGTCAGAAAAGTGTTGCACGTGCTCTTCATTTAGTTTTACGGCAGCAACTTTAATCAGCCAATGTGGTTTCGGACCAAATTTTGTTAACTAGCTGCTCGCTGTGCTTAGTATGATGAGAACGAGAAGGATTGCAAACATGATCAGGGAGGCAAGATCAGTTTTAGCGGTTTATTTGAGAGAGATTTAATCTTACAAAAAACAAACACAAAAGAGAAACAACCAGAGATCGAACAGCCGACACACAAAGCAAAAAAAGAATACATCTGCGTGTGAAAAGGCCAAGAAACTCGGTTAAGATGGCAAGTGGAGATATACGGGGTGATAAGTGGTGAATTGCGGTGAGTGTGTGAGTCAGGCCGCAGACATCCGGTGGGTGGATTGGTTGCAAAAAGATGCAGGAGTGAAAAAGCACAAACTAATTAGAGCTCAGACAGGAATGGTGGCAGTTAACTGATTGGGATTTTTCAGCCATGGGCCAAATATTTCTCTCGGGAAACGCTGGAGACTGAAAATGGAGCTGCAAAGAGAGCCAGCTCCACGTAAATGATGATTTTGAATTGTAAACAAGCAACTGTGTGCCAAAGTGTTTAACTTCTCTCCACTGCACTTGGAGCGTGATGGTCATGATTACTGACCCCAAGTAGTCTATAATTGTGTTATCTATCATGGTCTAGGAATGTGAGGGTGAAGCCAGACACAGCGAGACCCAGAATTGGTCAGCTAGGTGGGGCACATAGCTGGAAGATAGTGGGAGACATGGGCCAGTTAGAGACACATCAAACCAACCTTAGACCATCATGATCTTTCAGTGCTCTAGGATGACGCACTGGAGGATACACATAAGAAGGTGAAGTACACTGACGCTATATTTTTAGAGTTTGCAGCTATGTTAACATCAAGGTCGGTGGAGATCTAAAGGAAAACCCTCCAACAAGAAAAGATGTCCCTAGACCTGATGAAAAATGGTAGCTGGTGGCTCTTCCTGAAGGGAAAGGCACGCAGAATCTAGCAGCATTTCTTGGGGATGCAAAGTCCTAACAGCAGGAAATCACTTAGAAATAACCAGTAATCCCTTTTATGTCCACTGAAACATAGCATACTCTACTACTTCTGGTGATAAATTCACATCTCAATTCCGTGCATTCAAGTCCCACTGGATAACCATGAGTAATGGACTTCTTAACTCCTGAAAGGTGATACAATATTTTCATTTGACAACAACAAAATTAGGTTAAATGAAGGAAAGGGTGATAAAATCATATTACACAGACCTGAGAGTCAGTTGTACTGACTAGACCGGATAATGCTGTAGCTACAAAAAGCTCAATTGTGAGTCAGGGAAGAAGAGTGGCACGAAGAGGGAGAAAATGTTCTGACTGCAGAGCAAAAGGGATCCTGGCTTGCTTGAAGTTACCTTGATATTCTTCATAAAAGTTCCCTAAAATAAAATAGTATTTGTGTGTCTGTATCCGTGGGCGTGCGTGAATCTGTCAGTGAATCATCAAGTCTCCTCTCTACCAGTTCAATAAATAACCATTCCCCAAAAAATGCTTTCTTTACTCACAGGTCAATTTCCCCTGCAGTCTGACAGAGAGGACTCCCCAGGGAGAAGGGAATGAGTCAAGGTGTAGAAGCTGCTTTCCAATATACAGAGAGTTGCTCCAAAAGAACCAGAATCATATGACTCACCAGTCACCCAAATATTTCTCCACCTTACCTAACACCTGCTTGCTGCCGTGACCCTCTGTTTGAATAACGATTTGCCTTCTCAAATCCCTATTTCTGATTGAGGCTGGCTTTTATCACACAGCAGTGCATTCAGTTTGATATGTGCTTCATCAGTTAGCCAAATAATTAAAGTGTCATAATCGCTGCAAGAGAACGTACACGTACACGAGAGAGAGATGCTATGCAACTACAATGTTCCCATTTTGAAATTGTGTAAAAAATCAGTCTGATAAATGCAGCTGCTTTTCAAATACAGAAGAGCTTGAAAGGGAGAGGTTTACCAATTGCTGTATATCATGTGTATGTTGGTGAGAGAAAGGTCAAAGAGTAAACGAGAGCACATCCTGTGGTGTTGTGTGCTTTAACGTCTAATGGGTGCTGACAGGTGTAGGTGGAAGAAGCCTGAGGACAGTAAGAGAGAGCTGGGCAGGGGTTTAGGACCAAACACTCCCACGAGGATCAGTACTTGATAATGACAGTATGTTTTGCACTAAGTACCGCAGCAATTTCCTAATGTTGTAAACCTGCATTCTGATCTCTCTCTCTCTCTCTCTCTCTCTCTCTCTCTCTCTCTCTATGTAATGCAAAGGGAAACTGAGAAAGTGAAACACACACACAAAATGTAAAATAAATATATATATATAAAAGCATATAGACTGTACATGGAGATCTACTTGCAGTTTTTCATATGAACAACAGGAGGCGACCGCTTCGTTTCCAAAAAGAAACCCAGTTGTGTATAAATCTGATACAAGCTTACAGTTTGTAGCTGTAGTTTATGGTGCGCACCGTTAGAACCATCGCTTCCTCATCATGTCTGGCTGTCAAATAGTTAAAAAAAAAAAAAAAAAGAACAAAAAATGACCCCCTACCTCATTTTCCTCATCTCTCTTCCTTGACCTGGAAAGCATCATCAGGTCAAAGAAAGATGTGAAGGAGAACTGGTAAGGACTCAGGAAATCCAGCTGCTTTCACCCTGTACTCCTTAACAATGTTATCAAGTTTAATGAGAAGGAAGATGTTTGTTGTATTGAAACTACGGTATCCAGAAGACGGACTACAAAATTCACATTTTACTTCATACTGTGCTCTTACCCTTGTTTTGTGCAGGTCAAATAAAAGAGAACCATCAGAGAAAAATATAAAGCTGGAAGTATAAAGAAAAATGAAGATATTAGCATTTAAAATAAAACAAATCTTATTTTTATATCTGCCTGCTGGTGCGTGATCCAGTGTAATTCCTTTCCAGTTTCTGGTGGATTTCTATGACAATCAATTTTCTTTCGCTATATTCTTTCTATATAGTAAAATTCTCTCCGTCAATCACTCATCTGAGTTAATTCAAAGTAAAAATTAATTCACGATAATCCAAAAAGCCTGGAAATACAATGGACATTGCTAATGCAAAATGAACCTTAAATGCATCTTCACGAGTTAATATAGGTTAATGTTGCTCATCAGAATGCAGAGAGATTATATAGATCTACACATGCAAGTCAATGTCTCAATAAAAGCAAAAACAAAACAGATTTTGTTCAGCGATGCGATCTTTGTAGTAAACCTGTGGGTTTAAAGGCCTGTTTTTGAAAATTCAAAATATATCAGCAGATTATGGAAATTAAAAACACATTCATAATTAACATTTACATAATCTGCACCATCCAATGTTGGATGGTGCATCGCTATTAATTATGGGATGGAATTATCTCATCTACTTTCATTAAAGATAGACCAGTGTGAAGCACTTTTCCTAAGTATTGGGAAAATTCAAAACAGCTCTTATTATGGCTGCCACACAAATACTTCCAGGTCTTTTCACTCAGTTTGGTCATGGATGGGCCAATCAGGCCCGTCCATGACTGATAGTGCGCCACTGTTTCTTAAAATTGGTTATTTCCTAATGTTTCTTTGATGTGTACAGAAAAAAATGATTCATCCCTTGAGTTAGGTGCCTTTTCATGATCTTGTGCCTTTATTTCATGTTATTCATATTATGCGTGACTAACAATTTAGAATTCAGCATATGGTAAAATGGAACTCAACTTGAGAATAAGTGATTAAACTATGAGTGAACCAGAACAATTTAATCATCCAAACCCATGTCAATACATGTCAAAATTTACGCCAAGGTTCCTGATAAAAGATTTAACTAAAGGGACAAGTTGCCATTACCAAGGACTTCTGTTTCTTTATTAATAATTTGGAGAAAATTGTCTGCCATCTAACTTTTGAAACAGTCCAAGATCTGTAACTTAAAAACATCTTAGGGCTTGAAAATGATATATAACAGTATGTCAGCTGTTTAATGGTTATAAGAAGAAATGTACTGAAGAGATAGATATAACCGAAACAGTAAGGGCTCCGAAACAGAACCTTGTGGCACACCGCAGGCAAGAAGTGGGAGTGGGTCTGTACATAGAAGCAACCACAGAAAAGCAAAGCAGACCATGATACACCCACCCAGTATCTCAGCCTATTAAGCACAATGTGACTGTCAACAGTATCAAAGTCAGAGGTCAGGCCCAACATCGGCAAAACAGAACATTTCCCTGCATCACTATGCATTAAAATATCACTGGAGATTGTAAGAAGAGTAGTTTCACGAGAATGAGTGAAAGCAGACCAGTTTTAATCTTCAGCCAAAACTTTTTAAAAATCTTCACAATAAATGTTAATTTTCAGAGAATTATTGATCAAGACCACTTTTCTTTTAAACTGCCTGGCTCCTTAGAAGCAAAATATGAATAAATGAGGAGTGGCTCATGAGCTTTGCAAGGAACTGCACTTTCCAGGCACAATGTGAGCCAACGCTTCACTGGATTACTTTAATTCTTCATCTCTTTCCTTCATATCAATTAAACCTTGCACAACATTTAACAAAGATTACAACACTGTACTGTAACTGCCAACATTGCCTTAATGTTCTTAGCATCCTCCTATTTTTCAAATGAGAATAATGTATGCATCCACAACATCCATTATGTCATTTACATTTCAAAACTTCAGGTGTTACAATATCAGCTATGTGTCTTTGTATGCAAAGCACAAATAGCTTCATAATGATGAAGAAGAGCTTCTGGCAGCCAGATCCTGTTAAAACCAGCTGGGTGTTGTCTCTGTGGCCTCAGCCCAGCAGAAAGCTTCATCTGCCTTTCGGGCTGGACAGAAGGACCTATGTTCACACATTAGTGTGTGACCTCCATTGGTTGACAATGTGAGATTGAGCCACAGGCTGCAGGGAGGATGTGTTGCGTTTGTATCTGCAGCGTGGACAGAGCTTTGACATAAAGGCTTGCACACATGCGGACACAAACAACACACACATTCACAGTTTTGAAATCTAAACACACCATAACACTTTTAACACCTTCTTTCAAATCCCCCGAAAATCCCACAAGTAGGCGGACACACAAGTGCATGCCGACACATGCGCACAGATAATGTGTCTTGATAACATTATGAATGGATGAGTGAACAGCTTCATAGAACAGTGATTACTGGGTTCTGTGTGTGGAAGGAAATAGATTAGTCACTGCCTGAGCTCTCTCTCTTTTAATAACACAACATATAAACGCTGCTTCATGCTGTCTGAGTGGAGGAGGGGGGGGGGGGGGGGGGGGAGGGTCTCAAAACGCTATGCAAGGGCTCCAAGGAAACTGCTTTTTAATAGAGCACAGCACAAAGTGAAAACAATATGAATTACTGCGATATCTGCTTCATACCCCCTGAAAATGTCTGCTTTAGCTTATTAAACAAATCTGAAAAAGGATTTTTAATAAACACCTACATTACTGTGAAAAATCACAAAGGCTACTATTACAGTCACATTTGTGTGACTGTTCTTTTGTGCAGCTTACTCAAAGCCTCCAATAGACGTGTCGTTAAAGACAATCATTTTAAAGAAAGTGCCTCCAAAAAAAAGAAAGAGAAATAGACTGCAGCAGCCTCACTGAGTTTCCTTGAAAGATGTGAAACTCTAGGAGATGAAAGATTGAATAGAAAGAACGGACCTTGGTCAGGTGTTAAAAGTGCTCTCCCCCATCACAGGTATATTTTGGACAGATGGGAGATGAATCCTGCCCTTTAGCAATTCTTATGCAATGTCATATTTTTCTAAAAGGATGCACTAGCAGCAAGGACAGACCGATAACAAGCTGCTGTTTGGATGCGCTCATAAAAATCCACAATTTTTCAACAAAAAAAGCAATCATGGCAAAATTAGAGAACAATCAGATTGCCTGATTTATAAATGGGAGGAGTTAAAATGGACCACGGTGTTGAAGCTGGTAATGAGTTTGACATTATTTTGTCTCACAGAAAACACAAAGACATCACGCTGACGAGCGTGACGCCTCGCCTAATCCCACGCCGGTGCTGATGAGAAGTTGTCCGACAGCAGCGGACACACGCGCGCGCGCGTACATGCGCACGCTCTCACACTAAAAGGTGGCAGAGAGACAGCGGCGACAAAGGGTCTTGTTTATTGAAGGAACTTGAGAGGTGACAAATGAAGCATGAAATGAGTCTCTCGCACACAACGCAGAAATACCAGGTAGTGTGGCGCGAGAGCGCGGAGAGAGAGCGGGTGAGCAGCCAGAGTCGCTGGGAAAATGCTTACAAAACATACAGATAAAAAGAATCAATTTCATGGGTCGTGATAGCAAACAGAATGTAGAGGCATCTGTACAACAGATTGCGTGACCCAGTTTATGGGGGTTAGTGGGCTTGTGTGTGCAGCAATCTGGTTTTTGAATGGGGACTAGTAAACCAGCAAAGACAGAGTTTGGAAACCTCCAGATGGGGGTCTGCTTTAGAAAATCCCCCCCAGGCACTTTTTAAGAAATAAAAATATGTTCTAAAAGTATTTTCAATAATAATTTGTCTGATATGGGTTTTTCACATTTTCCTCCCACACTGCAAAATTACAGAATGTATGACTATGCTGGACATCATTTTCTACACAGACTCTTTTAAGAGGAAACGGTCTTACAAACAGTGGTTAAATTAATTATAATTTGATAAGGTTTGTTTCGAATTATAATTCTACATCAAAATGGGTTAATTCTTTGTTAACTCTGTATTTTTTTGTGATGTTACACCTGACAGGTGTTGGGACCACTGAGAGCGTCAGGTGAGAAAGACAAAGTGGGAGAGAAATCAGTCTTAAGAAAAAGGATGAAAACAAAGTTTTATTGCTCAGGAGAAATTAAGCAGAAATGAAAAGCACATTTACATGCACCATCAGCCCCCACATTAGGAGGAAGGTGGCAGGAGGGGGTAGGTGAATGATCTATTCCTGTCAGGTGACCTACTGTGCTGAAAAGGAAAATAACTTGATTTGAAAGGGCACGGAGCAATACACAGTGTAACGATGTATTGGAACTGTCATCAGAATTTTAACGAAACCAAGTTACAAAATCTGACTTTGTCTCCTAATCAAGACAATTACAGCAACAAACCCGGGATGTTTAAGTTTAAGGAGGGCACAGCCTTCGTGTGCAGCCTTAGGGGTGAAAAGAAATCCTGCTAATGTGTGAGAGTGAAGGCCTGAGCCGTGCTGCATGGAAACGGGTGTGACACATGCAGATGGCTTTGAGTGTAATGCTGCCATCTATAGGTAGGAGTAAATTTCTGCTGATGTTTCAGCAAACAGCACACACACACACACACACACACACACACACACACACACACACACACACACACACACCTCTTCCTCTAACACACTCTCAAAGTACAGCAGGAAAGAAGCCATCGCTGTACTGTATTCATCCACGATTCATGTTCCACCATAATATATAGAGCACAGAGAACAGGGGACACATTCCATTTAGCTTTAGCTCTTCTCTCTTTAGCCATCACAGCAAGGCCCCCTCTCTAAAAGCCAACATAAAAACCAGTACAAACATGTTAACTGGTAACCAAAAGCTAGCATTCTTTAAGCAGACACAATACAAAAAGTGTTTAAATGCATCTAATGCTTCTTAAGTTGTTCACTTATACCTCAGCATGTATCAAAATCCATCTCCTGCCTGCAACATAACCTTCACGATACACATCACACCATATTATGCAGCTACACTCATTAAAACATTACAAAGTCCGCACTACACCTCATCGCCCTCCTCCTCTAACTAAAGTTGACCGCATAAGACCCGCAGGCCGCTGTTGATTGGCATTCAGTTGCCCTGCTGGCACTGACCAGCTTCTCACCTGGCTGACTCCCTGCCAGCAGGTAAAGAGAGACAGAGCTTCATTGAGAGGTCCTTCACCCTGTCACTTATCTTCTACCACACACACCTCCTGTCTTCAGGGTCTCAGCTCACACACAGCACCCAAACTCACGCGCACTCGAAGGAGTCACGTCTCCTCCGGCTCCATACGTGAAGGAAACTAAATATCAATTTCCCTTTGCTGTCATAACTAGCTGCATTTGATGGATTCAGCCTACACGCCTATCATCAGAGTCAAATTGATCACGGTGCGGCTGATGTGCATCGTGCGGCAGAAAGAGAAAGCCTTTCTGGAGAGTGACTGATAGCTGAAGTGAAGGCGGCTAATTGGAAGTTTAAGGTAAAATCACGCTGTCAGTAGGAGAGGAAATTGGCTGTGTTTAATTTATGCTCTCTAAATGATTCCCAGCTGAAGCTACAAGATGAGTGTCGGCACATATAGGATTTTTTTTTATGTTTCTTTTGGAGTATTAATAACAAACAAGGAGCGGAAAAACAAAGCAGAAGAGCTGAAAGGAAAATTGAAAACGATTTGATGTATTGAAATCAAATATTCTTATCGGTGCTTTTATAGGGTTCCAGACTGAGACGCATCATTTCGCTGCCTCAACTTGCAGCGAGCCATCTTCAATAGAAATTCACCATGTAACGCTGCTTTTGTCCAAGTGATACAAAGGCTCGTGCCTGTCCCCAGTTAATCAAAGCTTCTGTTGACACAGGAAGTCTTGTGGCGTACACCATGGCAGTGGGGTTCGGTGTGTGTGTGTGTGTGTTGACGGGTGATCCACTTCTCCTCTCACTGCCTCCCTTCCCTTTGTGTGACAGACAAAGCCGATAGCACCCCGTCTATCTGGGAAGATAGGATCATTATACAAACAGCGCCCAGCCATTATTGACACTACGCTTGTGTGACTGCACTGATGGCACAGAGAGAGCGTTAGTATGTTTCAAGCATGTAAAATATGTCAGTATTAATAACTTCTTGAGATATTCCATTTACCCTAACCACTTATCCAGACCTAGGTCACACCTAAACGTCAAGAGGGAGGATACACAGGACGGATCGACTGTCCATCGCTGGCCCAACGCACAGAGAAATACATACTCACATTTACACACAAAGCCCATTTAAAATCATATCCTTTTAGGCTGTGGGACTGAGTGAGAGGTATGTGACTTTCACAGCTGTGACACCAGTTTATGAGGGGAAAACAACTCTGGAAGTCCCTCCTACAGTTTGTAGGAGGCCCAATTTGTTAAGAAATAAACAAGCAGTCATGCTTTTAGGAAGTGCTGTAGATAGATCTACAATCTATACATATCAAAGCACCTAAACACTAAACATCAGTACTATGTGATGCTACAGTACTAATATCGATACTGGATACTCCATAATTAGCTAACACAGCAAAACACACCTTAAAGCTTTTCATTTATTTTGAGCTTTTTTTTTTAATGGAGACTTGTTTAATATAAATGATACCAATACCAGCACTAGTATCGATGGAATCAATATTTGGATTGATCAGCCCACCTCTGCTAAACCTTCTAACTGTGAGTGCTTGAAGATCAAGTCTCAAAAGACAGCTATCTCTAGCATCCTCTTGTGTCACAACCAGTGTTGGTCAAGTTACTTGAAAAAAGTAATCAGTAACTAATTACTGATTACTTCCCCAAAAAAGCAATCCCGTTACTTTACTGATTACTTATTTTCAAAAGTAATTAATTACTTAGTTACTTTTTAAAAACACGATTTACAACCTGAAGAGGTGATAAAGCGATAGATCTTTCAGCCCAATTCTACTTTTTCTACATAATCCATCATACAAAATGTAATCAAATGGAAAAGTCCCTTTTTAAAACTTGTTTTATCAGTTTTAATCTTTTAACTTTATGCATCAAGCAAAAATGTAATTATATTCATTCTCTGACTTGAATAAATTAGTTTAACATTTAAACCTATTTTCTACACATTCCAGCACATAAAATAAAATATTTTTTGTGTTTACACTCACTCTTTCAAATAGATGCAAGTAAAACACAGCAGAAAATAAATAAAATCAAAGACTAGCGGTCCTTTTGCTCTATTTTCACCTGTAAAGCAGGACTGCGGTAGGCGGAGGTTTACCCTGGTGCAGGTGTGCCGCAGCGGTCAGTGGAAGAATCCACGAGTTTCTCTGTGAGTTTCCCATTACGTCATAGCGCACTTGGTGCTTGCTTGGAAGTTTAGGGGTTGTTTTCGCTGTAAAAAGAAGTTTTCTTCCCACGCACGATGGACGCTAATGTTTTTGTCACTTTTTATGGAATCAAACTCAAAGTAAGGTCAGTACTTCCACGCTTTAAACGCTGCACGCTCATACTCTCTCCGCACTCGATATATTATCCATTGTTGATCTGCACACAGCTGTTGTCACTAACGGCGCACTCGCTTACGTCACTGTCATGAGACATTCTCGCAAAATATCACGGTTTTAGTAACGCAGTAACGCAGCGTTCCTACGGGAAAGTAACGGTAATCTAATTACCGTTTTTGCAATAGTAATCCCTTACTTTACTCGTTACTTGAAAAAAGTAATCAGATTACAGTAACGCGTTACGCGTTACTGCCCATCTCTGGTCACAACAACCCTCTGCATGTCCTCCCTTCATGTCCACCATCCCTCCTCTGCACATGTCTGAACCATTTCCGGCTCACCTCTCTAACTTTGTCTCCAAACTGCACAACCTTATCATCTTCAACTCCACCTCCTGTCTTTCACTGAGTTGTTAAAAATGAAACCAAACCTAAAACTCACACTAAGATCCAATGAATGCACGATACTCACCCACTGAAAATAAATGAATGAATGAATAAATAGATAAATAAATAAGAGACCGGCCCATTTTAGCACCATGCAGCGTTTAGATGCTAATAATAAAGCGAGCACGCTGGGCACGTTCACACCTGTTCACCTCACTCAATTTGATGCCATTTTAGGTGATCGTGTGCTATTGTGTTTAAGGCCTATCACCCTGGGCCGAGGTGCAACTAAGGGATGCTACAGAATTAAAATTGGATTTGTTAAGAGCAACTTTCATGTTGCCTTATCATTTCTATTTTCTTTCTTATCAAGGGAAATTTAATAAGGTGTAATGCCTTTGTATAGCGGGCCCTTTAGGGGAATGAGTCATTTAACAACTGCACATTGCACAACAAGCAAGGCTGCCAGAATGTGTTTGTTCTCATTATATCAAGTTTACCACTCTCAGAGATTTCTGGAAAAAGGCGACGAACAGATTTCATCTGATTAAAACCTATATATTTTTCCAGCTCAGTTTCTAGACAGTTGGCCTTAAAGACGAGGCTGGCAACATTCTCTCTTTATCTTACTGTCAACAAATCCCATAAACAGAAATAAACCAAAAATGCATCAGTCCATCTGTGAATGCTTTCCAGCCTCCCACTGCCAGCTCATCGGTTACTGCTTAACACGTACTGTAAATCTTGGACTTATTTAGCCTGTCGGAGTCACTGGAAGTGTGCGGATCATTTAAAAAGTTCCATGAAGATGTAACAGATCTTAGATAATATTTGTAGGAACGTTGCTGGTGCTTTTATGGGACTTGCTGACAGTATGAAGAAGAAATAATGAGCTGACTTATTAAAAGCTCTGCGATCTGCACTGACTGTGCAACCTTTTTCATGCAAACATCTGCAACCAAAGGAGCAGGAAAGGTTTGGTGATCCTTAGCCACCTATTTTAAAAACAAACCTCATATTTTTACCTCCTACATTTCAACATATCAGATACTCCTAGACCCGTGGCTCCATTCATAAAGGTAGTTGTTGTCACTTCTCCTGGAATAATATCAGTACATCACACCTTTCCAGGAGCAGGTGGTGCGATTGCTGATTACAGCAAAATCTTTCTTCTTCTTCTGGAAAGCTGCTCTCAAATCCTGTGCACAGCCTGGCAATAAAGAACCAAAGAAGTGTGGAATCTATGAAGATTCCAGGCCCTAAATACAGAATAATGAGGCATTAAAGTCTGGGGCTGAGGAGGGTAATAATAAGATTGAAAGAGCGGGTGGGAGTGTGGAGGGTATGGTGGGAAAGGGACAATAGTTTCCAGAGGAAAGAAAGAGTGAGAAGAGCAACGAGAGGGGAGGAAGGAAAGATAAGGCTGGTGGCTTATCCTAGTTACTGGGAAAGGATTAAGTGATGTGCCACTTTGGTTCGCTGAATGTGTGTGCATGCATGCACGCATACACACAGAAATAGGCCTGATCAGTCTTTCGGGCATGTGCGCACCCTTTTTTTTCCTCATTCAATCACCCTCTGAGAGACACACGCACATCCAGGCATGTGCTGAGAGGGGTTAAGGAGCTACGTTGCCCTCTGAGCCAGTCTTACTGGGCTGTAATGACTTTAGAGGATGTCGGATTCTTTTTATCCACCAGTGTAATATAATAAAGCAGAAAGGAGGGAGCCGTCTTCTTCGAACTGCTTCTACTGGCCTCAGCGGACTCTCTTACCCAGTCTCTCTCTCGCTCCCTCTTTCACCTTTCTAACTTATGTCATGCTCATCTCTCTCTCTCTTTCTGTCCCTCTCTCTCCTGCCCTCTGGTCCCAGATGAAATTCTTTGTCCTTCCTAACCTTGACCTCTTTCCCTTGTTCTCCTCCCTTACTCTTTGATTTCACTGGTGTATTGGGTTTGTTCAGCCTTCTGCTTTCCCTTTTGTTCCAAGCTCCCCTACTCCTCTAGTGTCACATATGACAGTGTAGGGTTCCTGAACTGCTTCACACTCAAGTCACATGCTGTTTCCCTCCAGACACCTGGGTCAGGTTCCCTGCTGCTTCCGGACGCTCTGGTTATCTCTATTCCCTTTTCATAGCCATACCATCCCTTGTACTTTTTTCACTCTGTCAGTGGACACAAACTGGATGAGACAGACAGTGCTTCTCTCTGGGGGACAAATGCAGACAAAATTTTCAGGGCAGCTAACTGGGACCTATGTAGTGTGCACTTTGGAGCTGGTGGCAGATCCTTATTTATCTTATCTTGATATTAGAAAACTGGACAAACTTAAATAACATTTTCTGGGTATTTGCAGAAAAGATGTTATTATCTGTCCTTTAGAGTGGAAGAGAGAGCCTGACTTTGAGGAGTAAAGAGAAAATGATTACAATGGGAAATTGTTTTTACTAGAAAATTATTTGCAGCATTTGGGAGACTGGTCTGGGACATGATAACTTGCGCAGGCAACGAAGCTGTTCGGTGTTATGTTTAGTCATGTGAAGAAGAACCACTTTTAGCATCACTAACTTGCAGTAGTCATTTACTGCATGACTTTATCACTCTCTCATATCATCGTGGCCCACTCTTCTTTGCAACATTGCTTCAGTTCAAGCATTGTGACCATTCATTTCTAAACAGTCCCTACACTGCATTTCTGTTGTCTTGAGGTCTGGACATTGACCGTGCCACAGTGTGACGGCCTCGGCCATGTCCCGTCTTTACTATGTCCTGAATGAGCCGGGCACAATTATTGCTGCACCTTGTTTCTTTTCTTTATCAACCATTCTGTTGTAGATTTGCTGCTATGCTTGGGATTACTGTCCTGCTGCATGACATAATTTCAGCCAAGTTGTAGCTGTCAGACAGATGGCCTCACATTTGACTCTAAAAAACTCTGGTATACAGAGAAGTTCATGGTTGACTCAAGGATTGCAGGGTGCCTAGGTCACCCTTCTACCACTGTGCTTGACAGCTGGTATGAGGTGTTTGTGCGGATGCGCTGTATTTGGTTTCCTCCAAGTGTGTTGCTATGCATTGTCGCAAAAAATGTCCACTTTCAGAAGTCTTGTGTTTTTTTCGGTTGCAACTTTGCAAACCTAAGCTTTGTTCTCTCTAAAATGAACATGGCAGCAGACTTTCAACTGTCAACCCATCCAAACAAGAGATATTCGGTCAGTCTACTTCTAACGGTGCTGTTATGACGTTTAACATGCTAACCCAACATATAGATCTTGTTTTTTTGTAATTGCTCCGAACACTGCATGGTCTAACTTGTGATGATGACACTGGTGGGTTGTCCACTCCTGGGAAAACGGTTATATTGTGTTAGCACACACCTGAATGCTCCAGAGCAGCAAACTGCTAAAACGTCTCTTTTATAGAGACGCTCACACTTTCTGACGATCAATAATCACGTGTATTGGATCATCAGCACCTGACTGCTTCTTGGTCTCTTAATTTCAATGAAAACATTATGGGAGTTTTCCACAGCATTGCAGAGTCTGGTGAAAACTCTTTTTCACACGCCTATACATGGTCTCCACCCGTCGCAGCTTCACTTACTTTCATGTTTCACAAGATTACAATTTTCTTGCATTCTTAATGCGTCTAACTTTTGCAGCTTCACTACATGGACTGGACACATGGACAGCTACAGGCAGTAGACTTGCTGATCGTAAGGCTAAGTCACTGAAGACATTGTATTTTCACCCTATTGTTTTTGTGTGAGAATCATGACATCTAAAATTACTGAATACACCAGTCAATCACTCCACACCCCCACCTGTGGCTGATGTAGAATCAACAATTAGCTCAGTTGTTACATTTTGCCTGTGGAAGGAAATTCTCACAGGCACACTGAAAACATGCAAGTCCCACAGAAAGGCCCCAGCTGACTAGTAGGTTCAAACCGCCTCCTGTCTGTGAAGTGACAGTGTAACAACACAGCGGCTCCTTACAAATCTCCTAAATCGCAAGCATAACGCTGAATGTAACTCACCTCTTACTCTATTCCCGTTTTCTCCTCCTCTTCGTCCCTCCAGGCTGAGGTTCCATCCATTCCACTGCTTCGCCGAGCTGCATGTTTATGCATATGGTTGTTGGTGGGGGGTCTAATTAAAATCACCAGCAGACAGTTCCAGTTCACATTCGCACAGTTTAATAAAAGACTATTAAAATTAGCAAAAGAACCTCATGCGAGCGTGCGCAGAAACAGAACGGTGACTGTCACTGATGCAGCCACACACTCCAATTAGGCTCACTGTCGAATTCACACTCATGCAATGCCAAGTTGGCCGAGCGAAGACGGAAGAACAGAGAAGTGGGGGAACAGTGAGGGAGGGAGAAGTGTAGGGCAAATAACTTTACTACTGTGTGAACTCCAGAAAGAAGTAGTTACATGTGTGGGAATGTGTGTGCATGAAAAAGCATTTTTATCTGACTGCATGTGAATTCTAAGTGTCTAACTTTACTTGAATTGATCCCCATTAAGTCTTTTCAAAGGGCAGCAGTTTGTCAAAGCCTGACACCTCTTCAGCAGGATGAGAAAGAACAGCCGACAAACAGCATTTCAAGAACGGAACAAAGGAGATGGTGCAGAGCTGATAAAACATACAACATTAGGCTCCGCGGCTGACTGTCAAGCACGTGTCGAGCTAAAGCTACGGGATGTCTGACAGGTCAAAACTGTGGCAACAGCTCAAAGGATCACTTTTCAGACAAACACATGCACTTAAGTGGGTGGAAAAAAAAGAAAAAAGCAAGACAATTACTGCATGCTGGCTGCAAAATGAGCATTACAGTAACACCACCCTCGGCGGCACGCGCACACACACACAGCGTCCTCTGCTTTATGCACGTTTTCTGGAACTCGTTGTATTCAGCTGGGCCCGGTAATTGGTAAAGACTGGAAATCAATAGTGGCACACTGCAAGGCGTGAGTAGCCATCTTCTAACCTTGCACCGAGCAGCTGCCTCTCCCAATCAAAGCCCGGCTGGTTTCCACGGCAACCTCAATCCCGTGTCTTCCACTGTAATAGGGCGGGAAAAGAAAGCCACGGTGCTGAGGGTGTGCGGTTGAGATGGAGCTCAAGAAGGTGGAGGCAGCGAAAAATAAATCCAGTCTCGAGGGAACAAAAAAAAAGCCATTAAAAATGAGTTTTAGCGGTGACATAAATTTAATGAGACTCATTCAGATTGTACAAACTCCAGTTCCTTAAAAAACAAAACAAACATCCCCCGCACTATCAAGATAGTGTTTATCTCATTTCATCACCAAACCACATTCAAAGCATCTCATAAAGCCCATTCTTCCATTATTTTTCACCCATTGTGCTCTCTTATCCAATATATTGGCAAAATATCCCTGATATTTCTGTAATTCAACCAATTTAATTAAAGGGGGTGGGTTTCTAATAAAAGCCAAATGGCAGATAGCAGTGCCTGGGCTTTTCAGGAGCTTGTTTAATCAGAGAGTTGTTGAATGGAAGAAGGCAATAACAGAGTGAATAGAAGCTGGTATTTGTAAAGAAATGTCAGGGAGAAGGAAGCGATATGAGAGTCACTGGCTGAAACCTCTAATATGGTGCTGACTTTAATATAGGTAATATGTGCGCCATGTGTGTTGGGTTAGAGCTGCCTAATCCCAACTGAGGAAGTGGAGTTTGTAGACGGAGGCAGTGACAGACAAAACTGATGGCCATGCTGGGCTTCATTTCTTTATCATTTGACTTGCTGTCACTGTCCTATGCTAGCTTTCTGCAACAGAGCAAAGAGACAGCGTGCAACAGTTAATGGCTAACAGTTGATGGCTCTCCCTTGACTCGTGTGAGGTGCTTCACTGTTAATCTGTGTTAGTGAAAAAACCCCCCACCCCAAATCAAAGCTAAAAATATCTAACACTATGCTAACAACAAGAAGTTACCTGTGGTAGACAGTGGTATTCTCACACTCTGTATGTGCTGAAACACTTTTGTCACAATTCAAATGAGCATATGTCAGTTATGGGCTACTACATTTTTGTAGGTTAGGCTTAAGGGTTTTGACAGAGTGCATTCTTACAGCTAGCTAGATAAAAGAGCTGAGTCACAGAGACCTTGAGAGCAGACAGTGACACCCCGGTAATGACTGTTTGCTGAAGAAATTTCTGTATTCTGCAACCAGTTGGCAAGTGTTTGCTGGAGGTCTCTAGCCTGATTAGTCATTAGCAGGTAGCAAAGGTCGGTAGTAATTTACACAGATGATGCTGGCTTATATGCCAACACTTCTAAAACTACTCGTCAAGCAGCGGTGAAACTGTAGAGTGCAACGCAAACTGGAAATGGAGAATGTTCGCCTCAAAGTAAGGCAAAACTTTTTACATTGCATTTCCAGTTAGCATCACACTTTTTCAAATTTCAGTACAGTTTGAAGAGTAATTGGAAGAGTAAGTGTTCCGTGGAAGCTACAGATGACTGTGGAGATGTGCCAATGACCAAAGAAATCAAAAAGATGTTTTTGTTGCACTCTTTTTGCAACAGCATTCACAGAATTTACACTTTCTCCTAGCTCCTGAAGGTTGCCAACGGATTGACGGCCAGTCCCAAGCCCGTGTGACTGAGGGCTAAGCTGTTCTCACACATGCATTGTGCATTCAGTTAGACATTAAAAGGTATTCAGATCACATGTATGTGACAATAGTGGAGGTAAATGTCCTGCCTTCTGCACGCTCGCTGATTTAAACCAAATTAAATATTCCTAGTAGTGAGAACACATCTGAAGCTGAGCCACGCCTGCTGTCATACAGGTAAGCATGTGTCAACAGCTATCCTCTTAAAGATATTTGGCTAACTTAAGGCACTTCATTAGCATTAGTGTGTTGTGGGCAGTGTTTTCAGGGTATACAACTTTGCACTTTGCAGAGTCAATGGATCGATCCACTGTATTGTCTGATATCATGTTGTGATGGTGATGAATGGGACCCAAACTGTGATCAATAGATCACTCCTCACAGATATCATTAACAAACGCACTCCACTACATTCACATCGACTGCCACTTGTGTGAATACATTCTTACGTTCAGGAAGAGCTGCGTGGGTACACTGTAAGGCCATTAATATTCTATGTGTCTCTGCTGTGTGAATGTGTGCATATTGCGTGTACAATGTCTGTGTATGTGCGAGTGCATGTGTGTGATAACAAGCTTCTGTCATTCCAAGGGTGGCCAACCATGTCCATATATAAGTGGAAATGCATCTTGACAGAGTCCTTCTCCTTCACACACTCGTATATACACACACACACACACACACACACACACACGGAGGGGGTTAAGTGTGTGAGTACAGAGTAGTGCTGTGAGCTGTAGCTCTGTGTGCTGACCTTCAGGGTTATCTGGAAGGTTCCTCCACACCTTGCTGCTAGCACGAACCCCTGCTGTCACCATGGAAACACAGCTAGCAGGGACAATGTGTGCCCCGTCCGGTGTGTTGCTCATGTGTACACATTCACCTATATGTGATGACACTTACAGGTTCGGTACAGCGCAAAAACACACACACACACACACACACACACACACACACACACACACACTCTCTCACTCTAATTGGTGCATGCTTCAGTATTCATCTGTCCTCCAATTCATTTATCCCTCATTTCCTTCACTCTCCTTTCGCTTCTCCCTCTTAATGAAACCATGCACACAGTGCACAATAAGCCCTTGGGCCTGCACAGCATTGTCAGAAGGGTGCACACGACCCCATTTCCAGTAGTGGAACCATTATTAGCATGCTGTGACAAGAGACAGCCATTCACCACAACACACACACACACGATACAAACCTGCAGTTTCATCACCACTGGATCACTGGGATTTATTTCACAGACAGCGGGAATGTGCTGGCACAACGTGACCGTAAATCAACACATCGTACACGCTGGAGTGACAAGTCAAGATAATACACTCAAAAACCAAGTAGGATGAGTTTTTATTTATTTATTTATTGACATGGCTAAATTAATGGACGGATTGATAGAAAGGGAAGCAAAAACAAACAACAAAAACAGGACAGACTTGACATGCACTCTTCCTTCAGATCTCCTCCATTTCTTGACTATTTCAACCATGATTCGTCAGAGTGCTCTGGAAAATGGGGGGGGGGGTATGACAAGGGAGTGGAAAAAGAAGAACAACTGTCAAATAATACATTTACTTTGCTAGAATCCAAAAGACAAGTAAGAGAAACCAGGATGCATCATGGGAAATCTATTCCCTACTATAAACAAACTAGCCTGATGATGGATGATCAATATACAAAGAACAGTACCACATTAAATACCTAAACATCTTAAAATATCTGGAACTTAACGCAGAAAATTACAGTTCCAGCTAACAACTTTGGGGACACGATCATCGTTCTAGTCTGGAGAATATCAATGATTACCCAGAGATATGGATTTGTATGGAATTTTCTTTAAACAATAATCCATTTTTAAAACTAAATTAGATTTCTAAGTGTCAACGTATCCCAAATAGTGTCAAGAACATGTCATCACAATGATGCACAAAAAGTACACATCCGTATTTTGTAAGCAGAGCTTATTTATTCTGCTTTTAACCTTCTTTCGAAAGGTAAACAAAATTCATTCAGGTAGCTGCCAAGTGGTGGAAGACATAACTATATTTACTTTCTCAATATGATGGATCCAAAGTTGTGTAGAAAAAACAAAAGAACAAAAATGCAACCTATTTTTTGTTTCACTGGACTGGAGATGTCAACAGCCCTCGGGATAACGGGCTAATGCTAAGACAAGCTTCTGCAGAAGGTCTGACCTCTGCAGGAACGTGTTTAGCCTGTAGCTACTTTCACTGCTGCTAAACTACATTTAGAAAAATGGGAAACAATGTAAAGACAAACACAGTTCCAGAAAATGTCTTCGCCGCCAAAGTCTAAAACTCATACTGGTCTTTACAAAGCTAGCTGGACAAGAACACACACACGCACACACGCACACACACACACACGCACACACACACACACAGGTTCTAATCCAGTGAATCAGAGTAGCTGCAGGGAAGGTCTAAAGTGGTTTATTGCTACAGTAGACCTACACTTGACATACTTTAGCCACACTCATAACAGGTGATTTTTTGGGGATTTGCTGTGCAGCCCAAGAGCTGCAACAGGCACTTGAACAGAAGACAATCTGCAGAGGCTGAAGATGTCATCGTAATTTATCTGATTTTACTCATTTTCATTCTGTCATCAAGAGCACTGGATCATATTTGCTTGGTGCCTGTTAATATAGACCATTCCACAGCAGCACACACACACAAAATACGATTTTTCTCTTGGTGTAGCATGCAGTTTGGAGCGGTTTCTTATTGGATTCTTACTTTCAGTACCAGATGGTGACGTTTATCCCACCCCAAGAAGAATTATCGCCTAAAAGCAGAACAATATATTGTGATATTAGCACAGCGACTGTACTTAATAGTTGCCAAGTAAGAACCAGTCTCATGGTTTAATAATTTAGAGGACACCTCATTTTGGAACCAAGCAGCGAAAAGATTAAATGGGGGATGAAGAATAGCAGCCTTGGAGATTTACTCTGTATCAAAATACTTTCCAAGTGACCTGGCAGTCTCTTGAAATAAGATTATTAAGTACTGTCTTTATATGTTTACACAGAGTTACACTTGTAGCTAATTTTGTTTCGGAAAGCCAATTTACTATGGGGTTACACTGAACTCCTCTAGCGTAAATACACATCCAAACACACAGTTGCAGGAAGAGACGCGGGGCAACACAGGGTTAGTGAAGCATTAGCTTGACGCTGCTGGGTGTGCTAGTTGGCATGCTAACTACCCCTGTGCTCGGCTGGCAGGCAGATATGCTGGCGGGCAGGTTAGCTGTTCACTTGCCAAGTGCATCCGAGGGCATCGCAGCCTGTGCCTTTGAATTGGAGATGAGCGGCAAATGTGACAAGGGGATTTAGCTTTACTGTTCCACTCACGTTCTGAGATATAAAGGGGGACAGTGTGTGTCTGCATGTGTGCGTGAAAACTCACTATTTGTGTGAAAGCGGCTGTTTATGCGAGCAGGAGTTGATGCATACACCAGTGTGCGTGTGCGCGCGCGCGTGGCGAGAGGGGTGTTGGTGTTGCCACACTCTTACACAGCACTGTGACGGAACATTATGCCTAATGCATAGTGTATGAAGTAGTTCCTGAATTTCAAACTGACCCCTGGCACCCCCCACAGTACACACAGTTCAATTTGGTGCCCCAGGTCTAAATTTGGACTGCCGCCATCCTCACTTGGATAATTTAAAGACAGGAAAAGCTTTTCATGCACAAAACTGTGGGCAGCAAGGGCAGCCAAATATTCTAGCTCAAGGTCTGTGCTGAGGTTTAGACATACACCAGCTGCCGGTTTATTAGGTACACTGAGCTAATGTATTCTAATGCAGCTATACTGGAAAAAAAATCCTACCCTTTACAAAGGTTTTAATGTTGCCTTATGGATGTGTTCCTCAAGAATCAGTGCTAGATTGGAAAACTATAGCTTCACACCTGGAGACTGAGCTGTGGTTTGCCTTGATCTTTATCTTTTATGCTTTCTATTCACCAGCACTGAAAGTTTAAAGTTGACTTTACCATCACTGTAAATCTGTCTGTCATAATTAGATTTAATATTCACAAAAACATGGATTCACACAAAGACAGAGACAACATACAGTCACACAAACGCATGTTTTCTTCCACCTGCCAGTTTCTGTCCAATTAGCGAGCAGTTTGAGGAGTAGATCGTTGCGTTTGTTGGCTGCGAATCAACTTTGAACGTCAAAAAGGCACAGAAGCAACGCTGTGCACACCGTGCGCGTGTTCACACTTCCACAGTTTTAAGCTAATAGGCAACATGGAGACAGTGGACACACGCGTAAGCATCTGCAGCACACAGAAGAGGAGCCTCACTCACTCGCTCACTTGTTTCTTCTCTGCAAAAAACAAAAATAATAGACAAGCAGAAAATCAATAACTGTCTCCTCTGCTCAGTGCTAACAGCACTCAGTTCTCTCCCTCTCTCAGGAGGGACAGAGACAGTTGCCAGGCAGAACTGTCAATCAGATACTCACAGTGGACGTGGCTATGACTGCTTTATAAACACACAGCGATTCACTCATTACCCAGTCAGTACGACAGCCACACACTCCATTAGTCAATCCAGGAAGCCTCCAGTGCAGTTAGTCAGCTGGTTGGTTACACGTGTAAGAACATTAAATTGTTTTGTTGGTGGTGGGCGGGGTTGCACCGGAAACAAGTTGCAAAAACAATGCTTACATTGTGCCTTTTAAAATGATATGGCGGCACACTGGTTATCAAATAATGCTTACTTACACAACCGTGTGACTCTTTTGGAGTTGTGTTTCCAGTTTTAGAGTTTCTGTTGTGGGTTATATTAACCAGTGAGGCAAATGTGGCACACTTTAAGCTGGGAGCCAAGCAAAAGAGTCCCAAATCCAATCAGGGTGCTTCATAAATGAAAGCCTTGAGAGGTATTGATAAGACACCAATATCATAACTATGATATTGTTGGTAAATGATGAACTTTGATCAGTTCTGCATCATGATCACTGAAAGCTTCACAGATTTCCACTCTTAGCAAATAATCAAAGTTTCAAGGTGAACTTCACGGGGCGAGTACAGAATCACTAAAAGGTTCTCTCTCAGTCTTTCTTTTGGTTTATAGTTGTTAAAGAAACAAACTCCCTGACACTTTGAATTCATTTGATGATTTCTTTTTCACTGTTATGCAGAAAAATAGTTTCTAAACCAAACATGTCAACATTCCTTTGGAACAGCATTTTATTATCCAGTATCTTTGATTCTGATTAATGACTGCAAACATTAAATAGAGGATTATTTAAGTCGATAATGGTAGTCACACTCTGAAATTAAAGAGCTCCCCAGTCCTCATATAGCAAGTCTCTTTTGTCACAATTTACACTGACACGTTATTTTTAGCCAAATGAAATAAGACACGTGGCAGCTGAAACCTGGCAAAGGGGGGGGGGGCAAGGATCGATGGCATGTTGGTGATTGCGGTCCGTGGAGTGTAGCAGCATGGAAGACATGTTTGGCTGGATGCTGATGGAGTGTTTCTATAGGCTTGAGAGACAGGCACATGGTGGGGTGGGTAGGTGGGAGTGGAGGGGATATAGGGGAGGGACACGAGAGAGACCAGCTAATCTTTATGTGGCCTGTGCGTTCATGGGGCGGTCGCCTTGGAGATGATGGATGTGAAGGAGAGATGGAATGGAAGGAGGTAAAAGGGTGAAAGAGAAAGACAGTCATAAAAAGACAGAAATATGTGCCTGTGTGTATGAGAATGTGACACACACGCAAAATTACATGAATGTGTTCTCACAAGCAAGCAGGAGCTATAATCAATGTAAGAGCAAAACTAGGACTCTATAAAAATGATATTAATAACAGGGATAATACAGTATAAAGAACTGACTGGGTCTATATACGAGTGTGCCTGCATGAGTGCACATATAAAAGAGTGTGTGTGTGTGTTGGAGCAAACCGCTGCTGAAGAGTGGCTGCGTTATCAGATTAGAGTTAGCAGGCAGGCCAAGGCTCACAGTGGGGCTCACCACCTGCTACTACTGATAGTCATGCAAAAAACAAAAAAAGACAAAAACAAACACGCGTGCGCATACACACACCACACTACTATTTCCTTGTGTGCTTTTAATTTTACCATCTTTATGCTTTTTCCTCACTCTCACAATAGTGACTGACACAGCTTCCTCCTCTTTTCCTTTTCCCTACTTCAACCCTTCCATTCCTTCCACTGACAGAGTCGTCCTATCTACATTTTGTCTATCATCCACTCTTTCCTTCTGTATCGCTCTCTTACAGTTTTCAATGAACCCTTTCTCACTGACAGCCATGTGTAAGCCTCTTCCTCTACCAGCTTCTTTTCTTTCATCAGTCTCCATCCATTACCCTGGTGACGGGCACCTTTCTCTTCCATCTCAAACACTCATCCACGTTCTTATCTTTTTTGTTGTTGTTGTTTTTAGCTGAAAAACACACAAAAAACCCCAAACAGACAACTTCATCATTGCAGCCCGAACATGTCCGGAAGAGATTTTCTTCTTGCCAGAATTACCTGCAGGTGAAATACGAGGGAGAAGCAGAGGGAAGTAGTCTGCCAGCGCTAGAGCCATCCTGTTCTTTTCCCTAGCAATGGAGGTCTACGCTGAATGTAGTCTTGAGAGGTACTTAAGATGCTGCTGGCACTACATTTAGAAATGGACAGCTACTTGAAGTAAGTGAATTTGTGGTTCAAAGTGGCATGTGTGGAAAACGTCAACTAAAATGTTTGGAAACGGGAGGGATTGTGCTACACAGATGCACAAATATGCTACACAAATAAGCACTCAGATGACAAATCTGATAAGAGATGCAAATAAACATGCAAACATACAACATCCTGCACTGCACCATCGTCATGTTATTATATTACTAATATCTTTTTGAAGCCAGCTGGAAGCTTGTGTAGCATTCCAACTGGCTTGGTGTGGGAATAGTTTTCTCTTTGTTAATCTTATTTGCTGACACAAGGCAAATCAACTAATAATATAAATCTCCCCCATAATGATGTGCCAAGTTTAACTTCTAACTGCCAACAGAAAAAGGCATGGAGAAAACAAACAATTAAAAAAAATTATGCTAAAATATTATTTACAAGTGGAGACTTGCACACAGTCACCGCATATTTTATCAGGTACACCTTCTTACTGGCTTGCTTCCACTTCTGCCTTCGGAACTGCCTTAATTGTGGCATAGATTCAACAAGATGCTGGGAACACTGGTTAAAGATTTTGGTCCATATTGATATGATAGCTTCACATAGCTGCTGCACATTTGTGAGGAACACATGCATAATGCAAATTTCCCATTCCACCACATCCCAGAGGTGCTCTATTAGATTAAGATCTGGTCACAAATATAACCGTGGTATAGTAAACTCATTGTCATGTTCAAGAAACCATTTTGAAATGATCCTAGCTTTGAGACAAGGTGTGCTCTCCAGCTAAAAGCATTCATTACAATACAAGCACACTGTAGTCATAAAGGGGTGGAAATGGTTTGCAGCAACACTCAAATAGACTGTGGCATTTAAACAATGTTCGAGCTGTGCTAATGGGTCCACAGTGTGCCAATGAAATGTCCTCCTCTCCACCAGCACCAAAAGCAGCCTGAACTGTTCTTAAAAGGCAAGATGGAGCAGAGCTTTTATGTTGTTTATGTCATATTCTGACCCTTCCATCTGAATCTCAGGAAATCGAGTCTCATCAGACCAGGCAACGCTTTCCCAATCTTCTGTCATCCAATTTCGGTGAGCCTGTCCCAATTGTTACCCAGAGAATTGCTACACGCTGGATATTTTCTCTTTTTCCAGACCATTCTCTGTAAATCCTAGAAATGGTTATACACATCTGGCGCCAACAACCATGCCCTGTTCAAAGCAACTTTGTAACCACACAGAGAATAATAATTATGACAGGTTTGTGGGACCTTTGTTGTCTAAGCTAGCAGCTATTGTGCACTATACCAATCTCTGCATTTTATTATGTTACACCTGCCCAAATGTGCAGGAGGCATGTTTATTGTATGTGAACCATGTTCGTGTGTTTTCAGACTTGCTGTTATGAATAGAGATTATCTTTGAATTGGTGCTGGATGGAGAGTTTTCTAGCCTTGGAGACCAGGGCCTGCTCATTCATATCAACACATCAGAGCAGACAAAAATCCACGGACTGAAGACCAGCAGGTTCAAGTGGGTTAAGTATGTGACATGCAACAGAAAGTGTGGTGATATGATATTGTTAGCCCAGGCTGATTGTATTAAATAGGGCAACAATAGCATTAGCATTCTGCACTAGTTGGCACTGAAACCTTGGAGTACTGCAGAAGAGGAGGGGTGACAATTATTGTAAGTGGTGGGTTGACAAATGTTTGTTCTTGAATATGACTTTGAGGATGGCTGTGTTTTGTTTTCCTCTGAAGGAGGTTGAATGCGAGACTAGATCATGAAAACCAAAAATTCTCAGACTATTCGGTGGGCTTGTGCTCATGCAAACACACACAGATGCTTAGAATATAGAAATTTTGCAATGGAAATGTCTATATACTAGAGATGGACCGATCCGATATTACGTATCGGTATCGGTCAGATACTGACCTAAATTACTGGATCGGATATCGGAGAAAAATAAAAAATTTAATCCGATCCATTAAATATCACGAAAGCATCTCACAAAACTTGCAACACGCCGTAACTCACCTCAGAACGTTAGCACTCGGAGCAGTATGCATCACGTGATAGAGTGGCTGTGGCATGCGGGACCTGTCGGTGGTCTGGATAGCATTTGGAGCTTCGCTAGCAACCCGGCATTTCATCTCCGACAAAGTTATCCCGAGAGAAGTAAAGCAAGTGTGTAAGTCCATCTCTGAATGTTTGTAAAGCATTCCTGCGTTAAGCTTAACAAACGATATATGGAGCGACTGCCTCTTCTTGCTGCTACTTCAATCATGAAACTGCTTAACGATCAGCTGATCGGCTTTTCTGTCGCGAGTCCGTCTCTCTGGTTTGCTTTTGGCCCACTTTGCACCAGAAAGAGGAAACCAGCGGCTGAACAACAGCAGCACGTTTAAGCTTGATCAGCTGTTGTTAGAATTTATTTAATATTACTTTCTACACCAGGATCTTTTTCTATGTAGCTGACGACTGGTAACTGTGCAGGGGCGGATCTAGCAAAGTTTAGCCAGGGGGGCCGATAGGGCATTAACAGGGAAAAGGGGGCACAAAGACATACTTTTCTTTCTTATTCTCATTTAAAATGTCTAGCTTTTAATAAATAATTATCTGACACCCAAAGTTTTAATTTGATGCAAAATGAATAGAAGTCAATTACTGTATATAGTAACTATTAAGTCTAATATATATACCCTAGTAAGCTATAGTACTTTTTCCTTTGGGAAGGTACCATCTGTGCAGTCTGCAATTCTGTTGAAGAAAGATGTTGAATCTATTTAATATTTCTTGAAAAATAATTGATTTCTGTGCATTTTTTTTTTCACACTGCATCAAATTAAGGTTGATTACGGCGATTAAGCATCATGAGGTGGAGCGTGAGGGGTGGTTCCCTATTTTTTATTTATTTATTTTTGTTGTTGCTGGGAGTTGGAACCCTATTAGTTAGGTTGCTTAATATTTATGCTAAGTACTCTTTAAAATACCAGAATAGGGAGGATGGTGTAGGTTTAAGTTTATTAGATTGATCAGTATTGCTGAAATATGAAATATTTTTTTTTGCATACAGGTATAACAGAATAGCTTTAGTGTAGTTGTTGTTTTAAACTTGAGTATGAACTTATACAAAATGCAGCAAGATATTTAAAAAACAGTTTTGTTGATTAAAAAACACTATATCGGATTCATATCGGTATCGGCAGATATCCAAATTTATGATATCGGTATCGGTATCGGACATAAAAAAGTGGTATCGTGCCATCTCTACTATATACAGTAATGACAAAATATGAGACGGATATTGTCACACGAAAGACAGACAAAATGCTCAGAGCTTCATGATAACGTAGGGCCTTGGTGAGCTGACATTTACCCTGTACTCCTCACACATACACGCACTCAGTGGGTTCCATATGCATGACAATGGCCCGAGCTGAGACACTGACAGGAGAGGGACAGGGGAGTGATAGCAGAGAGGAGGTGAAAGGCCATATCCTGAACCAACTGTCTTTAATAGATGGCAGAGGGTAGAATGTGTGAAAAATGTGTATGTGTGTGCATCCATGCATGAATCATAAAACATAAAAGAACCTCTGAGTGACATAAGGAAGGCTGTGCCGCTGCAGATAGTGAGTTGGGTGGACTTCAAGTGAGAGACAGAAAAAATTGAGATAGATACTCTAGTGATGTTCAGATCAAGACTCTGGCAGAAAAGACAGATAAGCAAGCCACTGGTTTTATTGGCAGATTGATTGGCGAGCATAGACACTCCAATTGAGAGTAACAGAAATATATGGCAGCGTCTACATGAATAAACTCTTGGAAAGTCATGTGAGTCACTCTCAGCTCTGTGGAATTGACAGGATTGACCACTAAATCGTATGAGCCTACTGCTGATGTACACAAATGTGAACTTTGCTTACACGAGTGTCTGGTGGACAACAAAAATAACTAAGATTTAGCTTTTAGGCAGACACGTGCTATTCAATAGCTGTCATGCTTCAGAAAGAAAGAGCCAAAAGAGAGAAAACGATGATGTGTGAACCATAAGGTATCCACTTCAGACAACGAGTAATTTGTCAGAAAAATACAGCTTTCTCCCTTTAATCATAGGGAAGAATGTGTCTGCTTCTGAAAATCCTTACAAGCAAATGCAGATAACAAAAGAACAGAGCCTTTAAGCTGTCTGGAGGTTTTCACCAGGCTAAAAGCTTTGCTGCCTATTGAGCAATTGTGTTATTGTTGCACCGCAGAGAACAAAAAAAAAAATCACTGCATCCAAATGTTGCATGTCTTTTTTTAATTTCTATTTTATCAGGCTATGAAAGCCAGTTTACTCTGCTCGTTAATTCAAACAAAAATCTCTGTAAACCAACATCTCAAAAATATGATGTATCAGTCATTCACTCAAGGAGGAAAAACTGTTTTTTTAAATTACAAAATTATGAAGGATAACAGATTTGAGACATTTCCCAAATGATGCATCCAATTTAGAAATCACACATTATGTAAAAGCTGGTTGAAAATTGGAGATTTTCTTGTGACAGTCTATTTCAAGTATTTCCTGGAGCAATAAATAGAATTTTCTAAAACATGTCCTATTCCGATTTTTTAAAAAGTAAAAAACATCAGTTTCCCTTTACAACAACAGGAGCAAGCACAGGCACTAGCTCTATTATTAACAGTCTCGACCATAACAAAACATTTTCTCCAGGGTCTATAGAACATTATATTTCATAATGAAATATGATGCAGTGCTCTCTCTAATGACTAAATCTGCAGTGCATATTGCTCCCTGTTGACCCTTTTCCACCTGGAGCAAATGCTGAACCTTTTGCTGGTGAAACGCTCGTCCAAGTGCTCTGCTCTGCCAAGCTGCTGGCCCTGTCAGATCCATTTACACACAAGCAGACTGGACAGCTGTCTGCATGACCAGAGGGGTCTTGGGAGAACCCACTTATTTCTTTTCATTAAGGCTGACTGATCAGGGGGCTCTGCTGGGAGGTCTACTCATCTACCCTCTCTTTTATACTTCATTTGGGCATCATTCCAAACGTAGTCTAACCCAGCATTACTAAATAGCTCCATAAAAACTCAGAAAACACCAAGTTCTATAAAACGGATAATTCCTGGACAGAGGTCTGTGATCAAAAGACAATTTTAAAATTAGTTTTCGCGTGCACATTACACTCAATCTGCACTCCAGATTCCAAAACTAAGTGAAACTTGAGTTTTATTGTTTTAACAGTTTCAAAGTGTGAACATAGACTGACAAATTAAATTATATCAGATTAGATATTAACATTTTCTGTTTGCATTGACGGATATTTTAGGATTAGTTTAATCTTAAAGAACAATAAACAAAAATCTGAGGATCCTAAGCTAAGTACCTGCAGTGTAAGGAATGCTTCTTTTTCGCAATTTATAAAACAGATCACTTTGCTTTCAGGTTTTACAGTAGGCTATGCAAAGGGAGACTGGTTTGAATCCCGTGTGTAGCCAAAAGTCTGCACTTATATGAAGCACTTCCACATACCTGTGCTCATCTTGTTGGGGAAGTTTTGGAACAGACAGGTAGAGGGAGGGGAACTTTTCCGCCTACTGGAGCTTTATGAGCAATGTATTAATGATGGGCGAATATATTGATAAATTTGTGCATGATGTCACCTCACAGTATAACAATCGACCAGGGCCCTTTTCCACAGGGGGTTTATACAATATTGCACTTTTCACTCCAGGTACTCCTGCTACCTCAAACAGTCCAAAGGCATGCGCATTAAGTCCACTGGTGATTCTAAACTAAACACATGTGAATGTAGCATGTGTTGTTGTGTGTCTCTGTGCAGTGGATTGGTAATCTGGCCAGGGTGTGTCCGGCCTGTTGCCCTATAGTGGCTGAGATGGGCTCCAGCCCCCCTCAAATCCTCAAACTCTGATTTGGATAAGTAGTAAAGAAAATGATGGATGTTGTGTTGCAAACTATCTCACAGCCATTTAAAGCTAAAGCTGAATAAATAAACACAGAGTACAGTAACTATTACCTCCACTAGAATAACTAGCAAGCATGCACTGGTCCCTCACATAAAATCTTTGTTTGAAACCTTTTTCCTGGATTCATTACTACTACTACTTTCACTGGCGCCATCTGTCCATTATCAGTGCTCCCTCCCTGCTAGTAACCCTAATGCAATGTGTAATTACTTGCTAAAGTTTACTTGCCGTATTAGCCAAATTAGTGATTTTTTATCCCCATGTATGAAATATGCAAAGTGTCTCCCCAGGGGTGGGTTTAGGATGAGGCTAACATACATAGTCAGACCTGAATAAGATGTAAGAGAGCTCCACGGGCAGCAGTGCAGAACAGAGCTAAACACCGGTTAATGTGACAATGTGTTCAGCGAAAAAAGCTTTAATATGGCAACCATGGAGGATGGTGACTAAAAGAAAAAGGGGGGATCAATCACAACAGCACCAGGAAAAGATCCACGGATGAACAGATAATATAGAAGATGGGTGGATAAGGGAAGCGGGAAGGAAAAAAGGATATCCTAATACATGACAAAATATTAGATGGAGATAGTTTAAGGCCACGCTTACATATGGAATCTTTTAGGTTTCCATATTTCTAGTTTAAATCCAGAAACATTTATATGGCTTTTTACGCGTCAGCTTGGGATAGAAATCTCAAAAGTCTTAAAGGTCAAACTGAAAAGCCCAGCATCTTCAAACGAGTAGTACAGGTTACTCTTTAAAAGAAAGATTTAATCTGTTAGATTATCCCTATAAAGAAAGGTTAGACAGAGAAGATGTCAGTGATAAAATGTCCTGATTCGAAACTGGTTTTTCAAGTAAGAAAGCAAAAAACTGAAATAAAGCAGCACCCTAGTATAAAATTAAATCTGGGATATAGTATAAAGTGATTCAAAAACGTGGCCAATAGTGGCAAATTCAGAGATCTAAAACTATATTTAGGACAAAATGAACTATGTTGTGTTTATCTACATCAGTCAAATCCATCCTCTTTCTACCAAGATGAAAGTTAGGAACTTTTTATTTCTCTTCAATATAAAACAGTATAAATGTATGGGCACAGTGCTGATGTGCTTTATATAGACTGGATCTTTGCCTTTCATTCATTTGCCCTTTAAGCTGCCTTCTTTCAGCCTCCGTAGTGTTTTCTCCTTCATTTTCCATTCACAGTCAAAGATCTGCCTAATTGGATATGAATTAAAACTCGGCCGGCTTCAAAGAAAACAAAAACTGTTTGGCTTTATTGTGCAGTACCGTCTATTCTTTAAAAAAACAAACACTTCCTATGAGAATTTATATAGCACATGCATACAAACACTGGTCTAATATACAAACTCAAATGCACTGTATTTCCTCAAAGAGCTACATCCCAATAGCAAGCTGATCTTTTGAACCAGTTTAAAAAGACTGATTGCTTTTATTGTGAGCCTTTGCTTTTATCAACCGTTTAAACTGCCAAATTCACCAATTGTTATTTTGTGGCTTTTATCTACTTTGGAGCCGTATCAGTGCATTTTGTCATGATAATAATGTGCAAATTGGCCCATTCATTATTGTTTTTTTGATGGAGAAATTGGCTAAAATAAGCACTTTGTAGATAAGCATAGGGTCTGAACACTATTTGCAAAAGCATCTGCAGAAAACAGAATGCATTTCAATGCACTGAATGCCAAAACTGATTTTAATACACTGATAATGGTGTAATCTTCCTATCAGAAAGTCCCCAAACACAGTGCACGCCTGGTGACTTATAAATCCGCTCAATGAGCACGTTGTATTGATTTAACTTTCTACTCGAAGTGTCAAAGTAACAAACACGTAGATGGTGATTCTCAGAAGTTAACTGATTCTGTGCAGGTACTGAAGGGATTCTTTGTCTCTGCACCCTTCTGGTCCACTGTCAGTCTGGCTGTCAAACTCCTAGGTCTGACTCATTCAAGCCAGCCTTCTCTCTCGTCTTCACGGGGGGAAGAAGGCTTTAAAAATATGTCCTTATGTGTCCCTCACTCAAAATATGGAATAAAGGAAAATAAACAAGAGTTTGTTGATGGTAACGCTCTGACCTTTATTTTGCTAAAACTCAACTTGGATCCTTTTTTATTGTCGTTTTTTTGTGTGCAAGGAACTTTTTTTTCTTCTTCTTTTTTTCTTCTGGCAAGCCAGGAAAAAAAAAACCCCGAATAACAACAACAACTTTGAAAACCACAGCTTTAAAAAAAAAAAAGGGACGTTGGTACATCTCTCAAAGGAAATTTGAGGGGAATGAATGATAAGAGAAACTATTTAGAGCAACACAAACTGCACTCTAATACGCCGAATTAAGCAAACCTTCGACTAAATATCACATGCAAAAGATACTAAAGCTGACAAAGATGACTTCTGTGCCCTACCTTCTTTGCTTGATGGACACAGGTCATGTATTGTTTGGCCAGGCTGGAGCAGTGGAGAGTCTCCTGTGGATTTTCCTTGTAGCACTCGAGCACCTTGGCCTGCAGCTCAGCGCACAGATATTCAGTATGTTGGGGTCTAGAAACACACAGAGAGAAGGAAAAGCTCAAATCTGCTTGCCAACATCACCGCCCCCACCCACCAGGACCAGAGATCAAGGTTGTAAATGCTACTATGTGAACTCAAGATAGTAAAGTCAGTTCAGCTGCAATAGAAATAGAAGTTGTCACACATGAGAAACACAAAGCTGTAGCGTCTGTTTGTCGAAACACTGATTCAGATAATCAGGAAAATAACTACCAAAACAGTTGTTATTTCCAACTGTGATTGCTTAATGGAAATTTCAACCACAGCCACACAGACGAGGTCAAAGGAAATGAGCGCTGGCGGGTGTGATTCCTTTAAGTTCAGCTTGCTTTTAGCAATAACAGCTTCTGTTTGGTGTAAGTACATACGATGAGCAAACAAACCAAAAAACAACAACAAAAAAAAAAAAAAGAAAGAAAAGCGAGACTGTTTGTGGTTTGTTTTAGTCGCAGTTGAAGTAGCTAAGATAGTTTCAAAGGCTTTAAGGTGCAGCTTGTGGAGAGATGAATAATGCATCAACAAAGCAGCTTAGGAGTCAAAGTCAAACTTTCTCTTTTCTTTTTATCTGACTCACACGTACAGTACATGTGTGTAGAGAAAAGCACACAATCGAAACCGCAGCCACGAAATACGAGATCGGCACATACGCACGTGCACTAACGCGCATACAGGTAGCGAATGCTAATCCTATAAGAGGGTAATCTTTGAGTGCTCTGTTGCTCGTGGTAATTTACCTGCTGTTGTGACAAGAACTTGCAACTGGAAGGACTGGGATATGGATATGTACGCGCACATACGTGCACGCACGGGAATACATGAACACAAAGACGCTTAATCAATCCATGATGCCCATTTCGGTTGTTGGTTAACATCAACCACTTTTCTGTTCAGCTTTGTCAGTTTGTTTTTAAAGAGGGCCTTCAAGAACTAAGAAGCTGGGCCATGTGGTGACCCTGTCTCTTCTTTCCATTAACTGATATCCTTGTTGCCATTGTGAGTTTTTTGTGTTGCTATAGTAAGTAAAGCCTTGTGTTGTTCAGTATTAGTAGTACCTTCACAGATGCAGAGGCTGACCATATGTCATACACCCTGGCTTTTGCAGCAACAAGATGATCTTTTAGATGATTTTGATCTTTTTTAATAAATTGTTTAATATCATGATTGAGTATTAACTTGAATTTACTGATGTAGCTCCTGTTTGCATTAACAGTAGTTTCAAGAAAGCTCAGTCCTTGCAGAAATGTGTCCATTTTAATGCAGTGCTGCCATGATCACTGCCATTCAGTATTTGTTGTCATTGTAAATTTTGGTTACTTTTTGTGAGATTCTCTGATATCATTTAAGAGTATTACTTTCTATAGATGATACATTTGCAAATTCTTTGCAGTTGTAAGTTGACAAACATTGTTTTAAAATTGCCTAAAAATCTGTGTCAGCTGGAAAATGCTCGGCTCCCCGGCAACCCTGTATTAGCTAAGAAATATGACTAGTAGAAGATGATGGATGGAATTTATTTCGGAAAGAGCCGTTTGACGTTTTGCACACACTCCTTTCTTGCTGGGTTATTTTTCACAGCATAGAATGCAATAAAATATATCAGAAGAGAAAATGAGAAAATAGAATTAAGAGAAAGGACTGAAATGGAATTTAAGTGAAAAAATTAGGACCGGAATACAGATTAGAGTCAAATTGAAGTAGAATAAAATATGCGAATTGAAAAAAAGCTCACCTCAAAACCAATTTAATAGTTTCACTCGGGCATTTGATCATGTTAAATGATATGCAGTGAAATTTCATGGAATTATTTTATTATTGCATTTCCAATTGTTAGTCATGATTATTCTTTACTGTCTTGAGGTGAGATTTGTTTCCCACTGCTCTCTCCAAGATCAAGCATGAACTTTAAGCCTGAACTAGAATAGAACAGAGTAAAACAGAACAGAATAGACTAAAATAGGAATTCTCTCTGCTCTGTGACTCCAAACAAGACCTACTGTAGGTATTTATAATCCAAACTTTTCTTGGGTACAGACCCCAGCTAAACTATCTCAATCATCACAGCTTAACATACTATAAATGTCTAATCTACCTCATGATGTCATATATGATGGTAGTTTTTCTGCCTTTAAAATAAGAGACAGAACAGAAATTCTAAGTTTGATAAGGAGGCACGTTTTCCATCACTTCAAATAAACCATCTGACATGATGGGGCATGCCTTTTATTTTTTGGGAAGCTGACCACTTGGTATTCATGTGCACGATCATGCATGTGCACACACACACATACAGAACTGCAGTCATGCCACCGCAGAAAGCAATTACGGAATCATGCATCCTTTACATATGAATGAGCTCAGCAGTCCCTGCCTTCACTGACAAATACACACAATAAGCTTGAGTGCATGTGTGTGTGTGTGTGTGTGTGTGTGTGTGTGTGTGTGTGTGTGTGTGTGTGCGCGCGCGCGCGCATGCGTGCGTGCGTTGATCTGTACCTTGTGAATGCACTGCATGTGTGTCCATGAGATAAACCGTGTGCACAAACAAGACTGCGGGAGAAGTTTCTCTGCACTGGTATGTGTATTGTGTAGTCCCAGTGTCTGTGGCTCTGTGTGTGTGTGTGCGCTTCCGTGTGCAGTGGAGGGTAGAGCGACAGGATTAAATAAATCACTGGTGGAGAGAATATTCATGAAAAGAGAAGTGAATGCAACCTGGGAGAGAGAAGGGGGAGAGAGAGAGAGCAGGAGAGAGAATGTGACAGTGATGTATTAAATGACAAATAGCCCTTGCAGCGTGCATGGACGAACAGTAGCCCAGTAGCAATCATCATAATCTGCATTTAACCTCTGCCACATCATGTGGTGCCGTGCCACTCGGCGCCGAGGAAGAAGGGTAAATCTTTTATGTGATGTGACCATTCCACATTAATTTGGTACAGAGATGTTGATGTGTGGGGACAGAAATGGTCAGCTTCTAGGTATTCGTACTATTGCACAGAAAATGTAAATTATGCTATTGTGGTAAAAATCAGCAGCTTGGGCTTTCAATCACCTGATTACATTATAAGATTGGCTGGTGTTTAACTTGAGAGCATCTCGAGAGCTGGTCGGCATTGTGAATTCCTCCCCAAGAATAGCAGATAACAGCAACAATAACCACAAGGTCTTAATCCAAACCCAAGAAAAGAAAATCATCCTTTTTTTCTATTCAACAAGAGGAACTTTTTGATAGCGTGTGTTTTAATAATGGAATCTGAAGCAGAAAATTGCCTCTGCTAATCTGCACCAACTGCCTTGTTTGACTGAAATTAAAGGTGAGCTCTTATTAAAAAAAAAAAAAGCTAGTCTGATAGCCAACTTTTGCAGGGAAAAAGAAGCAAAATAACACTCCAATTGCTTTCTGTCTGTGACGTTTTGCATAAATACGTGCAGCACTGAGGGGGAAAGATTAGGCTCAAATCGTTAAAGTTTCTCATTATTTTTTTGTCTCACCTTGGCAGTGTGCGGCTTTTATGAAGAAAGCTCAAGTTCTGGTCTGCTGCAAAGCATGACACTGGGGAATTAGGCAATAAGAAGAAAAAGAGAAGATCATAAGGACACCGCTTTTTATTGTTCTCCGTGTCTGAGATGGTACTGCTTGTGTTTGTGCGTGTGTGTGATGTGTGTGAATGGTTATTAATGCATGATGACAAGGATTTGGTTTCATTTAAAGAAGCAGCCAAGGCATTGTACTTTTGGTTTTTAATATTACGCTGAGTGGAGAGGAAGAGAAGAGAGGATCAAAGATGTCATGGCTGGGGTGAGATCAAAAGAAATGGCAGAGCATGCATCGTGTATTGTTGGAGGCTTTGTCAAGCTTTTATTAAACTGCCATATGGATAACACTCGCAACATTGTGGTTCGGCAGAAATCTTACTTTGAGATCACATCAAATTAGAGCTGCAGACTTAGCTACAGCTTGTGAGGTGTCTAATGCCTGACTAAATTCAGTAACTTTGATTATTCTGGTAGTCGCAATAATCACTTATCCTACCTTTGCAAAGTGTGCAGCAATCCTTAAGTCCTAAGCTCACTTCACACGATATGACACCAGCCCAAAACTTTACCAAGTTTAATCTCAACTCCTGCGAACACACAAAGTCTTCATCTCAAATCTAGAACAACCCAAAGACTGAAGACAGACAGAACTCTCCCTTTATCTTCATATGCTGACAGATGAAATGCTGAAGGCAGATAAGGACGTAGGATAAAAAATTCGCACTCTGTTGGCCTGGCTGATTGATCCCTGCCAACCTCTTTGTGGGAATACAGGGAGAGAGAGATGGGAGTGGATAAGGACAGTGTTTCATTAAAACAGGTGACATGCGGGAACAAGATAAGAGGCGCATGTGCACGTGTGTTTGTGTGACATCTCATCACTGATAACTTTTCAATCAGGAAAACTTGCGCTTGGACGACTCACTCGAGTTAGGAATGATAGGGGACTGCTATCGCCTTCCATCACTCTCCCTTCTATCAACAGTTTCAATTCCAGTTTGGTGCCGTGTCATTTGTCCTTTTCTTTTAACAACTACACTTCCCCTTAAAAACAGTGTAGCTTTTAAGCACAGAATACAAATCGCATCAAAGCCTGAGCATATTATTTCTGCACGGTAAAATACAATCTAGAACATGATTTCATAATTTGCCTCTCAGTGAGGCGACATGCTCTTTGTTCCCCTTCCATTAGCACCAGGTAATCTTTAGATCATTAAATAATTTGCTGGTTCAGCATGTTCTTATGCAAGGTCCCAATGCTCCCCCCCAAAAAATGATACTGATATCAATGAGATTTTTGCCTTGTTAGTTTTTTTCTAGGCAGCACGGTGGCACGGTGGTTAGCACTGTTGCCGCACAGCAAGAAGGTCCTGAGTTCAATTCCAACATCAGGCCGGGGTCTTTCTGTGTGGAGTTTGCATGTTCTCCCCGTGTTTGCGTGGGTTCCCTCCGGGTACTCCGGCTTCCTCCCACCGTCCAAAGACATGCAGCTTGTGGGGATAGGTTAATTGGACAATCCAAATTGTCACTAGGTGTGAATGTGCGAATGAATGTGAGTGCAAATGGTTGTTTGTCCCTGTGTGTTAGCCCTGCGACAGACTGGCGACCTGTCCAGGGTGTACCCCGCCTCTCACCCTATGACAGCTGGGATAGGCTCCAGCGCCCCCCGCGACCCTGAAAAGGATAAGCGGAAGTGAATGGATGGATGGATGGATGGATAGTTTTTTTTCCCCTACATACAGGAATTTTTAGGCCAAAAAAAAAATGCACTTTAATATCAATATGCCAAAGATCACATTAACTTAACTCTAATACACATCTTTGCTTATTAAACACACACATCAGGTTATTGACTATACTGTATGCTTACATACCTAGTCACTCCACAAAGGGCCTGTGCTGAAATTCTGCTCATCATATCAAGCAGAAAATCATTTAAATCAATGCACTATTACTATTAATATTGCAACAATTACTCTTCATCTTCTCATTCTTATTTTGAAACTATATTCTATATAGTTAATAAAATTGTATTGTGTCCATCATCAGCTGGCCCTACAGTAACAGGTAGAGGGATGTTTCTTCTGTAGTGACACACGTGGTGGGTCCAATTCGGCAGATAGAAAATATTTCCTACATAAAACCACTCACAACAAGGCCTGTGGAATTTCCTTTTAATAGAGCCGTGACATGATACCTGAAAAGAGACATATTACCGTTTAGTTCCATTAGATTGAATAAAAGGCATACTTTCCTACAGCCACTACCTCCCAAGCTGGGCAAGTTTTATCAAAACAGTCTAGACAGTTAGACAGAACTAACACTAACCAGTAGAAAAATATGCACATTTAATTTAGGGGTAATCTGCTCCTCTGAGTTTCTGGCATATGAGTTGATCCCTGAAGACCTCAAGAAATGTGAATAAATGTAATGGTGTAACTATTACCCTAATGGTTGGAATGACAAGAGTTGTTAAGATAAACCTGTCTAAAACCTCACCTATCTAATTTACTCCATTAATAAATGAGTCCTGTAAACTTGTACAATTGTGTTTCTTCATATGCTTTTAGAGGCAGTCAAAAAGGCAGAGTGTCTAAGTGACTGCAGCCTTCTGTCCTCATGGTAAATCTCTGCCGGTTCAAATGGTAAATGGTAAATGGCCTGTATTTATATAGCGCTTTTTTACTAGTCCCTAAGGACCCCAAAGCGCTTTACATATCCAGTCATCCACCCATTCACACACACATTCACACACTGGTGATGGCAAGCTACATTGTAGCCACAGCCACCCTGGGGCGCACTGACAGAGGCGAGGCTGCCGGACACTGGCGCCACCGGGCCCTCTGACCACCACCAGTAGGCAACGGGTGAAGTGTCTTGCCCAAGGACACAACGACCGAGACTGTCCGAGCCGGGGCTCGAACCGGCAACCTTCCGATTACAAGGTTCAAGGCGCCGACAGGTCCTGTCTCGTGTAATGACTAGCAGTCTATTGCTTTGGACGGCACAGAGATCCTTACAGTAAGCTACCTGTCTGTTTCATTAATTGGACATGGAAGACACACACACACACACACACACACACACACACACACACACACTAAAGTAGATAAAAGCATGCTTTCATCTGAGTTTGTTCTAACTACAAACTGTGAGCAGTTACTTTATGATGAATCCAGACATCCACCTGAGGTTTGCAAAGGTTCTGTCTTTGCTAACACTTTGAGAGTAACAAGTTTTTTTTAAGAGGATTAATGGATTTTTAGATCTTAAGGTAAGCTTGACTGCAATGTTGTGGGTCTCTACAGAAAAGCATTTTGAGGGAATATGGGTAGTCAGATACCCCAAGGCAAGGCTAATGGATTAACTCCTCTAAATAACCTCATGTTGTTGGGCAAAGCAAGTAGAAGATGACACTGGATAACATTTTACCGTTTGCTATGTCGCCACATGAGAATAATGTTTTACAGTCAACATCTCAGGGGCTTCCATCTTTTTGCTCTGCTTTTATGAAAGTAGCCACCTCAAGTCTGAGAGGCTGCTTTTAGCATTAGCGTTTGCACTTAAACTATTTGGGGTCATTCCTAGAATCAAAGCTGAGAACCAGAAAGAAAAAAATGGTACGGCTGAACAAGTCAATAAACAAGGGAAATGGTGGTGTTCTTAACTTCTCTAGACTACTGTTCCTGATTTCAGCCTCCCTAAGTGTATTTATAGGGCTCTGTGGTTCGCCCAAATCTTTCCATCAGGTAGCCATGGTTACTAGTGTAGGTAAATAACTCGTGATCAAGTAGCAACCTCAAGGGCTAAAAAAGAGACATGAAAAGTGCTAAAAACTGCAGTCCATTTTATAGCCATGTGAGGCTATCTATGTTTAAACTGCATTGAGATGAAAAGTTGGTGTGGTCAATCCGGTGCACAGGTGTCCTGCTCTGCTATTAATTGTACTAAAACAGACTTTAAGGAGTCAGCTATCCAGGCTTCATTTTAAAATTAGGAAACTGTTACAATAAGATGGAGAGATGCTAAATCAGAGACACAGACCTTCCCTAAAAAAGAAAGAAAAAAAGAAAAGAAGACATATTGTAACTACATAGCATGTTAGACAGTGCTGAATCCCTGAGTGCTCGCCCCTCCTTTCAGCGGTGGGTAAATAGAATAATTACTGGGTGGTCAGTGTAGTGTGAAACGACAGCGTGACCACAGCACAATGAAACACTGCCCAAATGCTGACAGAACATGATGAGCACATGGCTGCCTGAATACAAAGTGTGCCTGTATTGGTGGCAGAGATAGAAAGGCGGAAAAGGAGTGAAAGTTTGTGTGCCGCACTGAAAAAAAGCAATAGAAACACATTGTGGTGGGACTAAATGCTATGCCTTTGGCAAACTTGTGCTGAAGTGATCTCCTAACCTCTTCCATGCAGCCGTAGACAATAGCAAATCCCTGCTAATGTAATCATTTGGACGAAATTTTAGACTTGAATTGTTTGCCGCTGAATTCAGTGGACCAGGTGCAAGAAAATGGCAATGTTGTGGATGAGGTCACTGCCAGTACAAAGCCAGAAAAGAGACCAAGCAACTTTTTCTTTCTGCCGTTTCTAAATGTGAAATAAACTGTGTGCTACTGCTCTATACAACGTAACAATAAACACAACAACTAGTACTACAAAGGTAAAGTATAAAAGCTGTATGGAAATACATTATTGTAAAGGAGATGGAAATTTGAATATTTTCTCTTCAAGGTAACAGAAAATGGTGACAATGATGACAAATAAATAATTTTCAATGTAGGAAATGACAGCTGCATTCAAATACAAACAACACTGTAGAAGGTTTGGTGCCATTACACTAACCAACCACCCACTAATGACTTTCGTCACAAACTTGCTCTACCTTTACTATCCAGGTTCCAGGTTTCAGACTGATCCATTAAATGATAGTAATCATTAAGTATGTGCACACTGGAAACAAAGTGGAAGAAGAAAGAATGTTTACTCAATAATAAAACCAACTTATTACAGAACAGTTCAAAGACTTGAACTGTTCTGTAGTAGGGTTATCATTTTAGCACTGCTTCTGTAAAACCCTGATACTGGCACCTCCTAAATTACAATTTTGTCTTGTTAATGGTCCGTTTTTACACGTTTATTATAATTATGTACAAAAAGACATCAGGGTACAGACCGAAAAGTATGTGTTAATGGAAACCAAAAGGAAAACAGCTCTCTGACAAAAAATTAGAAAGAAGTGAGAACAAGTATTATGGAGGGGCATAAATTAGAAATGCTCAGATGCTCTGGCAGTGCAGGTGTGGTGGTGGTGGCTCAGTGTTGAATCAAACTGACATGATTTTTTTGACAGGACTGAAATCACTGTTGTCCCAGGAGAGCACCACTGTGTCTAGCAAAGTCACAGCATTTCTGTTTGCCTTGGAGCAGACCAGGCTGGTGGCTATTAGAGACCGTCACGATCCCATCCCCCCACCACAAAAACAAAAACGTGTGCGGACAGAGAAGTTCCAATGTGCTACATTAATGCACACTTATCAGCCACTTTGCTGGGTATACCTGTTGAACTGCTTGTTAACACAAATGTCTAATTAGCCAGAGTGAGATAAATTAGAAATGAGATTGAAAAACCGATGGAAGCGTCAGGCTGGAGGGACCCGCTGATTAGGCTCTTCATTTATGGAATGCATTATAAATATCTGCTTTGGGAAATCTCTCCAGCAGACGCAATCCATTGATCTGCACATATGCAGAAGAAGCCGTGATGAAACAGAGTAGATGTTTCTGATATTGTAGATAAATACATTCACTGGCAACTTTTTAGGTACATCTGCTTGACTGCCGATTAACGCAAATATCTCATCAGATAGTCGTCAGCAAGTCAATGCATGTAGGCAGGCAGGCAGGCAGGCAGGATGACCTGTTAAAGTTTGAATGAATGGGGAAGAAAGGTGATTTAAGAGACTTTGAATTTGACATAGCTGTTGGTGCCAGACAGCCTGGTCTGAGTATTTCAGAAACTGCTGATCAACCTGGATTTTCTTGCACAACCATTTCTAGGGTTGATCTAAAAAAGAGAATATTACCAGGGAGTTTCTGTTCTGTGGACCAAAATGTTTTGTGTCAGAGGTCAGAGGATAATGGCCAGACTGCTTATAGCTAACAGAAGGGCAACAGTAACTAAAAACACAACAAAACAAAACACGTCTGACAACCAACATCTTCCGAAGAGCATCTCTAAATCCACAACCCATCACAACCGTGAAGCAGATGAGGTACAGCACCAGAAGACCACACTGGGTGCCACTCCTGTCAGCTGACAACTGGTAAATTGAGGCTACAAATCCAGGTTACAAAAGATTCAAAAACACTGATTGATCTCCTACACTACTTGAAAACATACCATTAAACTGGTATAATTCAGGTTGCTGTTGTTAGTTTAATGGTGGGAAGATATTTTCGTTAGGTTTCCTAGTAGCTGAGCATTGTTTAAATGCCACAACCTACTTGAGTATTATTGTTGACCCCTTTTTATGACCACCGTGCACACATCCTCTGGTGACTGCTTCCGGCAGGTAACACATGTCACAAAGCTCAGACCATCTCAAACTGGTTTCTTGAACATAACAATAAGATCACTGTACTTAATCCAATAGAGCACCTTTGGGATGTGGTTGAACGCGAGATTTGAATCATGGATGCGTAGCCAATAAATCTGCAGCATATGCATGATATGACTGACGCTGTCAATATGGACCAAAATCTTTGAGGAATGTTTCCAGCACCTTGTTGAATCTATGCCATGAAGGACTAAGTCAGTTTTGAAGGCAAACGGGAGTCTAACCCCATACCTAACAGTTGCAAGTGGAAATGAGCCTATGTCATTGTACAAATCTACACATCAGTCAGGTATTCATAGTAGAAACATGTGTAATCTTCAACATTTAAATGCCTTCAAATAATTCAAACTGGAATTCTATTCATGTGAAGGACTCCTGCTTCCAAACAGCTCTACTTGTAGACCATCAGATCAGAGAACAACTCCTAAAAGCTTTGAGGATAATGTGTGCGCCTGTCTGGATTAACAGTGATTTTTTTTCCCCTAGCCACTCTCCAATGGTCCCAGGGCCTCAGAATTAACTTTGTACCACGCTAAATATTCCCATCTTCATTTGATTATGAAAATTCAGTGTTAGATGCAGCCCAAAAAGAAAAAGAAATTCAGTTGTATTTTTTCACAGTACAGTAACACATGAAAGTGAGATTTCAAAGAAACAACCGAGAAGCTTAAACAAAGGCAAGAAAAGCAAACATAAAAGGTATGAAAAGATATGTTTACTTTATTCACTGTGCCAAATCTAGAACTGAAAAGTAAAGACAACATCTCGCAGCAATATCTAGACATTGTTTTGTTCTGATATTCATCCATCGTAAAGGTAAAATGGTAAAAATGGCCTGTGATTTAAAGCTAATACAAAATTAAGGATCCATTTTTTTAATTTAAAAAAATCCATGTATATTCCCACGTATTTTAAAACAGGAAACATTACCTTATTATCAAGAGAGGAATATCAATTGATATGGTAATTAGAGATTTTTTGTCACAATAATATTATGGAGGCAACATGAAGTGATAATAGCAAATTATCACCCAGCCTCTCCACTATGTGTGGATAAGTGCCAAGCAGCAGGGAGTCTAGTGTTCACATTAACAGCATACCAATGTCGCAAATAGCCTTTACACCTTTACACAAGCACATCTGCTTTCTGACAACTTCCCAGTGCATCTTCCATTTAAATTTGGAGGGCTAGCATAGAGCAAAGAAATCAGATGTGAATCTCAGTAGATCATTTAAAGGTGTATTTAAAAAAAACCCTGATGCAAAATAGCAAAAAACAATCTAGAAATGAAATGAGTGAAAAATAAATACTGAGTAAGCAAGCAAGTAGCAGTGTAGCAGGTTCTTTGACCAAAACATAGTGTTACAAAGATAATACAGAATATTTACCGGATTCGAGCCTCAGCTTTAGTAGCTGCCTGGTTGTACTGTTCAGCCGTCTCCTTGTAGTTTTCAAAACTCTGCAGGCAAATAGACAAAGTAAGAAATACGAGAATGAATTCAACAGTGTTTCATGGCTCAAAAAAAAGCTTCTACGGAGGCTGCATTTAATGATACTAGAACTTGTTTCCAAGGCTTAGTATAACTTAATGTTCAGATCACACAATTACAAAACAGAAAAATCAAAACAGACTACATTAAAGTCCCCAAATCAAGTGCCATGAATTATAATCTACATAATTTTACCACAATTACAACTACCTTTTCCAATTTAGTACAAGCTTTAAAAGCCAGCAACGATAAGAAAAATGCATAAAACAACATTGGAAAATGTCACATTCATTAAATTAGTGACCTTTGAATTTTACAGCCTGCTTACAAATCTGAATGTTGATAGTCTGTTAGTACTTCGTGTTTTTCTTTCTCTCATGTGACAAACTGTGGCATTTAAATAAAGTTACATCACAAATTGATCTTGTAACTAGAGCCAGGTCGCATAGAGTACGCCTTTGTAATCAGTGGTCACAGTGCTAACTGTACAGCATCGTGGTCTAAATGAGCAGGAAATAGCAGAAAGTTAATAGAAAACAACCCCAAGTTGCCTTTCACACACGTTTTATGCACATCTTCCTGCTCTGTTTTCACAGGGATTCAAATGGACACACACATTCCTTCGAACCAGGCAGCTGTTAATATACAATCTGTTAAATGACTGGATATCTGCATACTTATATGGACCTCTATCAGTTATGTTGAGGAACTTTCCCGTGTGTGCTTGTGTGGGAAAAAGTCTCGAGTACATTTAAAATCATCATCTCAGTAAGACGTAGGATCACCTGGCAGGCTTTGCGTCGAAACCTCTGAAATACAGTTTGTCTAGAATACCCCAAACACAAAGCAAATCTCTGTAGCCAAACCTCTCGTACGCATTCAGTGAGCAGTAATCGCCATTTTAAACCAATAACCGCGGTGCTCCGGCTTTTACTTAATTATTCCCCATATTCCCAAAAGACTGGGTGATAGGAGAGGAAGATAATTGAAGTGATGGAGTAGAGAAGAGATGGGATCAAACACAAACCTCCCCCACAATCCCTAGTCCTCTACTCCTCCAGTGCCCCCTAGTCATTTTCTCATCTCATTATTTCAAGCTGATGTGCAGACATGCAATTTCTGATCTGAATGTCTGGTGTTGGAACTGAATCAAGTAATGTCATAGGCATCTTTTCCTTAATCCTATCTTTTAGTATTCACTACGGTGTAATAATCTGCTTCTCCATTATCTTCATCCCTGTTCTTTAAAGAAAAGATGGAAAAAAGGAGTCATAAGTCTTGTAAGGAGGAGGATATTTCAAATCAGCACCAACTTTGATGAAGTAGTGAAGCTGTAGGCACCAGATTTAGACAAGAATCACCTTTTATATGGGATTCAAAAAGATCCATTATAAATATGATAATAAATCAATTCAGCACATAAATTTCCTTTTCCAACCACAACATTTTCAAACACACCTAACAGTCGCTAAGACAGAAATGTGGACAATGCAGAGGTGCATAAACATGCTAATGTAAATGTAGCTACACTTTACCTCCCCTATCTGCCTGAGTTTATGTTTGGGCTGCACAATAACTCAAAATGTGAAAATGCCAAACATCCCCAGGTGTATGACTGCCAGTTATGCTTCCTAGCTGTGCTATATTGGATTATCCAGGACAGAACTCAGGATTAGACTCCTCTTGTCGCCATGTCTCTCCTTTGCCAGTATATGAATAGGTTTAAATACCATACCTTGACAGGGATGGGGGAGTAATAACTCCAACTCAAAGGTTTCAAGTCAAGCATATTTCATACCACCATCCTGTACTTTTGAAAGAAGAGACATTTTCAGACCTCTGAACTTCTGCTCAGATGTTTTATTAATCTACTAAGCATAAACCATCACTAATAAATGCCATAATCTGACAGTACTAGCAACCAGTCCCTGAATTCATGGACATTAAAGACTCATTTTTTGCTGGAGTGAAGCTACTACTTTGGTTCACCCTTTGGGAATATTGTGGTAAGAACTTAGTCTCCCATTAGTGGCTTAGCCCTTAGCCTCAGGTCAATGGGCTCAATGGACAGACTCCGAGGAAGGCTGAGCTGAAACTTGAAAGTTTATGGTTCCCTTGTGGGACATCAAGTGTTTGAGCCAAGATAAAAAAATAAATAAAAAAAATGATGTCTCCACAGGGGCTTAAACCCATGGGTGCCTCTGATTATGCAGGACAAAGAGAGCTGGGCACCAGAAAGAGAAGCAGCAAGTAGATGGTTTAAAGGTAAAGTGAACTTGTTGCTGACAATGAACCTTTTTTGTAGCAAACATTTTAACTTGTAACAGTGAGGACAGCACTGGTAGAGCTCATCTCCATCAAGTGTCCAAGTCAACTCAATAAAACAGATGCACAATAGCAGGACCTTCCTTAAAGGGACTGCAGACTTTAATATGCCTGTTTTATAAATACAGACTGTGTCGAAATGTTTGCTGTCAAAAGGGGTCATTTTTTGGCAAATCCTAAACGAAAGCTCGATCTTAAAAGGTTTCAGAGAGGTAAGGCAGTGGTTGATAGGTGACTGAGTGATGCAAAAAAATAAATAAAAAAAATAAAATAAAAAATCACAGAAACCTGCAATGAAAACAAACTTTTTCACTAGTTATGCCGTCACTGCTTGTAAAACATACTTTGAAACACTATATTTTACCCCTGCAAACTGTGTGCTCTTCAGAGATTGTCAGGAATTTTCCAATTTGGAGCCTTTCATGCTTCATTTGAACATCTTGTCTGTTTTTCTCCACACAAACCAAAGGAAAAACCAAGAGAATCAACATATGTGAATAAGCTAGGCAGGTACAGCTAATCCAACAGAAACTTTGGGGGGCTGTGATGCTGTTCAGTGGTTGTGTATACACACACACACACACACACACACACACACACACACACACACACGTTATTTTGTGTCTAATCAAGAACAAACCCCAAGGAATAGCCCTAGCTCAGCTCTCGTGACTACAGAGAGGAGGTAGCTCTATCACTGGCATACACACACTGAGATCTTCCAAGTCATTTCCACCCATGGGGACAAAAGCCCTATATGGAGAAGCAGAAAGAGGGGATGACAGCCCTCAGTGGGGGAAGGCAAGGTTTTGGGGTTGCTGGAAAGGTTCACGGAGGGGATTAGTGGTTGTGTATTAGCTTGCATACATGCAGGTGTGTGACTAAATCTGTGTTTCTACTTGAATTGTTGTGTTCAGATGATCCTTGAGCGTACACTTGTCTGAACACCCTCCAGGAGCTGTGGACTGAGATGGGCTGATGTCAGGATTTCGAGGGAGGGGTTGTTTCATGCGCCGTGCTTGGACGGAGGAGGATTAATTTTCTTTTTGAGGAAGCAGTCGACAAAAGGGGGGGTAGAAGGGATTAAAAGAGGTGAATTTTAAAGTGAGGCTTGTTTACAGAGTCACAGGGTATATTTCCACAAGACAGATATACACTACCTCTACACTGTTGAGAGATTAGGGAGGCATCCAAAAAATAGAGGAGGAGGGAAGGAGATTTGGGAAGGAGCAGAATTAGAAGATGCACTGGTATGTTCAGCCGGCGTTGCAGCGTTTGTGTGTTGTTTTGTATATACACAACATGTATGTGTGGAAGTTGTGCAATGGATTGTCCACAATTATTTCTGATATGACAGCATGCGCGCAAACCTGTCAGAGCCCACAAATCTACAAACTCCTGCACACAAACATGCACACACCGTTTTCACATTCGTGTCAGGAGTGAATTCAAACAGTCTCCGCAGCCCTTAGACAAACATTACAGCCTGTTATCATCATTCATCCCTAAGGCAAACTGGACACTAGAGCTTGCTTGTGTGTATTCTCACACTGGCACACACACAGTGTGCGCACAGTTATATACACCATTATTAACCTGTTAGAAAAATCTGACGCTAAGCCAAAGTAAAATGTTGATTCAGTGGAACGCCACACACAGATTACCAGTGGATTGTCCTTTATTTTATTTTATTTTTATTTTTTTTACAGCCTTTCCAACCTTTGGCTAACTCCATTTGCAATGTAAAATAAAATTAGAGATAAATAATACAATGAACCAATAAATAAAGCCCTGCAGACCTAGCCGGGTCTGAAGATTGTCAGTCTGCTGTGCATCAGCCAAATTTAAATCTGAAATTTGCATTTGAAATCATGCCTGTTGCATCTGTCAAGCTAAAAGAGAAAGCAGCTCAAGAATTGCTCCTTGGGTGCACGAGTTACCCATGCCATGCGTACTAATGGACCTCCATACAATCGCGGATAATAGCTTTTTGAACTGTGTGCCGATAACAGGCTGGATTCTTTTCAATTTCTCTGTTTTACATTGAGCTGCAACAATACCCAATCCTGTTACTGATAACATTTCTCAGTTCTAACATTTGACATGTCTTCACAGAATGTACAAAGGCTAAAGTATGGAAAGCCATTTAAAGACTTGATTGAATCAGTTGTGTCACAAGTGAGACACATTACTGTTTCAGCCTGTGCTTTGCATTTATGTATATAACCTGTGTCAGTCACAATTCAACTTTTAAGTGGCCATTTATTTCAGCCCCACTGGAATTTGCACCAGGTATGAGCGAGTGAAAAGAAAAAAGATAGCAAAGGAAATGGAGAGGAAGCTTGAAAGGAGAACTGGATGAATGGAGTGCTAGACTGGAAAATGAAGAAAAAGGAGGAGGAGGGTGGATGCCGGCTCAGGATAGACTGTCTGTTTAATGCACAGTCCATATAGCCTCTTTATCTCTCCCTCTCAGTACCCTGCTTTTTAGCTTCCTCATTCAAATGCAGGTCAGCTGTGTGCAAGTGAGGGGCGAAATAAAAAAAGATAGAAAACGGGACTGCAGCAGCAAGCGGAGAAAGATAGACCATCCTGCACTCTTCTGCCAATCAGTCTCTTCCGTCAAGTATTGCACCGCGTGTTGCTTGCTGCACGGAGTGCAGGGGCCCTCCCATTTAACTTGCCTATGTAAAAGGTTTTCTCACAGGCCTAAAGGAGGCGAGTGTTAGGGAGTAGATAAAGTAACCCTCTGCCTGATGGGTCTTGCTACAGGGAGGGAGAGACTGAGTAGAGGCGCAGAAAGGGAGTCAAGACCCCAGGAGTGTCTACCAAATACCTGAGGGAAAGCTGGGATTTAAGGAGGGAAACGGGACTGATGAAGGGAAGGGAAACTGGAGTAAGGTTATTTGCATCTACCGGATACCTTTTCATTTCCTTGTGTATTTCCATTGTGTATTTTGCTATCAGGTTATGTCAATGTAACCTTAAAGTTTATTGGACTAATTTCCAGTTCCATCTTTCTTTTTTAGTCTACTATGGTAACACTATAGTATTCACATTTCAGAAAAACCCTTATCTTATACTGGGCCTTAGTTCATGAACTGTCTGAAAAAAGCTGATTTAGCTACTGTTTCTTTGAGGCCAACTTTCTATGAGTTCTCCTCATTGCCTCCAGGCGGAAGCAGGTGCTTGTGGGTATTTACGTCATCGTTTTCTGACAAAGAGCTTTTGTAAACAAGCTGTAGACAAAGAAAAAAAGCTTTGCTCTTCTTTATTGGAATTAGCCGTCCCTCAATTAGATGTCGGAGCTGATATAAGATCTGGAAAATGGAAGTGGACAGCAAAAACATCAATAGCAAAGTTAACACTAATCACTTGCTTAATGTGGAACATAATGGTGGACTTAATCTTTCAATCGTAAGCTGCATGAAACTATGTCTATTTATGTCCCTGTTAATAAGTGCACATATGGGAAATGTGCTATAACATTGACTGACTATTATCTCACTGCACATTTTATTTATAGGGACTCTTACTTTAAATGTTTACAACTACAATACAAATAAAGCAAATTCAATATTTTGCTTTGATTTTTATGATTGCTTAAACAATATTGGAATTTTTTTATTCTGAGCACTCCTACAAAGCTTCATTTACCCATCCACGCACCCACTAATAAAAATGCTTTTTCCTATGCCTAAGGCCTTTTGCCCAACATTTAGACGCACTCTGATGGATGCATCTTGCCCAAGGATACTTTGACATGCAGACTGGGGGATTCGGGGCTCAAACTACTGACTGTCCAATTAGTAGATGACCCACTCAACCCTCTGTGCCAGAGCCGCCCCCTAGCTTGCTTTATGATCAAACGTTTGCTATTCGTCTACGTTTGATTATACATTTCCTGTGCAGAGCAAATTGTTGAGTCAGACAGAACATGTGGGTGAGGTTGCTTTGCCCACAGCCAAGAGACGGCCAGGGAAATCTCTCTTTTTGGCATCAAACAGATCCAAGAGTTGAAAACACTGATGGAAGCCAACGTTTACAGCAGCCTGACCTTTTGGCTCACATGAGATTATTTAAAACTTTTGTCATGTTTAAAATGAGCAGTCAAATTAAACATGACAAAGATAATGAACAGAAAAGAAATTCACTCATCCATTCAAACCCTGTTTCCTTTACATTTAATTATTCATAATTTTTCATTATACTTTATCATCGGTGTTAATTTGGAATTGTTCTTTCTAAATTTACTTTCAGTCCTTGCAGCATCTGCATATGCTTTAGAGTATCAACCAAAATCCTACGCCAGTGCAGCCTTACTCCTCACAAAGTTTACTGGGTACTTTGAAAGAAAGCTTTATCAAACCACCATTGCAGTGATTTTTACTGTGCACAATATCAAAAGCAAATTAGGTAGAGGGAAAACAACACACAATTCCTTTAAAGCACTAAAAAACAAAACAAAGGTATACAGTGATGAGAAAACAGAAAAGCACAGTGCATTGCATTAGGCAACTCCAGCTATCTGAGGAACCTCTTGAGTGCAGGCACATCAACAGAAAGTCACGCCTCTTATCTGCCTGCTGAAACTTTTAATTCATTTACATTCATATTCCGACACTGGTACGTGGGCTTGGCATTTCCAAGACAGGAAACAGTGTCTTGTATTCCACCAAGATGTTAATCTCTATGGAGAGTGAGTAATACTGTATCTCACTTAAGGATTTGTTTTGATATTCCTTATATGTGAAGTTGTCTTTTCATTCCAAGTCTACAGGATGTTTTTCATCTCATTAGTGAGATCGGCTGTTATACATCTAAAAAATGTAAATTCTTGTATCTTTCTAACAAACCCATCAGGGAACCTCTCCAGAGGGGAGAAACAAAGCAGAAAAACAAGGGAACCAGTGGACAAATGGAAAAGCCATTCAGGTGAGTTTTGGCTTCTTGTTTTAAACAGTATACTAATGTTAGTGTTGCCAATATTGATATGCAATAGCAGTCATGTTTATGAGATAAGGACATGGCTTTTACCTTTTTCTCCAGTATTTCCAATTGCTCCCTATAGAAGCTAGATATAGTAGCAAGCTCCCTTTCTTTCATCTCCAGGTTTCGGGCCTGCAAGAGAGAGGGAGAAAGGAAAGGGAAAAAGAATAAGAATAAGTAGTATACCACTTTTTAAATGACATGTGAAGACCAGCTGTCAATGACATAGCACTTTGTTTTATGACATACATGTGTAAATTCTTGGATGGTACTGGTCAGTGTTTATTGTGTCACATCAATATTGTAGTCTTGGGATCCGGTTTCATATAGTGTGCAAATGATTCAAGACGCACCTTTCTTTAGGTTTTGCTTCCAAGTTGCCAGACTTTGTCATTTTTAAATGGTCTCAGGTCTCCAAGTTTCTGAAAGTCTTTTTAGATTTCTTCTTTGGACATTGGCTTCTTTTTCACTGAGTTTCAGTCCAGTCCTTGTACCTGACTTGTTTGTCACTTAACAGTAATCTATGAATCATTCAAGTGTGAAAAGGTACCCAACTTAAAAAGAAAAACTAGAGTTGTGCCAACACATGACAGACAACTCAGCAAAGAACCAATTTTAAATTATATCTTTAGGCACTTTGTTACTAGCAGAATGTTCCAGTTGAATCTATGAAAGATACTGATGATAACACAGCTTGATCGCCATAAAAATAGTATTTTTGCACCAACAGGTGAGTCCCAAAGAGCTGAAAACCTGGCATATTTTTGCATGGTGGGTGGTGCATCCTTAAAAAAGGAAAAAAGGACAAGAAAAGACAAAACCAGAGCGAAAAACAACAACTACAACAAAATGTAGTAGAAGGCCTGAAGAAATAACTACAGCAGATGAACAGTATCTGAAAGTCATGTCCTTAACAAACAGGAAAACAAAATCCAGCAAAGACCTGACACAGGTCCTGAGTGATGCATTTGGACCTTTGGTTAATCCATCTACTGCTCACTGATGTCTCATCAGAAATGGTCTCAATGGAAAGGTGGCTGCCAAGGAGCCATTCTTAAAGATGGAAAACAGGAAGAAAAGAGAGGTTTGCCAAATATACAAGAACTAGACTGAAAATCAGTGGCAACAGGTCTGACAGTGTGAGGAATCCAGATTTTTGTTTCAAATAGTTGTCACTGTGTATGCTGAGGTCAGGAGATGTCCAACAGAGTGTGTGTAGAGCAGTCTGTAAAACACAGACATGGTTTGGGGATGCATTTCAGCCTGTGGTGTTAGGGATCTCGTCCAAATTCTGAACACAGAAAAGCATCTTCAGATCTGCAAAGTGTCTGATTAGCGATTGCTTCATTTTCAGCATAAAATGAGCTCAAACACACTGCCAATGCACTAAAGTCATAAAGTCAACATTATTCAATTCTATTTATATAGGACCAATTCACAACAAGAGTCACCTGAAAGTGCTTTATATTGTAAGGTAAAGGCCCCACAATAAAATAATAAAAATCATAAGTGAAGCAGTGTGGCACATCTTGGGAGAATGGAACAAAAGGCAGCAAACATCCAAAGAAGAGCTTTGAATGTCCTTCAAGAAGTCTGAAGAACTATTCCTAAAGACTACTTGAAGAAATGACAAGAAAGCCGCGTAAGAGAGTTCAGACAGTTTGAAGAATAAAGGTGGTCACACCAAATATTGACTTTCAAGCTTGTTGAAAATGTAAAAACACCTTTTTCTTTGACTCATATACTGTATTTCCAAGTATTACTGCAAATTTCAATTAATCACTGCACCAGCTTCCCATTTTTTGGAAAAAAATAAAGAAATAAAGTGTGGCTCATCAATTTTGGATCGTATTGTGCATTTTTGTGTGTGAATGGGTGGATGACTGAATGTAGTGTGAAGCGCTTTGGGGTCCTTAGGGACTAAGTAAAGCGCTATACAAATACAAGCCATTTACCCATTTAGGACTGAATGTGTGCTCATTTAAAGACTGCAATGTAGCGCTAAAAGCCTCAAGACTTTCAGCAAAACCCCGAACTGGAAAAATACAGCAAAATATCAACTCTGACTACACAGTCCACCCACTGTAAATCAAAGTAGGAATACACGGTTACTCACAGTAACCATCATGCAAAATAATAGTTTTTAAATCACAAAATAATCCCGTCAAATAATAAGACAGACAACATATATATGCCACTTGTTACTGTAGCTACAGAGTACAGTATTTGGAAGTACTTGCAGAGTCTAGTTTCGCTAGCACTGGAACTGCACTGGAACTGTTTTGCCCACCGTGCAATCATAATCTGAGTACATAACTGATCTAATATATAGAACTCAATACTGATATAATATTGCACAGTTGTAGAATTGCCGGAGCAAAAGAGCCACAGGCAAAAAACACTAACACTTTTTTAAGTTACACTTTCCAGATTTTTACCAAGAAAATGCAAGCCAGACTACAAAAGGCACTCCATCTATTCACTGCTAGTGAGCACACAAAACATAGAAACCTGCCCTTTAACAACACATTTAGATATGGGGGATACACAGATAGCACAAGGAGAACTTTCTAAGTATCCTTCACAAGTTTATAGTTATGTATTTTTCCAGGAACATGTATGTGTTCTTATCTATACACTACTTTATTTATATAGTTTGATGAAAGTCTATGATTATACACATCTACATCACAAAGTAACACACAACAATTAACAACAAAACAGCTATTTAAGGTTATGTCCATGCATTGTAACAAAACTTACAAAACTATTCAGGTAGCATGAGACTGGGACAGCTGTGGCAGGGGCTGACATGGCGTCGCTGGCGTTAAGATGAGGTGAATGGCTTTAGCCAAGTTTTGACAGGCAGCGAGGTGGCAGATTGGCTGTAGGAAGACCCATAGTTTGGGCCATGACGTAGCAGCATGCAAGCAGAGGAGGACAGGAGGCAGACGTCAAAAAGATACACTGAAAATGAGCTTTAAATCAGCTTTAAGTCAGAAATACCCATGCATGGTGGCTGCAAAGAAAATGCTTGTTGTAAAGGAGAACTGTTATGGAGTCACCTTCTTTTAACTACTTGAGAATTTAAAGTGAGTCGATATTATTTCATATTACAAAAAAAAAGGACAGAAAATAACTTCTTTATAAGAAATACTGATTCAAATAATCTTAAAAGAAGATACAGTGGTTAACTGTAGCAAAGGTGTAAAGACAAGTGACAAAAGCAAGAAAAAGGACTGTGCAAGTAAGGAAGCAATGTCACAAATGTCACGCAGGCACACTACAGATCAGGGTTGTTTAGCCATGCCTTGAGCTCAGTGTGTGATATTACTGGATGTTATTCACTGAGCCAATTTAAGAACCTCTGATCACAACATTTAAAATGGAAAAAGAAAGATACAGTGAATTGAATAAACAAACATGGCCTGGAACATAAAAGCAAGAAAGTGTTTTGCTTGGACAGTCACTGACTCATTTAGCAATAAAAAGGTACGGTGCTCTTTCTATGAGAACATGATATTCAGAACACAGGCATTATACAGTAATAAAACTAAGGTGAGCTTAAATTCAACTGTTGCTCCAAAAACCCTGCCAGCTGGTTGAGGACCCAAGTGTTTACATACATATGTTAAAGGTTTCATCATGCAGCAGTTAAAAAACCCAAACAGCTGCAAAATCTTAATTGCATATAGATAGTCAAGTTGCATCAGCCTTAGAAGAGTTAGCTAAACGAGCACGCTGTGCATGAGATGGTTGAATTCTCTCTACCTGTAATCTATAAAGGTGAACGTACGGTATGTGTGTCTACATTTTAAAAATGAATGCCAATTAGTGTTCATGAAGGGCATTTATGAATGCAAATTATATCTAACCAATATGGGTAATGAGTGAAGCAGTGCTACAACAGTATGAACACGACATGGTGCATGAACACAATGTAAGTGGCTGCGGGTGCCGCAGCAAAAGGCAACCATGGGCCCTGGATTTATAGAGAACTGAAACAGAAAGACTGTATTACACACACACACACACACACACACACACACACACACACACACACACACACACACACAGAGTGATGGTGTAATGATGACTGATTACTGTACTGAGTTGTGCATTAGCGAGAGCGATATAGATCAGATGGAACAACAACATCTTCCCTGACTGATCTACTGATCTTCCCTGCTTTTTGCTGATATGGTGGGTACAACCATGCAGACGCACACTCTTACGCTGAGTGACATCACATTTATTGTAATCCAATCTAATCTCATCCTAACTTAACAGTCGCATGTATTCCCAAGGAACACATCTGTAAATCCCTATACTGTGCTCACAGAGCTTTCCCTTTCTACACTGACGCTTAAGGGATGTGAGTGTATATATGTGTTTGTGAGTAAAATCACCTCTGCCAGCAGCACAGATGATGTGTAATTTTCTAGCTGAATACCTCCCAAAGTGTTGTTGTGTGGAATGGTGGCGGCAGCATACTCACAGCTTCGCTTTAATGCACAATGAAAACATGACATTTGAATAGAGGAGAGAGAGTGAGAGGAGAGAGAGCAAGAAGGGAAGAGCAAGAAAAAAAACAACGTGATTTTAAAAAAAAAAAAAAAAGAGAAAAGAAGCAGGCACTAGCGATGGTGGTGTTGCTTACCCAGGCATCCAAATCTGCAGGCTGGGAGGGAGAGAAGGAGCAGGAGTTAGTTAGACAGTAGAGGATATAAGAAAGGCACGGGGTTGGAGTAGATGGTTAAAGAGACAAAGAGGAAGAGCAAACAACCAACAAGTATATTATGAGAGTGAAGGAAGGTGAGGTAGAGATATATAAAGAAAGGGGGCGAATGAAAGTAGCAAAAAGCAAGAGAAGAAAGAAATGAAAAGGATCAAGGACAGAACAAGGTTAATACATCACACTGCAGAGCAAGTGGTTAAGATTTAAACTTAATTTGCCAGATATAAAATGTCACCCGAGATGTCATTCTAGCCTTCAAACGATGGCAAGTTTATTTATATGGCACATTTCATTTACTCATAGCACTCATAATACATCCAGTATATTGCAACATGGACTCTCTAACCAAGTAACTTTATATCACAAGTGTCAAAATCTTCATACATGTTTTTGGATCGAAACAAGTCTCACGGTCCTCACTACCCTGTCCTGACCACCTATATGCCCTGTTTCACTTCACTGCCTTGTATCTCATGATGTGCCTTGATTTTTTTCTTCAGTTGAGAGAGAAGAGATTATCTTTACACTTTTAAAAGAGTGTAAAAAAGTAGAAACCACAACATAGAGTTGGTAGACAAAGTATGCAAAAATGGACCATGTGTATATCCTGTTCTTATGCTCAATAATCCAGGTAAGTGACTTCTTCAGAGACTGAGAAGTCTCTCTGGCTTTAAAAAAAAAAACAAAAAAAAAAAAAAAACACACACACACAAAAAAAAACAAAAAACCCACAACAACAACAACAACAAAAAACAAAACAAAAAAAACCCAAAAAAAAACTACAGATTATTTACTGTTAGTTTAAGCCTCAACTTTTAGTTTTAACAATAACAGTTCAATTGCAATTATACATGTGTATGATTACTGTTTGCTTTAAAACCTCTTAGTAGGCCAGCCAAGACTAGCTGTTCACCAGCTGTATTTATATGATCATTTATAAGCCTCAATACGAGTCTTTACTACCATAATAAAATCTTATAATACGGCATATTCTTGAATATCACCAAATCAAAAACATTCTGTTAAGGAATTTGAAGTGCTACCAAGTACCGCCAGTCTGGCATTAGACACGGGACAGAAAGGGCCAGACTAGAGCAGTAGGTGGCTCGAATGTTGCTATGCCTCATAAAGACACCATTCAGTTAAATGAGGTGAACTCACAAAGCCATTTGCGGCAGAATGCATGTGTGTGTTGGGTAATCCGTGTAACGGATACAGCCGATGCCAGCTGTTTAACCTCCCTGCTCTTCAATGGCTGGCCCTAAACCAAGTATGTGTCTGAATGTGACTGTGTTTGTGCTGTGTGTATGTAGACCCCAGCAGTGCTCACAGGAGTGTGGCGGTCCCATTTCCATAGATGAAAGACTTAGAAGATAGGTGAAGGGGCTTGTTGTGATACAAATGCAGACAAACTCACACCCAAGCAGTTTGGTGCAGTTCATGGGCCATAGCCCACATAGCATTTCAGACGCATCCACTCATTGTTTTCCAGCTCCGAGCTCCCTGATGACCAGCAGTTAGCAGCCTCAATGTGAACATTAAGAGTCTGAATCCACTGAGCTAGCAATAACACAGCCAAAGAAGAATTCCAATTAGACTAAGGTTAATTCCCAGGGAACCTAGATCAAGCCAATACATATAGAATTCACTGTGATCCCTCAGTTAACAGAAACACATACAGCTGGTTTATAACCGTCTGCAGATCAGATTATGTTTGTATGTAGATCAGGCCAACAGTTTAGGAATATTCCTTAATTATTAGACTGCAGGTAACTGTACCAACAACATTTCAAATTTAAACTTTAACAAATTTTAAAGTTGCTCTTCTTACTACTGAATCGTTTGGCTAAGGCAAAGTTAGTGTCTGTGCAGGAGGCAGGACACGTGACGTTCACTTCCTCACTGTGAATTCTCCAGACAATTACCCGCGCTGTTCTCAGACGTGTGCAATCAGATATCACAGGGAGTTTATGGCGGGGAGTGGTAGGGTTCATTTAAAGTCTGATCAAACTGTTTCAGACATTTCCAATTCTGGAAAAAACTTGAATTTTTTTTTTGTTATTTGCTTCTTCAGCTGCATTGATTTTACTAGATGCTTTTTGGTACTTTTGAGTCTTACAGAACAAACATTTGGATCATTCCTCCCTAAAGTCCTCCTTCAGTCTTACTTCCATGTCTCAGTTGAACAGCCATCTTCTGGTCATCCCACAGTATCTGACCTTGCCATTCCAAAATCTGAATTTTCATATTTCATCAATGTATTTTGTAGATAGTGAATCTACAAGTTTTTATCCATCTTTCATGTGGTTTGAGTTGACAGCCCTAACAGTCTAATGTGAAATTTCTTTAAACCCTTTTTAAATTCACTCCTTCAATAATTGAACGGCATCCAGAACCTGAGTTAGCAAAGCAGCCCCAAACTGTGATGCTTCATACAGCATCCTTCACAAATGGGATGAGATTCTGGAGTTGGTCTGCATTGCCTTTTATCCTCCAAACATAGGATTATGCATTTTTGTCTCATGTGGGCAAAGAACAAAGTGGTCAGGAAGTTTTGTGGAACATCCAGGTCTGTGGCAAACTACAGACACACTCAAATGTTTTTTTGGAAAGCAGTGTTCATTTTTGTTTGAGTCCTTCTACTAACATTACCCTTAGAGAAGTAAAATTTGTACAGTTGTAGAGATTTATGCAGGGTGTTTTTGCTTTTACACCTCTTGGGGTTTGCATGTTGTGCTCTTGGTCGTTTTTCCAGGACACTGACTTCTAGGGAGAAGTTGCAGTGCAAGGAAGCAAAATAATGACACCCCCTCCACACAACCACACCAATTTAATGGATCTCAATAGATTTGATTAATCTATGCTGAGCTGAATTGTGTTTGCTGGGTGTATCATGAGGGTCAACAGATGCTTCATTTAGACTTGAAATGTTAGAGCAACACTGTGTGTGTGTGTGTGTGTGTGTGTGTGTGTGTGTGTGTGTGTGTGTGTGTGTGTGTGTGTGTGTGTACACACGTCTGTCTCTCTGTGGGAGTTAAAAACTGAATAACAGTGGCAGAGAATGTGACACTTCACTAAGAACGTGCGTGCACATGCGTGTCAAAATGAGACCTTTTGGTCTGCAAAGCCACCTCACATGGTGAGAAATGCTTCCTTGAAAATCAATTATGTAAATACTGAATTATGCAAATGGTACATTTGAATAAATCTGTGTTTGGGGAGAAAAGATTTTGCCGTGGTTTTATACTCGCAGTCAGGAGAGGCGAGAGAGAAGATGAGGAAAGAGGGCTAAAATGAGGATTAGGCTGGAGAATGTCACTGGCAGACACAGTTTATGCAGTTTAACTCCTGATTTGGCTTTTTAATTAGGGAGAAAGAGGTGGAGAGGAAGAGAGAACGGCACCAACACAGACAGAGAGGAGAAAATAAGGGCTAATTCAGTGACAGCTTTCTTCCTGCCATCTCAAATGAAGTAAGCACATTCATCACTTGTGCCAATAATAAACACCATGGGTAAAGCTAAGTGCTGTCACCCCACCTCTCGTTTGGTTGTTGCCATCTTCACTAAAAATCTACTGGTACTGATGAAGAGCATTTGTATGAACTTGAGCTTACACATGTCCATCACTTTTAAAAAGACATACGTTACAATCTGTACAAGTCACTGACAATTTTAATTATTTATCACTTTTTTTAATCGTTTCCCCCCTTTTATTTAAATAAAACTCCACTAATTCAAAATGTGAACCAAACAATTTATAACTGGGTTAATTTTTATTTACAGGGAGCAGCAGGGGCATCGTGCACCATTACTTGCCCTCTCCAATGAATAAGGGCAGATACATCAAACAATGAGTAACAGAAGCCAGAGGCAGTGTGTGATGCGTGTCAAACATTTTCATCCATTGTTTTATAAAAAAACTCATTGACACTGTATTCACAGCTGCAGGTTGGAGTATTACATCCATGTCACAGTCACAACTAATATCCCAAACATACATTCACATCAGTTCTCCAGAAATATCTTAATTTTACAAAGTTTGCTTCCTAAAACAGTAATTGGCTACCATACTATGATTCTGTCATAAATCAAGTCTTTTTTTTTTAATCGAATAACAGAAAAACTGGACACTACATTAGATACACCTTGGGCGTACTGGGTCAGAGCCCCTTTCACCCTCAGAACTGCCTTACTTCTTTGTGGCCATTTGAATATAGCAAACTCATAGTTATCTTTAAGGGATTATAGCGCAACAGTGACACATTATTTGCAATAACACAACATAAGTCAAGCACAAAGGTAGCTTTACATTTATTTTAACAGTAACCAAAGGCACTTAGTTAGGAGATACAAACACACAAACACCCACACACACACACACACACACACCCACACACACACACACACACACACCTGTACCCTCATACACACAATAATAACATGGACTGAACCACCACTCACAACCACTAGCACTTTATATAGCCTCTGTAGAAATTATCCACATATCTCACATATCTTAACTGCACTACTGTATAATTCTGTGTAAATGATCATTCTGTACAATACGATAATTTTTAATTCTACAACTGTTTATAACCTGCATAGTTCACATTTCTGTATCTCTCATATTCTGTATAGTTTTTATTTCATATTTATATCCTGTTCATAGCCTGTACTTCCTACAGCCTGTACATACTTCTAGTTATAGCATATTCATAACATACCTTCATACTGTGTACATTATTACATACCATAATAGACCCATTTCTGTAATATACTTACATATCTATATTATTGCTAATATATATTTGTAATATATCTATATCATGGCTAAAGCACTTCTGGATGGCTGCAAACTGCATTTCGTTGCCTTGTACCTGTGACGTGTGCAATGACAGTAAAGTTGAATTCTATTCCATTAACCTCCCACCTTCAGATGGCTGCCCCTCCCTGAGCGTTGTGCTGCCAGAGATTTCTTCCTGTTAAAAGGGAGTTGTTGTTTTTTTTACTTACACTATGTCCACTCATCAAGTGCTTGCTCAAAGAGCGATGGTTTGATTGTTGGAGTTTTTCTCTATTATTGTAGGGACTCAAGCTTACAATATAAAGCGCCTTGAGGTGACTGAATTGACCTGAACTGAATTAACCTTCTATCTTGGCCAGAGCTGAGCAATATTGTCACACAATAAAACTGAAAAATATTTTCTACCTGGGAAGCTGTATTTCATGGTCAAGCTTTTGAACCAGCTGCGTAGAACCCTGCTTTAACACCACGTCACCTCATCAGCAATTTTGATGAGTTGGAACTGTTGATACAATCCAACTGTTGTAGCACAAATCTAGACTCATGAGACCAGGCAACAATCTTCTACTGCCCAACTTCTGGTGAACCCAGGCCAACTGTAGCTTCAGTTCTTAGCCGACTAGAATGGCACCTGGTGTGGTCTTAAGCAGCTGTAGACATTGTGCTCCAATGTTAAACATGTAGAGTTCAACAGAGATACTCTTCTTCATACCTTGGTTAGAAAGAGTGCTTACTGGTTTGAACTTTAGACGCATTGCAGCATCGATGTGCTGTCATGTGATTGGGTGATTAGGTCTCTGCATTAATGGGCAGTTGAACAGCTGCACTTGACAAATGTGGCCATTGAGTTTACATCTTCTATAACAACTGGACTGAATTTACAATTCATAGTTGATACACAAAAACAAACAGCAGGGGGTGTTAGTAAGAAACAGGGTGATGTTTACATACATGAGCATAAATCCTCAGCCTGACATCTGTTTATGAAGTACATAGCTGCATGCAGCCACAAGAGACACGTGAAACCAAACATGAGAACGCACACACAGTGTACTACAAACACAAAAGCCATGAATTGGTTAGTCTAGCTGTTTGCTCATTAAATGTGTGTTGTCGTCACATAGCTGGGGGAGGTTAAATGAATTAACACTTCATCATCAGCCTGCTTTGCACCACAGACTGTCACAGAGACAGAGAGTGAAAAAGACACTAAGATGAAAAAAGTGAAAGGAGGGATTGAGGTAAAATGATGCAATTCAACTAAAAAGAAAGAGGCTTTGTTGGAAAACTGGGGAATCGTAAAAGAAAGCAAAAGAAAACCTTACCAAATGATTCTGTCTTGAAGAGTCTTTTCATCTTATGAAGAATAAGTTTTGCCTAAATAAGTAAATAAATAACTAGAATAGATTTTGAATTTCATTTTCTTTGACTCCTGAAATTAGACTATGTTCTACTACCTGTTTTAAAATGTGTTCTCTGGTAAACAGAGCCAAGATTCAATGTTTACTCTTTATCATATAAATCATTAATATTATTAATAGTATTAAACGTTAAAGCTGCAAATATAATTTTCTTAAGTAATATCTTGGTAATCTTGAGACTTCCACATGAAGCAAAAACAAAAGCTAGAATCAAATAAAACTTTCACATAAAACAAATTCAGGGTCAGCACTCCTGCCTTTGTTTTTCCTCTGTGGAAGCTTCAGCCCAGTCAACCTAACATTTTACTTTAACAATTAGCAAAAACTCCTAAAATTTTTAAAACCTTTGACTCATACTTTGAGTGTTCAAACATTAATCATTATAGCCTCCTATGAGAACAATTATCTGAGAGGAATTATTTTTTTTCCTGTGGATAATAGGTCTTGTCCAGCCGTCTCATTACATCACAACCACTCTCCTGGAGAGTGGAGAGGTATTCCAGTCCTACACATTTGTCCTTTGAACTGACAGGATTTGTGCGAGGCGCTCACTCGCTGCTCGGCACCGATCAAAATCTCCTCATCTGGTGAGCGCTCTGCTCGTCAGCAATTACTGTTGCTTTAGACGATGTACGGTGCGAGTGTGTGAGCGAGTGAGAGTGTGCACAAAGGGCTTAACTGCTTTAACATGCAGAAAAGATGTCAAGTCTGTGATTACACTAGCTGATAACAAGTGGTTTAGCCGTGTGTGAATGTGTGTGTCTGAATCGCTTGTACTTCATCCTCAGTCGGCTTCTATAAAACGCCGTGTGCACCTTCACAGCACGTCATTCTGCTGGACTCAAACGCCTCTCTTATGGTGAACCCACTCAGTTTCAGTACAAAGTCCTCTCAATCCACTGCAATATCTACACATGCTTTTCCACAAGCATTCTTTTTATTGATCAAGTATCTCCTCTCTCTTGTCATCCTCCTGCCTCTGTGTCTTTGGCCAATAACCAGGCCTGGCTATCTAGTCAGACAGTCATAGCGAGACGTCTTCATTTGTAAGGGCTATAATAATAAATTATCTTCTATCTGCCTTTCAGCTACTACAGTCTTTCCCCAACTGTGTTTCTCTACTTCTGAGCTCTATGGATCATCTTTAGCCTAATGCTGCCATTTTCTACCACAACCAGCCATCGTAACAGTCACAATTACTTCTCAGGCTACTATAATGGGTGGGTCAAGACAAAACGAATGGTGGTAGACAAAGAAAAGCAAACACATTGAATGTGACTGCATCTAAAATGTCAGGCTAAATTAAATGTTGGTGTTTCCATAAAGATTTCTAGTCAGGCAGCCAAAAAAACAAAACAAAAAAAAAAAAAACAAATGTGGAAAGATAAATACTGAATGAAAGTACAACCTCAAGCAGTGATCACCTGATCTTGTACACCTACAAGATCAGATAATCTGCTCTATAATCATGTGAAACTATTGAATTAGGTGTAGGTTATCTTGCCTTAATGAGAAAGTATCCCATGAATTAGAGCTGAAGCCACACGCTTGTTGCTCGATTCGTATACTTGAAGTAATTAGAACAGACAGAATAGCGTAGCCACAGGCCAAATCAGCAAGGAGGTATACAATTCCAGGCAAGCATATAAATGAGTATGTTAATAAATAATATCCTAACGCTTAGTGTATGTAATCACAGAGATAATGGAAACAGTTAATTAAAAGATAAAGGTTAAAGTAATCAATAAAAGTGTGGCAATGTGCTGAAACAACAGCAGAGAGATCTTTTGCAGAGAATTCTACTCAGTAATGAGACAAATGTCTTTTAGACTTAGACAGCAGGGGGGCCTGCTGGTTAGTGAGAACATCTTGTAGCTGAAAGGCTGCATATTCAGTGCAAAACACAACATTTCCAGTCTTGTCAAGTGTCATCTCCGAGTGTTTCTACACAGCAGCTGGGCAATACTGTTAACATGTGTGGCATCAACCCTGTGGTCTGAGTGTTTGTCATCTCAGGTCTGACTTTAATGAATTCTGTGCTTTTCACCCTGGTTTTCATCATCGGTTTTCTGGACAGTGTCAAATGCTTCACTCTGAGTCATCAGTCACACACACACACACACACACACACACACACACACACACAGGGCAGATAAAAAGATGAGACACAGAGGAGGAGGAATAAATGCTGGAAGAACATGTTGCCCAGGAGCACATGTTGCTGTGCAGAACACACATTCATCCTTCTTTTAATCCTCCGGCTAACCAAACATGCATCAACAGCGCCATCTAGTGAAACTTTACTGGCTTACATCCTATTATGTCACCATGAAAAACGTCCAAATAGCAGGCATATCAACTTATAACTGAAAATGGAAATTACTTAGAAATATATGTTAAAGAGAAACAGGCTGCATGTTGCTATAAAAGGAAACAAAACGACTAAAGACATCAAATTCCTAGAAGCATCGCCTCACAGCAACATTTACATTTTTAGACTTACAGAACTACCTGCTGCAGGATTTAAATCTATAACCCACAATCTGGTGAGGGTGTTAAAAGGAAGGAGGAGGTGTGAGAACAGGAGGACTGACCAAACGGGCGCATCACCTCTTATCGCACACACTTCAGCTAAAACTGTGCTACCAACTATATTTCCACATGAAAAAAAAAAGCATTCTTTACAGTTCAACAGATTCAACCAAAGCTTCGCAAAAGCAGCTTTCCTGTTGGCCATTTGCACTACCATTATTGTACATCTCTCAAGCTATTCTATTCCTTTATTTATATTTTCCACTACTACCACTATTCTTTTTAGGTTTCGTTTTTATGTATTCCCTGGCGAGTGCTTCATCTTTTCTCATTTTTTCTTTATATGAAGGTGAAAGAGAAACAGAATTTTGATTCTCTCGAATGTCCTGTACAAGAAGCAAATTGACAAAAAAATAAATAAATATTTGACCCTTGAATTTTGTGGGGGGGCAGGGCTTCTTCTTGTTTTGTAGAACACAAACGAGTCGTCATCTTTAGTGCAAATATAAATTCTACACTATAACATGCAGAATTATAATAATACAAACACTTTCAAGAACGACAGAAAAAGCTCAAAAGACTGATCAACAGTAAATTCTTATAAAAAGATTCATAGCTGGCACTCAGTCTATTTGTTCTTCTCTCCTAAGATTATCTTCATATATATCAGTGCCTTTAGTTTTTATTAGTTCCTTCATAATATTGTCACTGAAATGGATCCATCTGGAACTCTGCTAAGCAGATCTGAATTAGAATAGTATGAGCACTCATGTTGCTGTTTATCACGATTTCTTCACTGGAGACAGCAGATAAAAGAATGCTTTTAATATACAGGAATACAAACATTCACCCGTGGTCCACACACAGGTATTAAAGTCTATTCTTCACACCCTTCCGGCTTCTGAAATTCAATAGCTTCAAGCAGATGCTTGTTGTTGTCTGCATGTCTCCGGGTGTTAGATGCTCAGCACTGAATACCTGTGCATACTAATTGCATTTTACTTGCAGCAGAAATGACACCTCTGAGGTGGAGAGAACAGGCAGGGGAAAAAACAAACACAGGAGGTGCTAATGAAAGAAAGGAGAGGAGAAGGGACTAGGTGTTAATGTAACGCGTCGTCTCTTCTGTGTCTTCACTCGTGGTGTAACAGTTAAATATAGTCTCAGAATGAGACAGGATGACACACTGCAAGAGCCAAGTTGAATGCACTTCTTAAGAGCACCTTTGTAGGTCGGGTGAGAACTTGGACATGGTGAAATATGAGTCAGAAGTAGGAGTAGAAAAGAATCCAGCACTGTACAGAAAATAAACTTTGGAGGAGTACACAGATTCCCCACATCACCTGATACACATTAAAAATAAATAAACCCAATTTGAAAGCATCATCTGCCCCCAAAAAACCATTACAAATGTATTTTAAGGGTAATATCTTCAGATATTAATAATAGCCACAACTGTGTGGTGGTGGGGTACGATTAGGGTGGCAAGCCAGTACACTTCTAGTGCCATTCCCAATCTTGATAAATGGGGATCTGCATCAGGAATGGCATCCGGTGTAATATTTTTGCCATAGAGAAGATTCATAGATGTAGTGAAGGAGGATGTGTAGGAACTTGGCGTGACAGGAGGGCAAGAGGATGAGATGGAGAGAGTTGATCCACTCGGGTGATCCCGACGAGCAAAAAGGAGAAGAAGCTCCTCTAATAATAGGGATTGTTAGCTATTATTAGTCCTAATCTTTACCCTAAATTTCAGTGGCACTTTTCTGAAAACACACTTCTTCCACAATGATATCATTAGTTAAAACAGACAGTGTTAACTGGGGAGTACAGCAAGAACACAGCTACAATTTGAGAAAGTGTTACACATTTGGAGAATAAGTGTGAAAAAGTCTGACCAAAATCACTAACAAGTCTGTAAAAGAAAAGATAGCTAGACTCTTATAGTATTATAGTTAATGTGAAAGAATTAATGGGCCGTAGATGGAAAGAGTCAACATTATGAGTGGATTGGCAGATGGAGCCAGCTTAATGCACAGGTATACATATGCAATGACACAGACAGACACAAATACTCATGGCGGTGGTGGTGTTGGTCGGTAATGAGTGTGGGGTAAATGGCTAATGTGAATGTTTGTGACAGGCAGCCTGAGGCAGTGTGAGGAGCAGCTCTTCAGCGGGTACATGCCTTCACACCCCCCTAATCAACCCACCAGTAATGCTTAATGCTACTGAGGTTGTGTGCAGAGGCATATGCCTCCGGAGAGGGGTTTTCAACCAACACAAACATGCTCCTGTGCAGGCCTCCAAAATCTCAACTGCATGTTGTTCAACATGGATGACCCTTTCAGTTGACTGACAAGTACGCTGGTCAGACCCCCCTTTTTTTTTTTTTTTTTTTTTTTTTAAAATACTGCCCCCATCTGATAACAGACGCAGACACATGTGGTCTCTGCAGTTAGATGGGCCCACGGACACCACCACAGCTGAACCAGAATTTCCCCATAACACACAGTTTTGATGCTGGAGAGCTAAAAATGCACAGGGGGGAAAACAGGCCAGAAGCGTGCGCTATATGTGCCAATATACTGTGGCGAGTGTCACAGAAGTGTGTGTGAGAATGCATCTGCCTTTAAGGAACATGGCAAGCGCAGAAACTACACAAAGTGCATTTGAAAGTGTAATGGGGAAAGACAGGGGGCTTGGGAAAGCTGTTCTTTGAGCCTCCAGCTGCGTTTTTGCAAGGTCGTTTCCAATGTAAGGTCAATGGAAAATACAAAGAAGAGAGGGAAGCCCACCCGCTAAGAATGGAGGAGCTTTTAAATCAGTTCTTTGAATGCACTAAAAAGTTGAAGCAATACAGCACAAGCAGGAAAATGTTTATCATCTTATTATTATCTCAGAACTAAGGTCTTCTAGGTTTTGTCTTATCGTTTTTGGTCAATTAAGGATGGGTTATTGTTTAAGCAGGATAGAAATCAAGCTGAGGAATAATAAATGTGTTAGCTGAGCAGAAATAAGGGCGAGTTAGAGGTGAGACTGAAAAAGAAAGACAAGTGAGAAAGAGGAAAAGGTGGGAACCTCTAGGTGCAGGTTATCTACAGCAACTCTATCATCACCTAAAGGCTAAAAATAAATAAATAAATAAAATCCCTTTCCTTTTACTTAAATAGTTTGCACCTGTACCTGTGAGGCTCAACCTTCTCAAACACGCTAGAAGCAATGACAGAGTCTCCTCAACACTTCTTTTCTGCTCTTTACAACCACAGACAGGCAACACTTTTAGTCCATCCCTCCTTGAACACAAACACACAGCTTCACACACACTGACGCCTTGTATTGACTTGTCCTGACAGAAAAAGTAGAAAACAAGGCTTTGAGGGGAAGTGCTCAGTTTCTCATTGCAATGCAACATTATTAAATGTTTGGTGCCCGTATCAGCGTAAGCTAAGCCAGCGGCTTCATTCAGTATTCATTACAGCGGGCTGGCACGCTGAAAAGACACTGCAGGACAAATCAATTGGAGGGGAGAAAGAGAGTGAGGGAGACGGGGTTGTAGGAAATCCACAATGTTTAACTTTAGCAGAGCCAAGTGAAGCCACCAGGGAGAGAACTGCTAATTAATCATCAGCAATAGTTCATTGCTCATAATTATACATAGATGTCACTAACAAGAGAAACACTATCCAAGTTTAACACACTTGTTTAAGACACACACACACACACACACACACACACACACACACGAGGGTTTCCAGCCTTTGAGTCAAGCTTACTGCCTTTAGACATTATTTTCCATCTCACATCAAACTCCTCACACATCTGACTCACTAACGTCTCCGTTTGAAATCCTACACACACCACACTGCTAGTTTGACTCATTACCAGTCTAAATTATGAATATAGACAACATTTTGTTTCAACAAGCCTGCTTTGAGACAGTAAAATGCTGAAACATCACAGGTTCTGTATCCAATTGTCAAGTTTATTGTTGCCACGCTGTTAATACCAGGCCGCTTCTAAAAGGCGAGGGAGACGTGATTACCTACATTTAATTAAACCCTAGGACATTAATGTGGAGTGTTAATATTCATAGTAGGAGACACTTAGTGATCATATATTCTTGTTACTGACATGACCTGCTGAAGTAAGTCATTGCTGGCCACAAAGCACTACAAGAACTGTATATTTCCATCATGACGTTTATGTTGCTCTCACATCATCAGAAACTCCAACCAATGCCAAACACAAATAGCATAGTAACACCTGTGACCACTGAGTTTTGCAATATACTGAACTAAGCTTTCATGTACAAACTATGACAATAAGACAAATGTTACTAACTGAACAACAAGAAGACAATCAGATTTTGAATATCCAAATATCTGATTTATCTGCTTTTACAAACATGTTATTCAGAAGTGCAGAGCAAAAACATGGACACACAGATATCCCCTGCTTCACTAAAGCTTCAGTATTCGAAGTCAAAGCAGTAGAGGGTGCTGTTTACCACTACATCAGCGTAGTACTCTGCATCCATACTACTGCTAGATTTTACAATTTTAATGATAAATTGAGCCATTATTTCATCTTAAAGTCTTGGAACAATTAACTTAGCCTAAAAAATATAAATAAATAGATCTACAAAGCATCTCAACAAATTAACACTGCTCTTTTTAACTTTCTGGAACTTTAATCAATCACAAACACGTCTCCCTACATCTTTAAATTCATATAAGAGCATTACCAAGGTTAAGCCTTAACAAATTAAGTATATTTTTATCAAGATGTGTCTAGTGAAATTATGCAGGACGTGAAGATTTAAATAAATGTGCTCCTGGCATAGATCCAGAAAACATCACTCACCAGTATCTTGGACTTTTCGTGCTCTTCGAGGGATTTTCCTTTCTCTATGATGAGGGCAGAGGTCAGCTCATCCAGGCCAGTGATTGCTGCATTCTCGTTCTCCCTCTGGGCCAGTTTGGCCAACTCCTCCTTCACCATGGCCTGTTGACGTTCAAAGCTAAAGTAATTGAAACATGAGATCTATTAACCTTTGACACTTTATTTTGCAATGGAAAGCCCTCTGAAGTTTTTGTTCGCATAGCGGGTTAGCCACTGAGGTTTTACAGATATTGCTTTATGCAAAGCATTACAAATAAATGTGGAAAACGCCTACAGAAGTCACTTCCAGAATGTTACACATGGTTTTCCACTGTAATGTGATAGAAAAGTAAAATATACATAGAGTAAATTAACTGCATTGCAATGAGCATGAGTGAGAACTGCTGGACTTCAATATGCAAGTCTTCAGAGGCTCAGCACAGCATATAGGCACTCCAACAGCACAGAAACATGCCTGTTATACAGAGTAATGTAGCACAGGCAGTGTCAATAGGTCACTCGGCATGTGTATGTCTGCAAAACATTGCACACTGTGTGCACGTCATTTCAAATATCTGTCAACTACATGTATTCAACATGTATTCAGCTGCAGCTGTTCCTTAACCAACTATGACAGAAATACAACTCAATTTGTGACAATTTGATATCTGAAATCAAGAATGTGTCTCAAACAGGTTTACAGTCTATGGCATGTAAAATCCAAGTCCTTAGCCTTGTGAACATGGTAAGGAAAAAAAAAAAAAAAAGCTCCCGTCAGTAACTGCTAGAAGAAACTTCAGAAAAAGCACCAGAGGAGTGACAAACAACAGGTAGTGTGTGTACAAAACAGAGCAACTTACAGGACAAATTCTAAACATGTAAACAAGCATGACTGAACACAAGGGAACAGTGACCTTGACATTGTGAGCACCTACTTTTTCCGCATTTCCTCTTGAATTTCTTTAGAAGATGGTCCTGATGGTTTTGCACCTAACACACAATTGGATAAGGATTACTGATGCATATAAAAATGACAGTATGAACCCGTTTGCAGGATTTGCAGCAGGGTTAGGGGTGTGTATAATAAGATCCCTTCAGACATGAATCATGGCAAAGCTATCTACTGCAATTATACTATATTTTGATGCTGTGCTCAAGAATCAGTGCATGGGAACATATTTGCTGCGGTTACAATGGGAAGTTTGTGAGACAGGAAAGGCCTTTGACCAGCGACATACTTGATGGTGGTGGTTTGTGACTGTCCGGCAAGGACTTTGGTGGCTTGTTGCTATCAGACCCCTGAGACTCCCTCATCCTGCGGAGCACATCTTCTGAGAGCTGGATGGGATTAATAAACACATGCAATGCAGTGTAAATGTATACCAGATTAAATCTTAAGAGGTTTAAAGTCCATCGCCTAGCCTATTCAAGTGTCCTATAACACAGAAAATACTTCTGTACACCTCACCAATCCAATGACAAGGTATTGAAACAAATGCTAGCTAGCTATTTGCCTGCATGGATAGAAAAGATTACATATCGTTAGCTTCATAGCATAAGTGCCTAAGTCATTGACTTAGTCAAATGACTTAGGCAATTATGCTATGAAGCTAACGATTCTCATGCTGCAAAACTGCAAATATGTTGATGACAATCCCCATGTTTCATGACATGTACTTCTGATTACAGAAGTCAATAACAGCAAAGGACTTAACGTGTTTGCTGTTGTTGACATAGCGTCTTAGCTATCAGTGGTTTGCTGTGGAAATAACACCAGCATCTCATGTGACCTAGTGCTGTGAAATTGTCCGCTGTGCTAGCATTTTATCAGTCATTATTATACTAATAAAATAATAACCTACTAATCTAAGAAAAAGGGCAACAGTAGCTGGACATGACAGGAAAAAGAAGTTCTGACCCGGGTTCATTTAAGGACACTGGACCTGTCAGGCTCGCAGCAGACAGACGGATACCACCACAAAATCCCACTACTGCCTCTGCCATTAGCCGATATACCGTAACAATAATAATAATAATAATAATAATTAAAACTGTGGTGTGAATTACCCCTAAAGCAACAACGTTGTACTCTATACCTTCACTCCTTCAATTACTGTGACCTTCTCGTCTTCGTCCAGTCCGAATGACACTTTCCTCGCCGTGCTCCCGTTTCCTCCCATTTTGACCAGTTTTCCGTTCCCACTCAATTAAATCACGCAATACAAGCCAAGTCGACTGTTATGTGAAGAAGACATAAATTGGAGAGCAGCTCGAGTCGCCGCCACAGCAACTGCTGGTCAAAATACTCCAATAAAGGTCATTTTAACGCTTCAGTATCCTGAAAGCTCATTGGCTAGATTTTACATTACAGATCCAATGGCTAACAGCAGCTTATCGTAAACGGACGAAGGGTTGATGGGAATTGTAGTTAAACACAAGACTGACGAATCTAAAATGCGACCTGTGCGGTATATTTAAGATCATACAGAGCGCATTTGCTCACACACACACACACACACTATAGATAGTAGAAAAAAACAATTGAAACAAAGAGTTCACTGTTTATTCTTTAGTTCATGGAATGCTTAACACCTTGATTTGACATGGCTGGAATATTGTACAATAAATGCACTTCAATAAAAACGCAATTTTAAACATCATTTCCAAAGGATTTCACCATCAAATGTTTTCAAGAGTGGAATTTTGCTGTGATGCAACTTGTGAACTCTTGTCCAACAAAAGGAAAAGAATATTTTAATCCATTACCCCACATAAAACAACAAATTTACATTTGAGGATAAAATATTTCAAATCAGGAAAAATGCAAATGAATCATATGATGAAAAACATCATTGCAACCCCCTATTTTTCTTTCTTTTTTTTTTGCATATTGGTTACAACACTATGCTGATGAATACTGCTAGCTTAAATACAGCAATCACCTCATACCAAATATTGTATTTTCCTTGGCAACAGTATGCAATATACTTATCCTTGTCAATGTATTACAATGATCCAATGCCAGTGCCTGACCTTGTTTGTCAAAAGACAAAAGTTTAAACTATGTAATGAAACTGTATCAATACCCCCATTTGATACTATGAAAACAGTTGTTTTTGGTGTACGTTCACCACTTGTGGTAACATTTGTAACTCTGAATATAGGGGAAAAAAAATCAAATCTGCAACAGCAACCTTTGGCAGCAAGCAAAACTGGAAAACCACTGGTATCAATCACAAGATTGACGTGGAATACACAAATAAGTTTGTGCAAATTTTGTCTTTTATCTCAAACACATAACTTGCCAACAAATGTCATTTCACTGGCAGCATTGATTAATCTGGAATTAAAGTAAAAAGCACACAAAAAAAAACAAACAAAAATGAAAAGATGTCATCCACAAGATCTGGCTTCAATTGTTAGGAATTGTCCTTTGTGTCTGTGACATTCTGCCCTTTAACACCAATGCGTTGCCTGTATTCAGCAGCTCCCTATTATAATGAAGTGACATACAACACAACAACACTGTTTTACTTGTCAACACATACCAAATGAATTAGCACAAGTCTTTGAAGTGCTTCCAATAAGCAATGTGACCAGTGCAAACTGATTAGCCTGATTGGTCACAAATCTTAAGTCAGATGAGATGCTGTTACTGAAAGTCTTCAGTGGGAATGTACAGATGTAAGGTTTCCATCACAAGAATGTTTGATCAGTTTTATAAACCTTTGTAATTAAAATAGGTTTAAAACATCATCGGTGAGAACTGAGATATTCATTGTTGCATTAGTGCTGGAATGACAGAAAATGTGGTGAGACGAGTCAATAAACTCCCAGAAATAAGAGCTTGCAGAGCAGAATCATTATCAAGCCTGTTGGGGCCACAATGAGGGGCAGCGCTCCCAGTTTGGAGCTGGAGCAGGAGCAGGAGCACCAGCAGCAGCAGCAGCAGCAGCAATGCACTCTGGACAACAACAAAGCAGTTGCTAAATTCACAGTCCTTCAGAAATAAGTTTTTTTTTCTTTGTTTGTTTGTTTGTTTTAAGCGCCCACTCTTTCAGGCCTCCAAAAAAAGACCACTATCACCCTCCTTGGTGTCCAACTGTTTTGTTCTGCACCAACTTCACTGATCCCCATATTGCTGACAACACTACACATGCACAACAATTTTAGTCCAGCTGTACAACTCTTGACCCCTTCACACAATTACAGGTCTCCAGCGGTCAGCTTCAATGCTGTTAACGCTGCTGGACCCATAGGGTCCGGAGGCAACATCATCCAGGTATGCTCCAACCATGCGAGTACTGCTCGGACCAGAGCCATCAATCTGGGTGGAGGAATAGTACAGGCCCTGGTCATTCATCTCCTTACGACCAAGGTTTGCAGCGATGGTTGGAGGAAGGTGGACATCACTTTCATCTGGCTCATCTACCTGCGACTTGTAGGAGAATAGGATCTTGGGCTCTGAACTGCAGAGATGAGGGAAAAGGTAAGCTTTTATTTGTACAGACTGAAAACTGTCAACTCCTGCAGTGCTCATCAAATAAATCAAGCATCTAAACTGATGTAAGAGAAAACCACTTCGTGGTCATATCTATAGGCTACATTTCCTGAATCCTGTCTGACATAAGTCCTCAATACAAACATAATTACAAAGACTAAAACTAACACTGAAACAAACAAAATAAATAAAACAAACTAAAATATTACATTTTCAAACAAAAAAAGCTAAACTGAAATTAGCAAATTCACCTGGAAACTAAACCAAAAGCAAAGCTGAATTTAAAAAACAAGGAAGTAGAAAAAATCAAAACTAATAAGAAAAAAAAACCAAATGTATAATAAGTGCTGATTACACTCTTATTCTCTACATCTCATGTGACTACATACCCAAAGAAGCCTTTGAGGAATGTGACATAAATGAGCGGAGCGAAGGCAGAGAAGTACAGGAACGTTGTGACATCCACACAGCTGGTTCACAAGAGAAAGAGCAAACCATCTCAGTAAGCTTATTCAGCTCTCAGCTTCACAAAAAGCATAACCAACAGATTGCTGCCTGACTATTATGTTCAGATTCGCCCGTATAAACTCCACTGAACTTTGGTGGACCCAGCAAAACAGTGAGTCATCCCAGTGGGTGCAACTCAGCCAACAAAATTAAAATACTAAGAGGTTTTAAAACAGGCAGCCAGCTCCATATCAAGGGCATTTTCTAATAGGCTTACAAAGCATTAGAGCCACAGCTGCTCTGAATGCAGCTATTGTTTCTTCTTAGAAGCATAAAATTAAATATGAGGCTTATTTTACTTATTTTAATCACCAAAAAAAATCTAAATTGGTTTTATAGCTATATAATGTATTTTTGATGTAATATAAGCAAATATGCTTCAGAATACTGACCATAGTCCCTCTATGACTTCAGCACACAACAGAGCACTGCCGAGGCCCTGAACGAGGTTCAGCAATGACAGGATGGCAGCATAGACGTAGAAACTCCTCTTAGCTGGAGAAAGGAAGCCAAACAGAGATCAATCAGGGCTTTGCAGGTAAATTTAATATGTTAAATACCAAGTTTGGCTTTAACGATATTTGAGTAAGAAAAGTGTCCCCCCCACCCCTCTCTTTCAGTCTTTATAGTCTGTTAATTTTCACTTGATGAAAAAACAAAAAACAAAACCAGTGGGACATGCGAAAGTTTGACTATAATTAAGATACTTTTACTGCCCTTTATGTCAGGAAACTTGAGCCATCAAAATGATCTATGCTCTCTCGTTGCCGCCCCCTACTGGCCTCTACTGTGGATAATGACTCACTATAAATAAGACCCTTTATGGAACTTCGCTGATAAATCCCCCAACTACTCTAACTATATAGCAAAGGTCAACAACAATGGCTCTTCTGATCAACTGTGTGAGGATGTGAAAATGAAGACAATGACACAAACGCAGCAGGGGAAATACAACTGCGTGAGGTAAGTATAGATGTGGTTTTAAAAAGTTAACTCTAAAAGACAAGACACGACTTTATGTGGCCAATTAGGTCAAAAATACTTCTGCTATTGAAAAACTGTAACATTTTTTTTTTTTATCATATCAAAAGTTAGGAGCAATTCTACTTCTCCAATCTTAACTTTGTTGTTTAATGCAATTTAACTTTTAACTCACATGGCAGAGATATCCTTTCTCTTATTGGAGTTTTTGGTAAGATCACAATCAAAGAGTACACCTATTTAAAAAAAGACAAATATGAGATAACAGGCTGATCATTTATGGTAAAGGATCTTTTTGCTCATGCTGCCATTATAATGGAGTTACTGACCAGAAAGAAAAAGCAGGAGCTTGCCAGCCAGAAGTGCCGGCCCCCGTGACCATAGATGTTGAAGTCCTCCGCTGACAGATGACTGTCAGGATACAGTATCTCTAGCGTGCCCTGAGACAATGTATTATTCAGTTCATCTGCATGCAGAATTTCCTGCCACAATATGTCATGATGGTAATCATTTGAAACTATATTTAACCTCCCATCTGCCATTACCTGTGTGACTGAGTACGCCAGAGCCAACACAGCAGTAATAGCCAGCACACGCTTTATGCTGGATTTGCTCTCCAGGTGGCCTAATGAACAGAGGAAGAATCATGCTTAACAGGAAAACAGCTGCATTAAATTAATTGCACTTAGCACTGAAAAGAAAATTTAAAAAAAACAAAAAAACATATTAAACATATTTGTCATGTAAAAAGCTAGAAACATTACACATCTAAAAATAAAATGTATGGTAAATGAGAACTGAAACCAACATGACAAACTCACCAAAAGCCAGTCCCAAGATGATGACGCTGAGCTCAATAGCCAGCAAGAAAAAACGAGTGATTTCCCAGAGCACCTAAAGAGAAAAGAAATCTTTAGGAGGAATTCCTGTTGTTAAGGAGATCAGCTGTGTATTAACACGTGTTAAGTCGAAGTGCATAACTTTAAAGGTCAGCAGACACACCATTATGTTATATATTCATTCATTCTTTTTTGGTAAATTTAATAGTTTAGCCCTGATAATGTGCAATGGAAATAACAGGTCCATCTCTCTAAGCTCCATAGTGATCTGCCTGGTATGTGTGGAATGAAGCTACGCCTTTTCTTTTAAACATGAAAGGTCAAAAACTTTTTTGGACACTTAATAAAAAGATATCTCTTGCAGGATATTGTCCCTGTCATTTTAGTACAAGTCAAATATTTATACTGACAGAAACCCAAACTGTTTTGTACACAAGAGACTTAGAAAAGGCATACATTTCAGTCTCTTATAAGCCTATAATTAAAAGACGTTTTAACAAATTCCAGGTATGCTCCCATTTGTACATTGCAGTACCATTAGGAATGGGAAGACACATTAAATTGAAACAGTAGATAATAACTTGAAATTCAGCTCTGTTTTACACCTTTTTCTGAAAACAAACTGACACCGTAACAGACTCGATCGTTTTGGGCGTGGCGTGGCTACGACCAAACAGGTGTCATTTCTATCACAGATTATAATTTTACTTTAAATTACAACTTGTAGCCATAAACCTGTAAAGTTTTACTTGTGGATCATGCGCTTGCTTACTTTGTCTACAATGGTGGCAGCACTGGATGCACTGACAGTCATGGACACTATAGCCCGGGTAATTCCAACTGCTGCAACAACAAAAACCTAAGAACCACAGCACACAACACGTTAGACTACATGATATAGTCTGTCAACATAACATGGTCATAATAAAAATCATATACTGGTGGAAAATTAGGCCAAAGTACAGCTGATAACAATCCTGTACTCAACAACACTATTGACAACAGTTCCTTTATTGCTTTGCCAGGCTGAGGTAAGGTGTATTAATATACGGTTTGACAAATAGATCAATCTTTTACATCTTAAATGCTTTGGTATACCAGTTCAAAGAGGAAAAAGCACATCCACTGATTGTACAGTTTGTGTCCTACCAGCAAGTAAAAAGTGACGAAGATGGGGCTAGAGGTGAGGCGGATCTTTGCCCTGGCTGAGGGCAGCTTCCACATCAGGAATACAAAGAAGGCCACATTAGGCACGAGCAATAAAATGTCCCAGAACCGCACCCTGAAGCAGACAGGTGAATGTGAAGGGTAAATGAAGGGATTAAGTCCTTCAGCAAAGAGTGCGTATCTATAAACATTTTTGATAATCTGGTAAATTTCTACTTTGAACAGTCTCTGTTTTGCACTTATAGTAACAGTAGTTTCAACAGTAATTTTGCACAATCAACTGATTACCTGGATTCTCCAATGTCCTCATACAGAACTTGTAGGCATTTGTGAGGCTTGGTGATGTTGTTTTGGGTATCAGGTTGCCAGGTCGAGAATGCTGTTGTGTTTCCCAGTGGCGTAGGTGAAACACTGCCATTGTCCTGAGAAAAACTAACCACAGTAGTCACTGTGGCTAGCATGGTGTCAGAGCCTGAGGGAAGACATAGCTGATTAAGTCAAATAATATTTTAAACACGGTTAGTCATTTTGAAATATGTAAGAACTTTACTGTAGGGGTGCTGCAGGTACTGAAGGGGTCTGCTTTAGCTACATACAAGATTGCTGTATCCTCCTTTAAAGAATTTATAGTTGGTCTTCTAGATAAAGCTATATACACGGGAACACTTATTTAAAAAGTAGTGCAGTCGATGCATCAAGAAATCACAGCTCATGTACTTGAACGTTACATGATGAGAAACTCGACATGCAGTGTTCAGTGCCAAGCAGTAACACTAATCTCGTTAACATTTACTTGACGCCTACTCAACAACTGGACAAGAGACAAGTTACAGTAGCCTTCCAAACTTGTCCACAGCTTACAAAAATACCAGGGGCTAAGACTAACATACGTACATTTTTTGCTAGAGTCAGCTAAAGTTGAAAATGGGCAGGAATCATGTCGCAGCAGGACTTCTGCGTATTATTTATCGGAATACTTTCAGTTAGGGAAGGGGAATTTCAGACGTTAGCTAAGCCGCTAAGCTCGTTAGCTCCCGTCGGAATTTGTGTTGTTTATTAAACGAAACTACTCGCTCATTCCTCAGAAACAAATTCGTCAATGACGATAGTACTAATGGTACATGCGGCTTGTTTATGTAACATAAAGTACCAGAGATTAAAAGCCGATGGACTAGCGTTAGCAACAAAACAAACTGGTGGCAGTGTACTGACGCCGACACAGCGTGGAGCATGAAATAGTAAATATTAGCATCTTACCTTTTCAGAAGACTCGGAATTAAGGATATAACTGCTGTAAAATATATTATTCAATAATGTAATTCAAGCACATGTGTTGTCATACACATAGTAATCGACCGACACACTGGTCTCCAACAGGGGACATAGCTATGCCAGATACTTTCGTTAACAAATTTCCCGTCGGGTCAGCTGACACTCTCACCCACCAAACAGAATGAGCAAGTCTCGCGAGATGTCATACTTATTAATGAAATGGATGTGGTAGTAGGGAGGTTTTGTTTACTTAATACTTAAGCAAGTAAAACACAAAGCACAAAAGACTGATCTCTCACAAATATGTAAAATAGCGTGTATGGTTGTGAAGACTAATTGTATAATGATAATATATTATGAAACAGAGGCCCTGGGGATTTTGTAAGGAGTTTATTTATCAGTTAAAGTAGAAAAACATCTTTAAAATTACATCTTTATTTTAAAGTGTTCTTCCTTGTTTACATTATATTAGGAGTGCATTATGCTGGAGTAATAAAAAAAATATTTATCCACATTCCCCTCTGAACTCTGCATGTCTGCGCTAGTCTTTCAGTCATTCAGCAAGTATTTCACTCATATTAACAACTTTATGTTGATGCCAAATTGAGAAGCATCCCTCCGTCATTATGTAAAGCCTCTAGTACAAGGCAAAACTGTTTTATTGTACAAGTCTTAACTTAAATTATTTACTATTTTTTTCTATGCACAGTTTGTTAAATTGTGGTTACAATTATGAATAAATTGTGACACGGCCTTTTGGGTGACCTGACATCATCCTGTAGGCCAGGTGCACTGGTTCAGTTAAGTTAGCTTTAAATGTATAAATGTGAGTCTTTCCACTGGTAGGGCTAACATTGTAGAAGCTCAGCCTGTGGGTCTTGAAGCTCAGCTTGATCTCAAGTCTGCGTGACACTGTGGTCCTCTTCAAAGGCACACTGTGACTTTGCTCGAAGGCAGTCAGAAGGTTGTTGAACCACATCAGACACCAAGAGCTTCGACTGCTTTCCAGAGCAGATGGCACCCCGCTGCGTTCTAGTTTCCCACTGTAGCACATGCCAATGATCCAAGGTGACCCCTCCAGCTCCACCTCCCAGCAATGATCACCTTCAGAGAAGCTTTGGTTGCTGAGGACCTGGAAGAAGCTGGCGAACCTCTTAGGAGAGGACGGGTAGTTTTGTTTGGCAGCACTAAATGTGGCCGTTTTCAAGTCCTCTGAGAGAACAAGGTTAGGGTGGACTGTTTCTGGATCAAAGGTGATCTCAGAAGGGTTGAGGGTGTTTCGAAGAGAGCGCTGAATCTCTCCGAGTCTTTCCCTCAGCTCAGCATTCATGTCTTCCACCTTGGGACAAGCCTGTGCAAGGTTGACTTTTACCTTAACAAGCTCTTCCTCTTCTCCCACTTGTTTTGAAATCAAATCTGCAATTTGTGGTTGCAAACGTTGGAGCTCTTCACTAAATGTTGCCCCATCGTCTTCTTTCAAAAGGGATTCAGCTGTTTGCAAAGCCTGCCTCAGCTGCTCGGTCAGCTCAGAGGCCTGACTGACCCGAGAGCATATGATGGCCTCAGGTAGACCTAACTGTTCTTCAATCATCTGTGTCACTCCCTCGATGTAGTTCTGCGACAGCTCCTTTATCTTCTCTAACAGGCCGGATGCTTTCTCTCTCAGCCGACCACTAGCAGTGGTCACCTCTAACTCCAACTCCTTTTCTTTCTTAAGGATACCCTCTGCCATCTCTAACTTGACGTTCAGCTCAGTCACTTGCGACGCCAGTTTAAACTTTGGTTCATCCAGTTCCATTTTGCCTCTGCCACCACCTTTTTCCTGATCCATTGAAAAGGGATGCTCTGTGGATCCAGACCCAATTCGAAACCCATCCTTTGCTTTGCATTCTTCGCTCTCCTCTTGGAGCTCTCCAGCTTTTTCTTGCACTTGGTGATATTTGGCTTCAGATTCCTCTGTCATAGAGCTATGATCGCTCTCGACTGTTACATAGCTGCCATCAGCAGGGTTTCCAGGGGGGAGGACTTTCCCAGCAGTGGCTTTGTAGGTTTCTACAATACTACGCATTTTGAAGTTCTTCACGAGGGCATCGGATCCCTGGTACTCAGAATGACACTCGGGGCAGTTGTGATGGTCAAGGCCTTCTGCCATGGTCTCAAGACAGGCAAAGCAGTAGAAATGACCGCAAGGAAGAGAAACTGGGTCAGAGAATAGTTGCAGGCAAATGGGACATGTAAGCTCCAAAGCCAAAGCCTCTTCATTCTCACTCTCAGACATGATGACAGGTGCTGAAAAAAAAGACAACCTGGGGTAAACATTTGCAATGGTAAGTAATTCACAATACACAATTAATGTAATTAAAAAGGGCTTCCATTCTACACTAATTATTATGAATGAATGCATATATGACTACATGTATGAATCACAGATCAATTTTCAATACTTTTTACTATGTAAAAGTATTGATTTTACATATGCAAGTTAAAACAACAATGGGAAAGAAAAATACATTATTATAAGAGATTCTGGAGTAGCACTGCATATCTCTGAAGGCACCATTAATGATGATTGGCATTACAGATGATTCGGAACAATATATGCTGCCAGAAAGAAGGCGTGCTGATGTCAGCAAGACATTGCCATGACACTTTGTGCGTGTATTACAGCAGTATGTTACTAAACTGGTTTGGCAGCGGTCCAGACCTAATGCAAACACAGTAGAAAGAAAGAAAAAAATGCTGACAGCGATTAAATACCAAGCTCTTTAGCTTCTGTCTTCTTAATGACCAAACTGCAAACCAACCAAGTTTTACATTTGTTTGTTTTGTTTGAGCATCGAAATGAAGTGTATTTCACCTGGCAGAGGAGAAAAACAACTATTACAACAAAACACAGGGGAAAGGACACCAGTGAGGACTTGCTGATGTGGGTAGACGTAATTTACAGAACTTTGGCCATGACCTCGACAGTATTGATAGATTTACAGTTAGAATCACTATCAGAAAAATATATGTGCAACCGTAACATTGATTTGCAGCTCTGTTACTTCTATCCCGGCTACGTTTTTGTCATTATCTAATAACAAATATTTATTTTCTCGGCTTCCAAAAGGTTTAATCTGGTTTAATTTTCATGGTCTGGGGGTTGGATGCATAATGTATTTGAGCGATATCGACTTCTTTTCTAGATAGGGTTGATAAGCTGAAAACAGCAAACACATTATGGAAACAGACGGACAAACCACGGTTTTTTGTTTGTTTTTTTTTTAGTTTTCTGAAATGCATTACAATAAAAATGATAATTAGATATTTTCCCATAACTGGTAACGTCTACATTGTTCCCCGTGTCTCACATATTTTCTTGCAGTAGTAAAATCCGGAAGTTACACCAGTGACTAAGCACAACAACTGAAGAGTTGTAGTGCATTGAAAACAAAATAAGACCATATGTCAGCATCGTCACAGGATGCCTTTCACATGATACCTGCTGTAAATGAAAACTTGCAGTCATGGCCATAAAAGGGGAAACGGAAAGATCTACGAGTAACTGGTAAGAAGACTGTTAACCTGTTGGTTAAGTTTCGCTTTCCTGAGAACAGGACGCACACAAGCGGAATCCAAAGGTCACTTTCCTTCACATGTACGATGAACGTTTTCCTGCTAGGGTGGGAACAAAAGATGAGCTCACTTAATTCGGCTTTGTTTTCTTATTAAATCGCACATTGCACGATTGCTCTTCAAAAGCCTCTCAAGCCCCAAATTTCTGGGGCATCGTGTAAAGCGTAAACACTTATTTAGAAACATTTAATTATTATTATTATTATTTTAAAACATACCATCCAGCTTTAAAGACTTACCTGAAGGAACCGTAATTTTTTGTGTTGCTTCTTCCGTGTCAGGTGCGTCAACAAAACGCCCTGCGCAGAGGTCCGCTGTAACCCTGGTAGCCTTCAGCAAACACTGACGCCGTCACCTACCCACGTGGAGCTAATAAAACTGCAGCTACCAATGGAATTTGTTAGCTCTTTATTCGATTACTTTGTATTGCATTTTATTGTATTACAGATGTTAATGCACATTTTAAAAAAAATCCCACCTGGCAATTTAACCTCACTCTTGCAATAATTAATCTTTTAAACTGAAGTCAAGCATATCATTAAAAACAAATGACGACATGCGTATTTCTGCATACTTGGTCTAAACAGTAACAGCCGTATCCTCAGCTTCAATGCATTGCCACACAGTTTGAGGACAAAAGATGTGCAAGAAAATACAAAAAAATAAACACAACAGTGTCATCACAAAGTGGAACAGCTGCCTGCTCAACTGAAATGTAATTCGCTGTAGGTCTGAGGCACTCTCACTCATGTAGTGTACAAACTGTAATCTGCTTGCTTACTTTATATTTAGACTTGACAAAGTGGTAGTATTCTATTACAGCTTTCCATTCAAGGGGGTTTGCATTCACCCGTGTCAACTTTAACTTAAAAACACTCCATTAACAGTCACTGCAGATCAGGCAATACCTCACGAGCTACATCCAAATGAATGGAAACCACCTCTAAAGTAAAGCATTTTAAACATGTGTTGAATATATATTTGGTTTCTGAGCACATGTAGCTGCAATCTACACCCAAACACTCAAATCCATAAGACATTTTCAGCAGCACACAGTCATAAATTCTCTACAATCTTCTTAGAATAAAGGACAACACATTTAATTTAATGTTTTGGAGGGTTTAGGCATCACACATCTAATAAAGTTCAGTTTTATATCTGTACAGGTTCATAGCTGATGTCTGAGTTGTTGGGCCAATAGCTAAATATTATATTTTTGTGCTGCTGTAACACTGGTACACAGTAACAACAAGTTCAAAACAGTTCAAGGCATATGTTTTCCTGTTGTGGCATATTGATTGTAGTATAATACACAAACAGCAAAATATAACAGACACAGTCAGCAGTGCATTGATTGGGCTCCGCCTTTGAGTGCAGCAGAAGAAGAGAGAGCGGTCTCTTTATGTTTCAGTTTATTCAGTGGCTCATACACAGGCACTCCAGTTAACAAAGGCAACAGTCACTCAAGCCGGGAAAAACCTGGGAATATATGTGCTTGCCTTAGCTTGTGTATGTTTTGTGTGCGGGTTTGGCACTGCGTGTCTACAGTAGTGCATCCAGGTCCAGCTCTGGTAGAGGCTCCTTCCAATAGGAAAAACTACTGTAGTCAGGACAGTCAAGAACAGAGGATGTTCTGCCCTCAGCAGAAAGCAAAGGGAAGAAATGCTCCACCAACTCACTGAGGTGGCTGTACCTGCAAAACATGAAGGATTATAAAAACACAAATGAGAACACCATTAATATTTATATATGGAAGGTGAGGGGTCTAAAAAAAAAATGTCCACATTAAAGATTACAGGCATGTTCTGAAAGCTGTGCTCCTGCGTGGAGAATTATCGTGTTAGTCATTTAAACTTCAATTATAGGTTTAAAAAAATATATAACATCTTAAATTGTTGATATTTCTTTTTTTTTTAAACAAGAGTGCTTAAAATCAGCTGTAATGTAAAATCAGATGTGTACTCCTTGTCATAAGCCAGAGAAATATCATCAGATGCATCATAACTCTAGTTCTTAAGCAGTCCATGGAAGAAGAGAGTATGTACTGAGAAAACTATCACACCGAAAGAGCAAAAAAATTGAAAAATAATTTAAGAAATGCCAAAGGATTTTTAACCACTGGACATCAATCCACAGATGGGTTATAACAACAAACCCAGATCACTGCTATACACAGATGTTTGGTTTTATTTACTTTTTAGCCTGTATTTTTTGTATTTTTAGCCTTGTTCTTTTTAGTTTAAGCTCCTCATCCCCTAAAGAGCATAAACTATGCTTTTTAACTATTGCTTGATTTGTATGGTCTAATAAAACATGTGTAAAGTGTCCTATATCTACACATTTTGTTTCCCTTTTAAAAAGAAAACAGTATTGCTTTTCAGCAATGTAATTTCCCATCACTTGTCTCCTGCATACTTACGAAGACTTGTTGCCTTTAGTCTTCTCCTGGATGAGCTCTCCTTTTGGGTTGACGGTAAATATCCTGGTTTCAGGCACTCCAACCTGCTTATAGGCATATGCATCCTGTAAAGGTCCAGGCAGCAACAGACAGGAGTTTAAGGTTAATCTTCTCTTAACCTCTGCAGCATTTATGTGCCCCAAACTGTGCCATTGGAGCACAAATCAATAATTATAAATCATTATCCAATGTTTTATTCATTTCCACAAGCAACACTTTATTACTATATTTCTCATAATTTAACTCTACATGTGTTGCAATGATATATAAACACAGTCTTGTGCCAGGGGTTAAAATAACTGCCAGACAAACAGCTTAATACCTGGGAAACTTCAAATAAATGGAAAACTTCAAATACACTTGATGGTTCGATGCACAGCTGTGGTAAAAGCAGCCCCGTAGCATTGCTTACATTAGTCCTGTTGCCGAAAGCTGCGTAGAAAGGCTGTCTGTGTGGGCTGAACAAGTCCCTGATGTCACCGAGGCAGGCGACTTTAAAGACCTCCGGCTTCTTCTCAATCACCTCTCTGCACACATGGTTTACAGTTAACTCATTCACTGCCAGCCATTGGCAGTGAATGAGTTAAACCCATTGACTCATTCACTGCCATTGACGGCTATAGACGTCAATGGCAGTGAATGAGTTAAAATACACATCTGTTCAACTGATTGTCCCTTTCGTACATTTTTTGTCTTTGGCAATAGCTGAGCATTGGCAATTTGGCCACTAGGGGTCAGCAGTACATTAAAATACAATTTTATTTTCATTTTTAAACAGCTTCATGCTACATCTCTTTTCTGTTTAACAGTTCAGTACGAATATGTGGTACCTGTGCAGTGCTGAAAAAAGGCTGCTGGGAGCCAGCAGTACGGGGCCCTTGGGCAGGACGGTACCTTTGTCATTGACCCACTGCAGATAGTCTTTGGTAATAGCAGCCATACCTATAGCTCGTGCTGAACAATACAGGAACTTGTAGCCATTTCTGCAAAGAAAGCGACAGTGATATTAATTTTTCACTTGAATGTGGGAACAATTTATCTACAGTGGTTAAAAATGTATTAGACTACAAGGCAATGTAAGGTTCATGTCACAGCTGCCCTATATTAACCTTATTGGTAATCTCCAAAATTATTTTTGTACGTTTCTGTAATGTTTAAACTACAGGTACGATATTAAATATCATAATATTCAATTTAACATACTCGTGTATTTTGTGATAGAGTTTGGCGATGCCTTTGTGCGTCCAGTCTTTTCCAAACTGAGGTAGGATATGACCGAGAGCGTCAGACCTGCAGGAGACCAAAAGAGAAGACTCAAAATGCAAAAGAATGAGGCTGATTAAAAAAAGAAAAACAGACAGATGGAGTCTGCTGTAAATCTTTCTGGGGAATAGTGTATATTAATTTGTGCCCATAGCTGTTTGTTAATCTAAGACACTATAATTTTGCATGAAATCGTGTTTGTTCTTACTTGGTGATGGTGCCGTCTATGTCAGATATGATCACACGATCGTCCCAGTTCCACAGGTAGATAGCAGCCTCACAGCGACAGGTGCCCTGGTATTGTGTGGTCACACTGAACACCACCTTGTTAGCTCCTTCATGCAAGTTTAAATGCTCCTGGGTATGGGGAGGACAGTTAAATACATCCTAACATAAACTGATTGTGATACATAAGAATTTATCGAGGTGCATGAACATTTGTGCAAATTTATCTCCTACTATTTGTTTAGACGTCAGACGTAATGATTTGCGGTACATCTGGCTGATAGACTGAGCCGTGTTGAGGGTTTCTGTTGAAAGACTGGAAGAAATGACAGCTGTTCGCCCAAGGCCCGCTGCCTCATCACTGTCCACATCATCCAATGTCGCTCTGAAGAAACAATATTAAAATGTCGTGTCTAATTTGTTTGGCAATGGACTGTTTGCGAAGAGTTGGAGGCTGTTTTACAGACAACGACCCTTTGACTGCTTTGAGTCTATAAAAATGTTAAAAACTAGAGAACATGTACTGAAGCTTTGGATAGCTGTCAGCCACATCTAACATTTAACAACACAAAGAAAAAGCACTCGTCTTGTTGCTACAGTTTATAGATGGTTCTTTTAAAATTTGTGACTTGAGAATAAAATCTGATACTAGAAAGAGAAGGCCACAGAAGACAAAAACATTTTTTATGCCTAGCACAACAAAGACAACTCTGGAAGATATTTTTGCAACAATGATAGTTACTGTAATTAAAGGTGTCTTACTTTACTGTGGAAGAAACACTTGCCAGTGGTTCCTCTCGCTCCTCCTTTGAGTTTTTCTGCTGGGAAAAACAAAACAAACCAACCAACATTGGCATCATTTTATCCGAGCTGATGTTGGCTGAAAAGGCTGCGTCCTCACAAGATATTATGTTTAATTTCTGCAGGTCCAGTGTGTTTTCTTCTGGGTACACTGTCAAAACCTAATAAATAACGACTGTGATGAGTTCCTGAGCATCTACCTGGCTGCTGTCCATGTCTCTCCTTCTCCAGGAAAACCACCAGCGTCCAGATTTTTTGGGCATCTTGTCTTTCACCAGTCGCTCTATTGTACTCTATGGGGAAAAAAAGACAACAAATATATTCCCCCTGTTGTGATTATCTTTTTATAAATAAAATATAAAAATTGTACCAGAATATAAAGGAAGCTTCTTTAGGTAACATTTTTGTGGTTTAGTTTTAATACAATAAAATACCTTTGGTAGGTTTTTCTGAAAGGACATCATTGACAAAACCATTGGAGCAGCCACTGCCCAGTTGTAATAGCTGTGAGAAAAGAAAGAAAAACAGCTGATGAAGAGTCATGGATATAAACCTGTTGGAGTAATAACATAGTGGTGACTTTAGAAATACATTATTATATACTTTTTAGAATCATACTTGGAGTTTATGCAGATGACAAGACTTGGATCCTCAATGATTCCTGGATTCTTGGCAAAATCCTGATATGTCACAAGGTGCTCCATAAACTTTTCTGAAGTAAGAAGGAATGCAGGAAATACTTTAACTTCAGCGGCAGACACTCTGCAGGCATCAGCAGCAGTTTAACCACACTCACCTTTCGTGATCTTGCTGGTGTTGCCTTCTCGTCCGCAAAGGGACATGCTGACGTCCATGTTGTAGGAGGTGTTATCTGACAGATACTCGGTGCCACTGTCCATTGCCCCACTACCCACTGACTGAGGCGACTGGCTTCCTGAACGGGAGCCCTGCTCTGCCCCGTTCTGAAACGCTCCCTCTCCCTCACTTCAGGAAACACAGGGATTTTAGGTAATTTAACTACACCTAATCAATACTCGAGCACAACTGCTGGATGATTGTATGTTCTTTCAATTTCAAACATTAGTTTATCATTTTCAATGATGAAGATTGGAACAGCGAGCTCAGTTAAAATAACTAAGTAACCTTAATGTGACATCTCACCTTTTGGGGAAATAACGTGCGGCCACCTCCGGGTCCAGCGTGGTCAGATCATCCAGGTAAATATCTGTTGGTCCTAGGTGGTGATTACGTTTACCTGTGACCAGTTGATACATTAACACTGATACACTGTAGACTGAGTACAAAATGAGGATGGAGTAATACGTAAAACAGCAGGAATGCTTAAAGAAAGGCTTCACCTTTTATCTTATCCTGTTGCTCTGCTTTAGAAGATGCTGCCGATGCCTCTGCAGCGGGCAGGCTGACCCCAGTATCTGTCGCTCCTGCTGACCCCTCACTCCCTCTGGGTTCACCGTTCTCTTCCCCTCCCTCAGAGAAAGGATCGATTCCACTGTCACCCTCATTCACAGGAGGGCTACTGCTGTAACTCTGCTCACTTTGGTCAGGTAACGCTCCCTGATGTTGTGCATTAGAGGATTTTGGATTACTTGGACTTGTTTCTAGGTCCGTGTGGTCTTTAATGAGTTGTTTTTGTGCATTGCTTGGTGTGGCCGCTTTGACCACACTACTTTCATTTTCAGGGCTAACTGGGCTAACAACAGTCAGTGTGCTACCTTTGTTAGTAAGGGAATCGGTGCATTTACTGACTGAATTAGAAGACAAGTCTCTGTTGGGCTCCTGTTCCATTGCAGCCTCAGAAGCATGAGGCATATCCATCGATAAGGCACAAGACTTGAAGACGTCACTGGAGGCAGACATGGAAATGTGAGTGTTTTCTTTGGATAAAGCAATGGTTTGCTTGTTGCGCCCGTCTAAATCGAGCGCGTGAGTCAGAGGTTGCGGTTTCACCACAGTGACCCTGCCCACAGTCCCACAGCTAATCACAGGATCGTAGCTCATGTCAAAGGAGTCTTGTCTTTTAATGGCGCGGAAATGAAAATTGTCGGAAGAAGAACCACCCTGTGAATCCACAGCCGTCTTCTCTGGTTGACACAGCTACGAGAGGGAGAGCAGGATAAGAAATATGACACAGGCAGTCAGTAATGACAACACAGGTACGCAGAAGATAGTACACTTTTGCATGTGTAAGCATATGTTGCCCTACCGTGGGAAAGCCTCCCCAGTTCCACTGCATCTGAGGACCAGCTGACTCTTGAGTTTTAACCATGAGTTCAGAGTCGCTCTTAGGAGAAGACGAGCGACTGAAGAACACACTGCAGCAAAGTACAAAGACAGAGGAGAAGGATCATAATTGCAGAGACAGAAAAAAGTGATGATATAACAAGCCACTGATGCAAACAAATGAATATGATTAGTAAGTTAATAGACTTGTCTCACTTTTCTGAAGGTGACTGCTCTCCATCTGAATGTGGATGAGTCTCTCTGGTCTGGGTGGCCCCAGGATCCTCATTTGCCTCCTCAGACAATGAATAGTACACCGATTTACTTGAAAACACACACACACACACACACACGCACGCACGCACGCGCGCACGCACGCACGCACACACACACACACACACGCACACACACACGCACACACACGCACACACGCACACACACACACACACACACACACACTTAACATAAAATACTGTTTCATCTTAAACCATCATTACAGCTCCACTGTTGTTTTAGACAAATATTGGGCTACATTACTCCCTCGGGCCGCTTGCATTGACAGTTCTACTGAAATTCATCATCGCAGCTCTATGGAGTTTCCAGCTGCTTTGTGCTCATTATTTTGTTCTGGCAGGTTTGGTCCTGCACACAATGTTTAAAGATGGATGACACGTTTAAATTCCATATCAGGTTTAACAAAACATGCTAATGTCAAGCAACAATAAAACCTCCTTCAAGCATGCCGTCTTAAACCCACGATTAGAAACTTGCTACACAATGAATAATTGCATTTTTTTAACCTGTTTCGAGAGACAAAATAGAAACTACCAGATGCAGAATGAATCCATAGAGAAGAGAAGTGTTCAACAGTGATTTTGCCTCAAACAGTAAATTAACATTTAAGCTAATATGAGTCATCTTTCAGCTGAAGTTGGAGAAGTCTCTTTACCAAAAGAATCTCAAGGATTAACCTTTATAAGCCATAACCATAAGTTCTAACAGACTCAAATTTATATTTACAAAAAAAGGCATCTTAAAGAGTGAATTCTTCTGAAAGATATACCACATTTTATTTTATTTTTTTCTGATGACTTACCTGAGTTGCAATTTTGTGGCAAGCTCCTCTGAAGGAGTACAGTTTTGTTGAGCATGATCACTTTCTCTCTCATCCGATGAGGAGCTGACCTCTTCTTTGAGGTGAGATTCGGAGCGCATGCGTTTCCGCCGCCGTTTCTTCTTGCGGGAACAGGACCCGGTTAAGGAGGAGCCCTCGGTGGTCTCCTCCATTTCATCTAGGACCTCAAGAGGTATTGGCGAGGTGCACAGATGGGCTGGCACCTGAGACAGAAATAAATAAACAATCGAATAAACTTAAAATGAATATAAAAGACAGCAAACATAAAAAAAACACAACATAATTTGGCGGTCACCTCCATATTTTCATTTTCCTCCACAAAAAAAGCTTCTCCATTGTCACCCAGCTTCATGTGCAGATCCACAGATTCTCCATTTATCTCAATGTCCACCTATAGTCACAGTAAACAACGGGCTCATCACAGGGACAACAGGAAGTCAATCATGCTGAAATTGAAATGACACAAATATTCCAAAACACTAACAATTTTCTCCTTGGAGCGCAGCACGCCGAGCTTGCCGAAGCGGACGTGAAATGGGGAACACTGGAAAGACCCATCGGGCTGTCGCACTACGACGACATCAATCCCTCCTGTGAGGGTGGCGGGGTTGAGGCCGCGGTACAGCTCCTTTACCGTCACAAACACCGTCTCTGCTAGCTGGTTCACAATATTCATGGTTTGGGACTAACAAAAAGGAAAAAACAAAAAGGAAGAAGTGAGAACCAGGGAGACCATGTGTCACATCACACCAAAAAAATAAATAAAAAAGTGTCGACTCTGCAATTTGAATTGTCTGTGGTCTGCACTTTGACCCTTAATTCTTGTTTTGTTTAACATTTTCAGCAGCAAGTATAGCAGGCAAAAGCCAGTACAGTCATACGTCCTATAGGCATTAAAATAATTAAATGACAAAGATAAAATTCATATTCAACCTGTAATATATCATCCATATGCACATATGTTACATTGCTAGCTGATAAAAAACACGTAGTTAAATGTAAGTTAACTGTCGTAATTAACTGGGTAAAGTTTGCCAAGAAATGCCAAGGAGCGAAGACTGATTTTAGAGAAGCGACCGTCTGAGATGGGTTAAAAGGACACTTCCAAACAATTCCTATTCCATCATTCTTCAGTGTGAAAGATTATTCACAAGTGGAAAACAAAGAGAGTTGCCAGTCTTGCCAGAAGTGGGCATCCAAGGAAATCCCCCCAAAGGTCAGATCATGCAATGATCAGAGAAACTAAAAAAAAAACCAATAGCTTCATTTTCATTTTCGCCACTTTCATTTCGGACTCTGCAGGGCTCTGTTAGCATGTTAAATATTAAGATTCATGACAGTACAGTTAGAAAAAGACTAAACAAGTATGAGTTGTTTGGAAGGGTTGCAAGAAGAAAGCCTCTTCTAGGCAAAAACAAACATGGCAGCACAAATTATGTTTGCAAAGTTGTATCTGAACAAGTGACAAAGCTTCTGGAACAATGTCCTTTGGACAGATTAGACCAAAGTGGAGATGTTTGCCTATAATGCACAGCACCATGTTTGGTGAAAACCAAACATAGCATATCAGCACAGACACCCTGACACCAACTGTCAACTGATTTTGGGCTTTCCTTGCAAACAGGATTTGGACACTTGGATTTGGATGACCATGAACTCCTCTGTGTACCAATATATTCCCATGTCAAATGAGCCCGAGCTCACCAAGAAATCTACAACAAAATGAAAAGAATCAATGGTGCAGTCAAAGCACAGAACTCAACCTGATGCTTAGGAGAGCGAAATTATTGCTGTAAAGAGGAGAGGGCCAAAACTTTTTCACAATGACGCGAGAAACTGATAAAGAACAGAAAATGATTACTTCAAGTCACTGGTACTAAACAGGGTTCAGTAAGCTACTGGATCATGGTGCATACGTAGCTTTACACACACTGCTTCTGCACTGCTGAATAAATAATGACACTGTGTTATATTTTATGTTTTGTTGTTGTTTATCTGAGGATGTATTTACCTCATTTTAAGCCCCAATAAAGACTTATATATTTCCCAAACCTTAGAACTGAAAGAGGGTTTACTTTCTTTTTATCATGACTGTAAGCAAATATCACGGTAACATTTCTATGTGTAGTCATGATGGTCACAAGTAAAAACCCATTATACGTGATTTAACAGGTTCTAACATATTTGAAAACAACAGGAAAGGAATCCAAACTTTGTCAAGATCTACTTAAACAGCTCTGACTTCGTTTCTGCCTCCATCAACATCGCTGTTTTGGGAAATTGGCTTCTGTGGGATCTGTAAACAGGACTTCTACCTGAATTGGTCTTACAAGCCCTAGTGATGTTAATACAGTACATCTTCAAAGAAAGACATCAAAGCCTGTTGACGTCTTTTTCCCCCTCGTTTTAATAGGTAATCCCTGAAGTGCCGTATTTGATCCTGTGGCAAAGTAATAACGTAATAAAACAAAGGGCAAAAGTCGCACTTGGGGAAAAAAAACTAAAGAAAATGCCTAGAGTTATCTAAGTTAATACAGCTTGTGATGCTTTAAATGTTAACTTAAAGTAAGAGAAATGGTCGAGATGTGTGAGGATCCATCCATAATATTATCAAAAATCCCCCCAAACAGACTTTTCTATGATTTTAACACTAAGAAGCGAAAAAATAACAGACAAAAAAATCAACAGAACACCTATTTATCATGTAGCAAACCGCTACACCTGTCTATTACCCATCTAAATTTCACATTATGCTAATCTCATGTCTTACCCACAGAGAAGGATGCAGACGGCCCCTCAACACCAGGCTGTGTTTCCCGGATCTCCTGTCTGCCATACGGCACCGCAAGAATCACTTTTCCAACAGCAGAAACTAAGAAACTTTGTTAAGACACTTTACCTCCATGTCCACCTGAGCAACCTGTCAGCTATGATCCCCCAGAGTGCTCGCCTTTCTCTTGAGGTCGCTAACCGCCCCACATTTGTCAGGCTACATTATTTTAACTGTGCAGCTACAAAAGTGTGAACAGTCGATTAGAACTAGCTAAGTGGAATCAGAACCTCCGCTTCTACCACTAATCATCAGCGATGACAGCAATCAAGTCCTCTCAGTTCTGAAGTTGAAAGCAAAAATATGGCAATCTGTGAGAGAGTCCCAGTATATTCACTCACACTATTGCTTCCTCTATCTTATACAATTTTCACAAGCGCACACTAAAACACACACACTGAATTCATACTTCCCCACTAGCTGTGCACATGACAGCCAGACCAGCACTTTCTAAAAGGGTCGGACAGGCTATTCACAGACGCGTGGCATAAAACCGCTCACGCGCGTGAACTGCTCGGCCACACAGTTTCTGGGAATGACCACAGCTCTCTGGCCCATCAGAGATGAGGGCACTCTCCAGCAGCCATGCTCTGACAGCACTGGAAAGCCCTTCACAATCCTAGCTCACTTTGGAAGAACTCAAGCAAACGACTTGCAAATCTGAATGGAAAACCCTGCCTGTTCTCCCTATGGAGGGAAAGAGGTAGGCCTAAGGGAAAAAAGATGACTCTCCACCGTATGAGAATGTGTTCTAATATGTGCTACGCCCATCTTTGCACATTTTGTTTTCTGGAGGGTAGGTTTTGTACAAGTTAATATCTCAAAACTGAAACTGCCATCACATAGTGAGGAAAAAGGTTAAAGGTGCTATACATGGGTCAAATACCTGATCTGCAATTCACAGTGCTTCTTATTCATTCACAAGCTTCCTATACTCATCCCTTACGTGAAAGACTGTATATTTCAAAGAATCACTGTCGTTAATGCCTAATTACTGAGGAATAACTTACCTTTAAGTAAATGTCATCTATCATCACGACCACTGATTCCATTCACAGAAACTGTCATCAGTTCATAAAACCCCATGGTTAGTTTAATGTCTTAGTTTGTTTGTCCATCAGTCCAAAAATGCAGATTACTTACTTTAAAGTCAACAAATTCTCACACTTGCAAAACCACAGCCGTTCACAAATGATTTCATCAGTTTTCCATCAGTTTGTTCTTTCTTTTGCTTTTACTGACCTTTGCTACCTCTAAGGCGCAGACATCGAAGTTGCCTCACCCTATCGCACATTAGCCTAACACATGTGTCATCTTTTCTATTCAGCGTTGCATAAAAAAATGCTGTGAAAGATCCATTACGTCAGATTTTATGATTGCATAATATTAGCACCATCCGAGATTCGCTCAAATCAGTCACCCACGGGGAACATTAACATATTACGCAAATAGTTGAATGCTTTCGACCGCGAGTTACTTTTGTAAACCAACAAACGATTTTAAAGTTTGTATTACTGACTTGTGTATATATTTAGTTAGATGGAGGTACACCCCTAAGTCAAACAACTTCCGCAAAGGTGTCTGGTACAGTCCAGCCAATAGCCACTCAAACTATTGAGAAAACACGTTTCCTCACACTTCAAACGCGCTAAAAATAAAAGGACCTTACACGTACTCTTAGCCTTACTGTGAAGTACTTCACCCACCTTCACTTAACTTGACCGGGAATTTAGCGCTGAACCATCTTCAGGACTTATCTTGTGAAGCGATGTGTCTCAGTTTCACAGCACAAAACAGTTTTACAAACTCACTAAATAACTCTGCTCCACTGGCTGTTTGACATCTTCTTTGACAGCTACGTGTATTACAGAGGCTTCATTCCTTCTCACTTCTTTAGAAGTAAGGTTTTAAAGGCAGTAGCTTACCCTTCGTGTTGCCTTTTAGATTGACAAGCCATCCATCCATCCTTCTTCCTGCACAAGTGCGCCTGCGCATGCACGACCCCAAGCCAACAAACAGCCAATGAGAAAGCTGGAAAAGAAAACATGACCCGCCTCCAATTTTGAATAGTAAACAAAGGCATCAGCGTTGGATGTATTCACTGGGGATTTCAGTTGTCAGTGTAATAATAAATGAACATTTATTGTATGTACAGTAATTTATCAAAGCGATGGAATCTGTAAATAGTCTTTTGTTATCTTGCTGCTTAATGGCAAACGTTGATTTTAGATATTGATTGACAAAAACTCGAAAATCAGTCTCACAAAGTGTCAAAGCCTTGGAAACTGCACAAATTTTGACCCGAATCCATTATGAAATGTTACGTTTATATAGTTAGTGATAATAAATCATCTGAGCAGTTGCAGGAAAAGGTCTAAAGCTATGTAGCCTAAATACTTCTCTTAAGGTTCACATAACTGCTACTTTCCTGAAGTTAAGGACCTGAAAAGTACAGGATTGAAAAGATTATGCCGGTAATATGTTTATATATATATATATAGATAGATATACATATTTTTAAGCATATGCTGGGGATAATTTCCAACCCTCTACCGATAAGCAGCTAAGAAAAAGGACAGATGACTGTTTCAAAAGTTATATTTTAAGATAAACTACAATTAATTAATTAACTTTAATGTTTGTTATTGACATCTTCATAAATGTACAATGTGAATCAACACAATTCATACGTGGCTTTTTAACATTTCAGAGATCATGACTAGACTGGTCCAGCAGAGGACATCGATGGACCTGCACTGAGATTCATTAACCTGCCTCACTTTGCCTGAAATCATTCATATCTTCAAGCTTTACAATGATCAGTCTGTAATTTTTATCCTAAATACAGAAGTTAATACCTTATATACACAGATTAAAACTTAAAAGATTACAAAAACAAATGAAAGTAGATTATGTTATGTTGATAAATTCCCCAAAGTAGATAATACATGTAAATGCAGAATATTGTTATTTTAGTAACACTTGGTAGCACTACCCTACTAAGCCCCTTTTTGTATTATATTCCACTTTTTAAATAGCATTCTATTGTATTATATTTTGATTATTACTTTAATTTACTTTGGTTTTCTGAGCCCTTTAATTTTGTGTAATTTATAGATTATTGAACTATTTTGTTTGAGTTGTTTTGTAATTTATGGAGCTATTCTACTTCATTTTAAGTTTGGTTGTGCTTAATATTTTGTCTGCTGTTACTTTTATATTAGCCAATCTGATTGTATCACAGAACTTCATTTTCACTGCAACAACACTGAAAGGACAAACAATCCTTTAAAACTTTGAAATGTTAAACCCACATTAATCGAAAAAGCATAAAAATATAATGCATTATGCAACACCAAACAAGAAACAATAAGATGTTACACACAGACAAAATATATTTCTCTGACAACAACCTGATAGAAACTGACAAAAAGTGAGGAAAAGGGGTTGTCAGACTAGTCTTCATAGCAAGCATTGTTCATGGACAGGATGGGTAGGCGACCACAAAACAGACGTTGCCTTAATGACATCATTCAAGGTGTTTCTTTTGCAGTCAGGCCTCTGTGGTGACCAGCCACACTGCCTATTTAAGGAAACCCACGGTCTTGCGAAAGAAACACTCCTTTCCCAAACGGCTCTGCAACTGCTCACAACTCTCTTTCCTTGTGCTTCCACCGCTCCACCATGCAGAGCCTCTAAATGTTTAGGCCCTTTTCTCTAAATAAGGCAGCCTTATCGTAGTTCCTGTCATTTCTCCCTTTTCCCCCAAACATCCCGAGCAGCGTCTGTGGCAGTAGCAAGCTGTAGCCTGTGCATTCTTTTGCCTTGTATGGAGAAATGGCCTGGCCTGGGATGTCTTTGTGCAGGACAGGCCAGTCTCTCCATTGGCTCGGATAGAAAGGGGAGGGACCCACTGGGAGTCTGACTCTTTGAGCAAACTTTTCAGTGCCTGCTTCTCTTCCCACTGCTGTTTCGGGGCCAGACAAAAGGAGTTTGAAGTACTCCCAAACATTTCTACTTGAAGGAAAGGTGAGAATAAAAGCTGTTTTTAAGCCTGGATTGAACAAATAGACAATACATAGCTTTAGAGCTGTTGTTTGGTGGGCCACAAGTGAATTTGATGTGTAGATTTTTGGGTACAATGCTCATCTGTCAGTGGCGAGGGTGAAAGTGAGGATACAGTTACAGGGAGCTGCTGAAATGGGAAACAAGGAAGGAGCAGTAGGAAATTTTCATCCCTTGATAAAGACAGGGAGAAACTTGAAGATGTTATTTATCTCAGAGTCTGAATTTGTGCATAAACTGTATGGATGTGTGCTTACTTCCATGTCATCACCAAGGCACATTAAACAGGGGAATTTCTGAATGCAGCTGACCCGTTTAGAGCCGTGTCATTCACACTGTCTTACACACACACTCCTCTGATGATGTCTTTTTATAGGCGATGAGATTTCTCTTCACTCTGTTTGCTTTTGGAATTCCTGACCGTTGGCCTCTTGGTCTGCGCTTCAGTAATATTGACCTGCACGACCTGATGTAAGGCTGTGGGATGACAGCCTGAATGTTTGATGATAGCAGAGTGTGAGCGTGGGTGTCTGTCCTCGTTGGCCAGAGGGACAGAGAAGCTTTGTCACTCCTCGGTGGATAAAAGGGTCCATGGAGGAGCCGAGGCAGCCGGAGAACAAATACAATTGTTAACACAAGCTGAGCTGAGGCACGTCAGCCAAACGCTTACGTTGCTGTCAAAAATACTTGTATTTTCAGCTTCTTTATGAATCATTGTTGATTCACTCTGTGGAGAATGCGGGAGTTTTTAGCTGTTGCTACAGCACCAGATACAGAGGGACTTGAAACCAGGTTATGTCTTATTGCAGCTTAAAAATGTGAGCTATGACATAATCTCACTCTCACAGAGTCTGTCAGAAGTTTACATGGATCTCATTTCAAAGCGATATCGATGTAGAGATACATACCAGTGAGCCTCTCTCATTACACTGCAAGAATTCTATCAGTGAGGCCAAACAAGACTCCACAATACAGATAACTAATTTCCACTACATACCTCACATTGGACTGTTTACGCTTGAGCCACTTCATTTGAGACTTAAGCAAAGTGTCTGCATAATCCAAGCGTTTTGTGTTGTGTGAGGACTTTACCATCTAGGCAGGAGGGAGACGCTGTAATCAGGCGGAGGAATTCCTCTGTTCCTGAAACCATCAAGTAGAGCTATACACTGTTTTGTTTCCAGCTTCCTCAACGACTGAGAGATGGAGAATGGGAAGGCTTTGGGCCAATTGCACACCTTCCAGATTGCTTCATTTTTCTGGCACACAATGGGACTGAACCAGCCAAACAGTAGCCAAATGAAAGGAAGGATTAATCCAACATGTGTCTGTGATGAAAGAGGGAATGAGAGTGTGTGTGTCTCTGCTTCACTTGGCACACAGTTGTATAAACACCCTTCCTGTACCATTTTTAGCGGGAACCCAAGCATGCAGATCCATATCTGGATTTTTATGTCTTTATGTAAATGTTAGCCATTTGGAAACTTGGGGCAGAGCCTAGGTCGGACATCCTGATTTGCATTGGCAATAAAAATTCAAATTCTATCACAGTGCATTCATCTGTATAGAAATCAACACAAGAAGAACCTTTTTATATTTAGTTTTAAAAAGATAAAGGACCAGTTAGATAGGCAAACCTGTCTTCACATGCTTTTCGGTGAAGCCTTTTATGAATCATGCTGGCAAAATGCACAGGAGACGCAGAAATTTAAGACTAGCCCAGCCCTTTAAATACGATGACACTGTTACAGAGGCATTACCTTTTGTGAAAATGGAGCAGTGAAGAATGCACGTAGCCATTAAAGCATGCAATTAAATAAAGGGATTATAGTTCATTTTGTCTCAAAAACAAAAAACCAAACAAACACTGAATTGTGTTCACCTTTTCTGCACAGAGTTGTTAAGTACACACATTTAAACCAATGCTAAAGCAGTTTGGCCAACTTATCGACAGATTCATGTGAGGAGAAACTAAAAAAAGCTTTTCATATTATCTGAGCAGTTAAACAAAACTTGCTGTCTGCTGTGGAAATATGCACAGCCTACTGTATTTTTTTATTTATTTATTTTTGATGACTGAGAGCCGATATAGAGAACCAGCACATGCTGAAAGAACAAACAGTGTGTCTGTGCGTTGCTGATTGACCGTTACTGTACTGCTTTTCTATTTTCGTAATCATTATTAGGTAGCATTTCTTGACACAAGATGTATTAGTCAGTGTTTGGGAAGTTTATTCTAGTATGATGTCTAGAACAGAAGAGTTGAAAATAAACAGAAATGCTCCCTTGCTATTGTTCTAATCACTCTAATAGAATCACATGACGCTGATGAAGAAAAGACGCGATGCTACATTCTGTCTGTTTTCTCAGGCTGCACAAGTAGCAATGAGCTGTCACTGACTCACTCTTGTATTTCACATCCTGTGATGAAACGTGTCTAATCTTATGGGAGCAGTCTCTTCCAGGGTGGCAATGGTCTGATCTATAAGGCACAAGTCACCAAAAGGTTTGATGGATATAAAAATTATGTAAATTATAGGCACATTATGTGGAGTTTGACACCATTATCCACATCATCATTAAACCATAAGAGAATTGGCATTATGTACATTAGGTGGTGTGTGTGGGGGTTGGTTTGTCATTTCTTTTCCTTTCTTTTTTTTCAGCTTGCCCCCATGCTGGTAAATTTCTTTCTCTCACTTCCCCTAGAGAGGGAATCGCAGTCTCGCTAAATGTCAGGTGCTGAGATGAGTGTGAAAATGACATGTCTTCACAGTACAAGCAGCAGCTAACTCAATCTCCTTCCAGAATTAAACCTGCCACTCGTGTCAGGGTCTGCAGGGATTTTCCATTTGTCTGCGCATGTGAGTGTGTTCAATTGTTTGATTGTGTTGGAGCCAACGTGCAATAGGATGCGGAGAATAGAGGGACAGGCAGGTTTGTGCAGGAAAAGAGTAGATAAATGTGGTCGAGTCCCAAAGAAGTACGACATCTTGAGCTGGGTAACTAAGGTGATGTTACTACCGCGTGTCATTAATTCACAATTCATTCGCTGTGAAAAAAAAAAGACTGCTCTCTCTTTGTATAATGTCTTTGGGGGTTACAACGCTTTTATCTAATTTACGAATATGTGCACAGGTCCAGATCCAGACGCCACCATGTCGAGCAAACGTGCCAAGGGAAAGACCACCAAGAAGCGCCCGCAGAGAGCCACCTCCAATGTCTTTGCTATGTTTGATCAGTCTCAGATTCAGGAGTTTAAAGAGGCGTTCAACATGATCGACCAGAACAGAGATGGTTTCATCGACAAGGAAGATCTGCATGACATGTTGGCCTCTCTGGGTAAACAGTGTTACATTTATAGACGTGACAAAATATATACTACTAAACAGGTCACATTTTACTTGTAAGAGGAACTTCCCTTAGGAATTGAGGGCATTGTTTTTTCCACATTATAAAACTGGAGGATTAGCAAAACTGCAGTTCTGGTGATTGCCAGAGATGATGGTGATGATGGTGATGATGTTGTCAGGGTTATTTCTGTTTTCCAAGTTTAGGCAGGGAGATCAGAAAGAGAGTGAAAAATTAGGGAATCAGAAAAATGTTTTCCAAGTGTGTGGAAGTTCAGCGCCAAAGTACTGGAACAGCCCTTTTAATACATATATATTAAGATATAAGACTGAGGCTTTAGCTAGTCAAATGTGCCTTTTTAATTAAAAAATAAATATGTTAAATAATCCCAAAATGAAGTGTAACATAGTAACTGTAACAGAGATCAAATACTTAAAACTGGTTCTAAATGCATTAGTTCTGACACAGTTTTGGTTACTGCAGTGTGATCGAGTCCAGTGCTTCGTCAAAAGAAATCAAATAGTAGCTGCACACTTTGCACTGCAGTACAGAACCAGTGCAAATGAGATGCATGGTAATCTGGGATCAGTCCATACTCTGTTAAGTTTAATAAGAAGTGCAAGTATGACAAGGTTGCCAACTGTACTATATTCAGAGATGGGCAGTAACGCGTTACTGTAATCCGATTACTTTTTTCAAGTAACGAGTAAAGTAAGGGATTACTATTGCAAAAACGGTAATTAGATTACCGTTACTTTCCCGTAGGAACGCTGCGTTACTGCGTTACTAAAACCGTGAATCTTTTTGCGAGAATGTCTCATGACAGTGACGTAAGCGAGTGCGACGTTCGTGGCAACAGCTGTGTGCAGATCAACAATGGATCAAATATCAAGTGCAGGAGAGAGTATGAGCGTGGAAGTACTGACCTTACTTTGAGTTTGATTCCATAAAAAGTGACAAAAACATTAGTGTCCATCGTGCGTGGGAAGAAAACTTCTTTTTACAGCGAAAAAAACCCCTAAACTTCCAAGCAAGCACCGAGTGCGCTATGACGTAATGGGAAACTCACAGAGAAACTCGCGGATTCTTCCACTGACCGCTGCGGCACACCTGCACCAGGGTAAACCTCCGCCTACCGCACTCCTGCTTTACAGGTGAAAATAGAGCAAAAGGACCGCTAGTCTTTGACTTTATTTATTTACTGCTGTGTTTTACTTGCATCTATTTGAAAGACTGAGTGTAAACACAAAAAATATTTTATTTTATGTGCCGGAATGTGCAGAAAATAGATTTAAATGTTAAACTAATTTATTCAAGTCAGAGAATGTTGCATATAATTAAATGTTTTCTTGATGCATGAAGTTAAATACGGAGCCCCGCAGGGGACATGGGAGAAAAAAAAATTAAGACGGACTTTTGCGAGATCCCGAGTTAGTTTTGCGAGATCTCGCAAAACTTTTAGCCGCATTCTTCGGATGGCGGCTCGAAGCCGACCGGGAGGTTGAGGCACGATGTGCCGGGAAAGCGGTGTTCCTCCCGGCTGTAGTAGGTCTCGACCTCCCGTTAAATTTTAAAAAGAGACTTTTCCATTTGATTACATTTTATATGATGGATTATGTAGAAAAAGTAGAATTGGGCTGAAAGATCTATCGCTTTATCACCTATTCAGGTTGTAAATTGTGTTTTTAAAAAGTAACTAAGTAATTAATTACTTTTGAAAATAAGTAATCAGTAAAGTAACGGGATTACTTGTTTGGGGAAGTAATCAGTAATTAGTTACTGATTACTTTTTTCAAGTAACTTGACCAACACTGACTATATTAAAGACACTTTTGCGATTTTAGTCAATATACTTGTTAAATAGGATTTGCAACAGAAAGGAGATTCACATGGCTGAAAGTTGAATCAAATAATATACAGAAAACGTTGATTTTTAGAGGGGTGTTGAGGTGGAAGTCATTACCACTTCAAATTGTACATAAGAGTACGAAAGAATACTTGAAATATTTATTAAAACAGGATTACCAAAAGCAGGAAAATGTGCAATTAAAATGGATCTTGGGTTGAGTATGTAAGGACCACAACAAGAATAGCAAAGACCTGTGATTCCAGGTAAACTAACTATAAATGACACTTAAATGTTCATCCACACTTGCTGGTTTGGGCCGATTATTTCTTATTATCAGACAACAAGATGTTAATTCCTAGATGAGCGATGGATGCATGTGACGATATTCTTCCTCAGGTAAGAACCCTTCTGATGAATATCTGGAGGGGATGATGAGCGAAGCACCAGGGCCCATTAACTTCACCATGTTCCTTACCATGTTTGGAGAGAGGCTCAATGGAACAGACCCCGAGGATGTCATCCGCAATGCCTTTGCCTGCTTTGATGAGGAGGGATCTGGTGGGTCAATACGCATCTTGTACACACACGCACAAATCCCGTTTCACTCTGCCAGGGCTCGGATCATTAACTCCCCTCTCAATTCTCCACGTCCAAGGTGTGATCCACGAGGACCATTTGAGAGAGCTGCTGACCACCATGGGTGACCGCTTCACAGATGAAGAAGTGGACGAGCTATTTCGGGAGGCTCCCATCGACAAGAAGGGCAACTTCAACTATGCAGAGTTCACCCGCATCCTCAAACATGGCGCCAAAGACAAGGATGACGAGTAGAGGGAGAAAATGACTGCCTCTGGCCTCCCCCCTGCACACATGCTGCACCACAAATCCATCTGTAGCTCCTGTCTTTGTCAATCTTGCAGATTTGAAAGGAATTCATGTAGGACTGAAGTATATCTTTTATAAAATGGCAGAAATAAATTATTGTACATTTAAATACCTACATGTTTAACAAGGGTGGCATGTCTGAAGTAATTTGAGATCCACTTTTTTGTTTTTTACATTTAAACATCATTCCAGATGTTGCACCTGTCTTCATCCATATTGACTGCAGTTTTTCTGGCCTTTGTAGACAACATGATTGGATTTTGGAGATGCATTAAGCAGATCTGTGTATTTGTGCAGAGGCCATTTGACGTACTTCATACAATACCAGCCATGTTTACCTCTTCCTGCCAGTTAGCTACCACACCTGCGCAACTTGTCTCCTTTTCTGTCTAATATATATCCTTGTATGATGAAAACAGATTAAAGAAAAAAAAAACCTGACCTTTCATCATTTTTATTCGGTTTAGACAATCAAATGTGGTGCAAATATTTCCTGTAGTTGAAATGGTCACTAGGAATGGCAGTCAAAAGTGAGATCATCCTCCCGTCAGCTGGTTGTGTGTATTTGTTAAAGGATCGGGTATGTCTGTGTTGTTGAAGGAATTCAGTTTCGAAATTTCTCAGGCAAATAAAGTCAGTGGAGAGTGTGTTCGGCGTATTTTTAAAATATTGCACCATGCCTGCATTCAAACATTTCTAGCATTTCATGACAGCGCTTTTCCTACAAAGCTGCAGTACAGTATTGTGCTTTACATAACTGCCAGATACTTAAATTGAGCTGGAATGCAACCAATAAATATTTACTTACAGCTACTTCATGTTGCAGCGTTAACTAAATAAGTACATATTCACTAACACACATTTACTGACATGAATGGTTTTTGGTTGTTTTGTGTCTTTATCAGGGGTTTAAAGAGAATGGACCAGTTTTTAATAAATTTGATTAAAATGTAACACTTTTCTCTGCTTGTTAGGCTGAGCCTTTGAGGTAGGACAGAAAGAAACATTGGATTCATTTTGAGAAATATGACATCCCAGCTATGTTTACATGACTTGCATATGAACAGAAACAAATATGCATGAGCTGTTGTATGTTGCAACCCCCCCACCCACCCCACCCCTTTCTAGTTGCTTAAATTTTTAAATCTCATATCATAGACCAGAAGAAATCTAGGTGTCGGGTTGCTATTATAACATCTGGACAGTAAAATAAAGATTTTCCTCAACAGCAAATCAATGTCCCATTAAATTGGTCCAATTGTAATAAAACTTCTTGCCTCTGTATATAAAGACAAGTGCCACCATAAACCCTACAGAATCATATTTTTACTCGTTTAGATTAAAAACATATCTGGGACTACATGTGCACACACACACACACACACACACACAGTAGTAGATGGGCTAAAATAAACATGCTATTTGAAAGCTGTTTCAAATAGATATTTTGTCATTTAAATTTTGTAATTTGCTAAAAGTAAAAAAAGAATGCTTCCTGTTTTTTTTGTTTGTTTTTTTAAACGAAACATCTCACAATGATAGACAGATTGCAAGTTAGAAACTTCGATATTTAAACCTTTAAAAGCAGCTTCAAAGGTTTTTAAATTTCTGAATTTTAGCCAAGATGTTTGAAGAAATCAAGGTCAACCCCACTACTGCACAGAAGGAACTCACAAGTGATCAATTTGCTTTCAGAAGCAAAACAAAGACAAATGAAACATTTATAAACAGTTTTGAAATTTTATTTCCTTGAAAGGCTCATACAAAAAAAAGAAAAAAAAAAGACAAGACATTTTAAATTTAAGGCATATATTGCACAGACTGTTTAAGTCTTTAATATAAAATGAGACATCTTAATCAGTTGTAGGTTTAAGGCACAACAGTCAGCCATACTACCAGCAGTCAGTTGCGAGTCACATGAAATTGAATGATCACGTTTTGAATGCATGTAGCTCTACAGAGGCCACACAGTTATAAAGCTTAAGTCAAAACATCCAAAAAAAAAAAAAAAAAAAAAAAAAAAAGCACATCATAGGAAACTTAATATAAAGCACTGCCATTAAACAAAAACGCCTTAGTCATCCATCCAGTATTACAAACATTAAGGTGTACTCACAGTGACATGATTTAGCATCAATGGAAAAAAAGAAAGAAAAAAAAAAAGAAAAGAAAGAAACATTGCGTTTAATACTTAATATCCTTGACATGACCCAAGTCTGACATGACTTTTGTAAATTGAGGTATAAATGCACATCAGACAGAATACCTGAACAAAATAAAGCCTTAAAAAGAAAAATCTAAATCCTGAAATACAAGTGGCAGTGAGGAAACAAAAAAACAAACAAAACAACAACAGTAAAATAAAAATGTATGACCATTTTCCCATGTTCATATCTGACAAGAGCAAGACAGGAAAGAAAAAAAAGAATTTTTTTTTTTTTCTAGGAATGATTGTGATGGTCGATGCTTGGCAGTATGACAACATTTACAACCCACACATTTATTTAAACAAAAAACGCAGAATAAACCTAACCGTTTGAGCTAAACACAGCTCGGTAACACTGGTAAACATGATAGTATTGTAGATTAACTTTTGCTACAGCATTATTCTCATACAAATGTAACTTTCCCACAAACACTGCTACTGTTAAAAGTTGAGATGGCATTTAGCCACAAATTGTGGTTCATCCTATTACAGTTTCATGGAAACTAAAACTTTATGATTAGAAAGTCTATAGAAACCATTTGTAAATAAAAGTGGAAATCACAGATGAGGAAATACTAGAACATTAAATATACAAAAAGTCAGCTACTGAGTGTGGTACATTTGCTTTGCAGAGAACCTATGTGCACAGAGAAATATCTGCTGAATAAAATGGGAACATAGAAACCATAAATATTATAAACCATAAAAGCACCATTTCTCTCACTAAACTGAATGCGTCGTGGAGTTGTGAGGGCTTCATGTTAACAGATGATTGCCTAGAAGAAAAACATGTTTTTGGCTAAATCACTATAATACTGATTTTAATTAAAACTACAGATATAACTGTAGAAAAAAAAAAAAAGGGCAAAAAAAAAAAGGGCAAAAAAAAAAAAAAAAAGCATATACTTTGCAGAAAGTTGACACAACAAGTCACTCCCCTTTTAACTAAAACAACAGGAATACATTATGAAAGGGTCCGAGCTTGCTGCTGTAAAAATCAGTTTCTCTCATCCCAAAAAAATGAATAATAATAATAATAATAAAAAATAAACACATTGCACTAAACTAAGAAGATGGTGATGTGAATATTAAAACAAAACCATGCCCTCATTTTTATCCTAGAGGGGAGTGGATGTTTCGCAGTCAGTGTCTTTTGTACATTCAATAAAATCCAGTACTGCTACTAAAGAGGCCAACTTTGCTGGTGGTGCCAATTACACCAAAAAGTGGGCGATCAATACATCCTGGTAAAAATGGTAAGAGGTTAAAAAACAAAACAAACATAAAAAATTTTTTTTGCATTTACGCTACAGGAATGTTCATTATGAAAGTGATTTAAGAAAACCCCCTTCTGTTGTCAAACAGCATAATAAACACAGTCTCTTTCCCATCTCTTTTTCTATTTTATAAGTACCATTATGTTGGTTACTTTACTTCATCCCAGTTTGCACATCTGATTAACTAATTCCCCGCTGCACATTCTACAGGCTCAGGTTTAAAAATCATATCAAAACGTACTGGTGATGAATAAAAAAAATAAAAATAATAATAATACATTCTCCAATATAGTGTTGTCCATACTAAAATTAGTGTTTGGTCTACACAACTATATATATATATTTTTAAAAGAGCTCCTAGTTGACAGTTTCACTCACCGGGTGCAGTGGGCCCCACACGGCACTAATGGGGGTTTTCCCCAGGGAGCGGCTTTGCCTGGTGACCATGCTCCAAACACGGGGCACAGAAGCTGAATTCCTCTGTGAACTACTGCTACTTGTGCTGGTACTGCTCGGGGACGTGGGCTGCTGGGAGGCGGTGTGCTGGGAACTGAGGCCAAGAGGAGGTGTGATGGATGCGGACTGGGGCGAAACTGAGGCAGCGGCTGAAACCTGGGCAGAGGCTGATGCTGGGCTTGTAACTGGGGCTTCAGAAGACATGACAGCTGAAGATGGCAGTGGGCATGCTACTGCAACTGGAGTTGAGGGGGACCTGGGACATGGCAGCTGAAGTGGTATTCCTCTGGTGGGTGGAACAACAGCTACATTTGTGGATAACTCCTGATTTGCAGAGACGGAAGATACATTTGTGACTGGCAGAAGGACTGGGGATGGCACTGAGCCCGGCACACTTGCAGGACATGTAGTGGACAACGGAGTTGCAACTGAGCTGAAGGCTAAAGCTGGTGAGGCTGGAGCAGCTACTGGTTTGTGAGGATCTTGCTGTTTTAAGACTAAGGCAGGTACTGGCATCATGGTTGGCAGATGGGCTGTAAGAAGTTGAGGCTGATCCTGCTCTATGTGGCAAACGATGACTTTATTCATATGAAGAGGTGATATCCCTGGAGCTGAGAAAAAGACTGGAGCTGGGACTGGAAGAGATGCTTCTGTACTCGCAGGCACCGAATCCTTTCCCGAAGGCACATCTGATGCTGGAACGGTCATAGCTGTCTCCATTAGATGCTGCACCCTGGAAGGATCCAAGACTTGTTGGTTGTCTTCTGGAGGAGGTGTGAGGCCTATCTCTCGGTTACAAGTGCTGCTCTGTGACTCTGCTTGTTCAGTCTCTGTGGGTTTATTCTGGCTCTTCAGCTTCATTTCGTTTTCCAGCTCTATAGCTTTCTGCGCAGCTACATCTGCGAGGAGGCGCAAAGCACTAAAGTCCGGGGGAGCGCATTGATCTGGAGGAGTTGGTGGAGGTGTGTTGAAGAGGCCATTGGTGGTGCTAGCTGCTGTATTTCTGCTGGCAAGACTTGCCAAATAAGGCCCCTGTTCTTTCACTTTCATCAGCAGACTTTGTGCATCCAGCTTCATCAGTGCCTGGACTGACACTTCCTTACCAGGGTAACCTGCTCCTGTCAGAATAGCTGTTGCTGTGCTTCCGAGAACACCGAGGTCGAAAACAGGGGCAGAATGAATGACAGATGGGCGCTCCGGCAATGGGTTGGGAGAGGAGTGGCCCTCATTTCTACCTACAACCTTGCGAGAGATGGTGAACTTGGTGGGATCTTTGCCATCCTTACGAAGCAGGTCAGGGAGCAGGCGGCGACGTGCGTTGATGAACCAGTTACAGATCTGGGAAAATAAATACAAAAACTGTAGATTTCAGGTATGAGAAGAACCAATATTTTCTGCTTACCAGCCTAAAAGAAGTGTCAGACAACTGACGCAAACAGCAACGTTTCTTCACCTAAACCTGTACCCAAGCACCACTCCCTCTAGTGGTACAGCCTCTCACATGACAAGACAAGGCGTGAGTGCCCCCATACAGCTGGCAGCAATGAAGGTTTGAGCTCAAATATGCTGAGCCACAGAGAAGCCAGTCAAAGGCATTCCAGTGAACTGACTACATAACAAGAAACTCTGCTGCAGCCTCATACTGATCTGCAAATGCCTTATCTAATGCAGCCTGTCTGTGCATGCCTACGTGTTGGGAGGGAAAGAGGAAACGTCTACCACTGATGCAACAAAGTAAAAAAAAGGAAGGCTGGGAAAAATGCTATTCTCTTTAGTACAATGCATACATTCCACTAACATTCAACTATTGTTTTGCTTTCACTTGTTCACAATCAGAAAGAGCAGTTAAAGCAGCAAGTGCTTTTAGATTTACATGCACAATCCATCAGACATCATCAGCCAAATACGCGTCACACTTGTTTGTACTAACAGACGTAGCGTCGTGCCTCTGATGCAAGTTTCTCTCGCGAGTGAAAAGAATAAATCAATAAATGAAAACCTGCTCCTTACCTGCAGCACCGTGAGGCTGGTTTGGCTCGACAGACTTTGTTTCTCCTGCTCTGAAGGGTAGGCGTTGAAGCGGTGCTCGTACAGCCAGCTCTTGAGAATCTGCACCGCCTCCTTGGGCAGGTTACCACGGCGACGGCGCTTCCCAGAGAGTCCCCTTCCTGACAGGTCGAGCGGGGAGCCATCATCGCTGTCCGCTGAGGTGTGCTCCTCACGCTCCGGGCAAGTATCCTCTGTGAGAGCTGAGAGAAAATAGGCAAGACGTCAGTCACTTTGACTTTTACACCCCTGGCTGACTTGGTTTGTAGGAGGTAGTCCTTATAAAGTATTCTGATGTTACCCATCACTTATTCTGGCTCATGCATGGTGTGGTTTAGGCACAGTTCTTCAGACACCAGGTAAACAAACATTAAAGGAAGGTAACCGTTTGATCAAGGACATAAAAGTAACAGTACTTGTTTACTGCTATTTTTTTAACTATTACATAGTAACAAACAGATTTACAAGAGCTTTGTGATATTGTACTACACATGCCTTGCAAAAAAAGACTTATGGTTGGCACTGGAGGGAATCTCCCCTCAAAATGGAGCATGCCTGATCCCAGGGGTGGGCAAGTGAATGCAGTAAATGTCCTTCTGTGGGGCTGGGTGAAACCTGACCCCCGGGGGTAGCGCCTGTCCTCACAAAGACATTGTGGCCATATCAACATCACAGTAGCTAGTGGCCCAGGAATCTATTGACAATGCAAAGCACCTCGAGCCGATTCAACAAAAAGGGCAGGAGGGAAATAAAACAGCTATTACTATTAATAAAAACATTTCAGACAGCCCGACTCTATGAATAGGATAGATATTTCAAAAAACAGCCTTAATGTGGTCAAACTGGGTCTGACAAAAAAACAGGACTTCTCGCTTGACAGAGATTTGAGGCATTCCCTGCAGTGCCCCGAAGAGGCGTGACGTACGTGATACTACAACTCCACTGGCTCACGGCACGGACCCTTTAAGATCTACAACAAAAAAAACTCTCCAAACTATCTTACTGACAGCAAGCAAATACAATTCAGTGCAGGGCTGGCTTAGTAAGGTTTCATTCCGATAGGCCAGCTTGTCACATCAGCATCACGCTGATCAACTTGTGTTTACAAAATGTCCTCTCTACCTTTGTAGGCATCTGGAGCTCGGGGTCGCCTTGGAAAGCCTTGAAAAAGTAAAAAAGTTTAATACATGGTCACGGCCTCAGGCTGCTGAGACCGTAAAAAGAAAAAAATGATCGCCCAGCTATGCACAACAGACCGCTTTGTTAGAGAAATTAGGATGCATTTCAAAATACAAAACAAAAACCCCCACTACTTGCATAAAATAAAACATGACCAACCTGGAGGGAAAACGGGTAAATTAGCCATGTGGAAGGCACAAAAGGAGGCGAGCAGGGACGCACAGCCTCCCCGCATGTCGCTCCGCCAGATGGACACCATGCCTGCCTCCAGAGATAACTAGCTGGCTAGCTGTCCCTCCAAATTTCAACACAAACACACGCTGCATTTGCTCGCAACAAAAACCCCCGCATACCAGCCAGAGTCAACAGCGAAAAGCCACGCAGGGGCTCGTAGGCAGACACTCCGCTGGCGAGAAACGGACACGGCAAAAGACGAGTAGAGCTCACCTCTTTTGACTGCTTTCATTCTTTGTCGATAGCTGTATGGAAAACACGCAGCTGTCCAAGTTGCTCGTTGTTACAAAGCGTGCCCGGGAGCCAAACGATGGTTGACACAGCGACACTTTCTTCCAAGGCGCCGAAGGTGTTGGTGCTCTCGTCCCGACTCCAAAAAAACTAAAAGCCGTCGCCGCTAGAGTTGTGCCGCACGGAGGTGAGGAGAAAACAAAAGTCACATTTCCACCACACTCTTCGCTTTCTTGCAAAGATAAATGTTGGCTGTCTTCTGTCGCTCCTTCCTTTTACCTGCAGCGGTTTGCTAATCTTGACAGTCCGTCCCACCCCTTTCACAGCTGTCGGCCAATCGCGTCGCGGCGTTTATTCCTAGGCGAACATGCGCCAATCGCGGCGCGTTTTCAGGCAGAAGACTGGCTCGGTGTCACAGTGAGTGACGGGAGAACCATTTCATTCAAAATACAGCGCAGTCATTGAAACATTCTTATTATCTCGACGCGGTTAAAACCGGAGGGGAGCAACTAGCAACCCAGTGGTTACATAGACACAAGCGGGATGTATATATAACAACGGTGTAATCCCTTCAGACCACTGTGGTCATTTTATTATCGTCTCCAGGGGATAGCTTATATCTCTGTTTGAGATATGTAAAACGTAACACAAAAACATAAGCGTCTTAAGAGTTGACTGGTGATTTCTTATTCATTTTGCTCGGTTTCTGTTCAAGCCCGAGAGGCTCGTTTGACAAAAATGGGACTGTTTTAATTTCTCGACATCTGTGGAAGACTCAAACTCCTCCAGAAAATAAGCGGGAGTTTTAAATGAAGACTATAGATCATAGTATGTTTTCGGTGTTAAAAACGATTTTTACACTTATTTAAAACAAAAAAGCAAAGGAAATCACCTTTTTAAAAGAGCAAAACACTAAAATAAAGGCAGCCATGATGACGTTTTTGAGAAAGTACTGTGTGCATTTATTGAATTTTAGGTCTCTGCATTATACATTTGAACAACCTTGAAATAGTATAAATAGCTCTACAGCATTGTAAAAGATGGGGATTTTAGTCCGACTTTGTTCTTATTTACAGAAGACATTTTTAGAAGCACGGGGAGAAATGCAAGATTATTAGTTTTGTCTTAATATCAAACAACCCTTTTACTCAGTATTGCGCATATACTTTAAATATTACCAGAGTATAGTGACAAGAATCTAAGTAAACCTCACTTTATGAGCACATCCACTCACTCACAACTTTGTCTCAGACAGCACAACCAGTTTTACTAAACCCACAGACCTTGAATTACACACAGCCTATAAGAGTAGTTTAAAGAACAGATTTAAAGTATGTGCTTGCTTCATAAAGTATTTCTTCTAGGATTTGTACAGACACTTTTTGCTACATCATATCTCTCATGTTTAAAAGAGTATTGCCCCTGCCCTTCACCCCCTTTTCCCAGTTATATTCCAAAGTCAGAGAAACAATGAAGGGATACGAAAGAGCTTTTTGTCCTCCCCCTCTCTTCAGAGTACTGCGTGGGGTTAGTTTCACTAGATTCACACTGTCTGATGGAAACACATTTAAATGTGCAAACATGTATCAAACTTGGATTCCCAAAATGAAACTTTTACCCTTTCACAGAAAAAAAATATAGACTGCTCATCAAAGCTATGCTCTGTTATGAAACTCATCATGCATTTAGTGTGATGCTAAATAAAAGCCCATTCATTATCACCCATAAAAATCAATAGTTTAGAGCAGCAATCCCCCCCCCCACAGTGCCACTGAGTGAGTCACTGATAAACCTACCCAGGAAATCCAGCTAGGTGTGCCCCAGTGATTATTTGTGTGCTAAAGAACAGCTTTGTTTAAATGTATGAGATGAGCTTTCTTTTGTCTCTTTAAGTACCCCACTTACATCCCCTGGTTTCCCATACATGCACACACACAGACACACACAGACACAGTCATCAGCAGGCTGGAAAAAGTCTCGACTCTCAGTTTGAAACAGATCACAGAACAACTTTCTCTGTGTTCCTGGCCTCCTCCCCTTAGTGCGCCGGAGATGCCACATTTGTGTTTTACCTGCATTCAAGTCCTACGGTTTTGTGCAAGCAAGCAATATGTGGGGGAAAAATATGAAGAAAAGAAAATGATACATGAAATTATGTAACATATTACATAATTATTAGGTATTGTAAAACATGGCAGTGAGTGCATAGAGTGAAGACACTGTCATCTTGTCGTTGATACATATATATCCACTAGAAGCCGCCCTGCTTACATATAGAAGAGACATCTATGCTTATTTTAGGAGAAGATTTCATCAGACGAGTTCTTCCAGACAGTCAGAAATTAAATCAAGCCAACCACCAAGTTTGAGTCACACTGTAGGCCTCAGATGTTAACGGCCCTATTCACCCCCAGTCAAACGGAAGGGGGTATACTGACAGCCATCACGGAGCCAACTATTGACACCTTTGTGCCATTTTTCTGGCTGAGAGACATCCCCAGCAGGCAAACACAACAGCGAAAGAATGGTGAGCAATCAAGAGTAAGAAGTGGTGCTTACTTGGTATTTCCAATTCAAATTATGTACTTCTGGTTCACAGCAGGTGAGAAACAGACACTGCAACAGCTAAGGCCAGTGGCAAGTAATTAGGAGAGGACAGTTGGAGTTTGTTTGCTTACCAACTGAAAGTGGAAGACAGGCAAATGACAGTGGTTGATCTAAGGCATGTCAGGGGTGACTCGCTGGTTCGGTATGCTACTCGCAGTGTAAAAATCTAAAGTGAGGGGATATGTGCAATCAAAGCGATGTGTCCCCTTCATGCAAATTATGCAATGCCAGCTATGTAATTTCACTGTAAACACATGGCAGAGACATCATATGTTTTCTTGAGTGAAAAAAAAGAAAAAGAAAAATCAGCCCCTGTTGCTGCAGACTTCAGAAACGATGCTTTTCAAAATGCAAACTCCTAAGTTCATGAACCAAACGAAGAGGTTTGATCCACAAGTGATGGCCAGTTCTGCTGTCAAACATGGACTTATCAAAATCTTTAAATCTATATGTTGCTATGGCTACAGTGTACTTAATCTATTTTCACAGTCGACATTTGAGTTCCTTGAAGCTGACATTTAAATACACAAGATGAATTTAAAACAGTGAATTCATCTTTGGCTTACGCAGTCTTCAGTGGAAAGAAAAAAAAAGCAACTGAATAAATGATTAAAACACAATCACTAATGTATGTAATGCTTTAATAAGAAAGTCTTCTTTGAATAAAAATAAGTGCAGGTATTTTGGGTGCTCCTCTGATGGGGGGGGGGGGGAGATAATGTAACAATGAACTTTGATTTCGTTATTTTGTTGAGTGATGGGAAGCAAAATAAAATCAAAAAACACTTCTGGAAACACGAAACCTGCTCACTGTGCCTGCTGCATGAAGCCTAGATGAAAGCACTTAAAGAAGTCAAATATTTAAGTATCTGCAGTTACAGCACAAACAGAAAATGCTAAGGTAGTGGAAAAGAGAAGACAAAAGACACCAGGAGGAGTGAAAGATTTCGTCCCAACAACAGGAATAAATATTCGGTATATAGTTCCCCGTGTCATTCTGTCGGTTAACATTACCCCTCAAAAGTTTGAGGTAATTTTGCAAAACTCCCACTTCACATCTGTGAAAACATGTATAAAACTAAAAATGACCAATCAAAATATACCCAAACTTGAGCTGGTACACTGGACTTCTCAGACAAGTCTGAAATTAATCAGACTTATAACATTCAAACACAAAAACTAATTCATGAATACAAGCAAATAACAGTAATTGGGATCTTCATTAAAAAGAAAAAAAAAACTCTTTTGCAAAACAACAACTTTGATAATTCATGGTTACCAACAATAATTATATTTAGAATTAAACACATCATTTTTATTAAAGAGCGTGCGCATGCCGGTGGACTGACCATTAGACGAACATTAAAAAAAGATTTTTGTAATTGCCAATACTGTTAATTTAGGGCAGCTGCAGGATAAACCTTACGCTGCGTATAAAGTAAAGGTTTACAAAAATGTTGCAGATCAAAATGTATTAATCAATCATTACTGGAATCTATATCAAGGGATCAATCCTGTGCTCCAGTGGCAGATTACATCAGCAAGTGCAAGATAGCTACCTAACTTCTATCTATGCATGACAGCTATCTCGATAAAGTGTTGTGGCTCACACACAGTACAGAAAGAAAGAGTGCACCAGGAAAGATGTTCCCTGTCAAAGATTCTGGTAACTTATTGATAATAAAATAATTATAACCCTCGTTGTGTTTCTGGTAATTATCTCCTATATTATATCGGATTAATGACATTTTATTTAGCTTGCATTTTTCCACATTTGTGAAAAACGTTTCTCAGATATATTCCACATCTTTAAATTATACCAAAAATATCAGTTATAGTGCTGCTAGCCTGACAACATGACTATAAATAGATTATTTTTTTCACTGATTTTGCTGAGAGCTGCATGTTTCACTTGGGGAGAAAAAAAACTGACACTCTGGGTCTTTAGATGCAGAGTGCTGACTCGTGCTTCTCAGGCAGACTGCTCTAACTTAACACGAGAAGCGAACATGGTACTGGTAATGCAAGCAGTGCGCTCCTGACCTATTTGATAACGTTATGAAAACTGTATCGCTGATTAAAAATATTGGATAGTTAAGAGCCTGATAGATCAGCCTTTATGGGTTTTAGAGTAGTCTCAAAACGCTCTTAAAAAAAAGGGAACTACCTATTACATGCCTGAAAAGTTAAACAGTGTGTACTGTTCTTTTCACAAACCAACATGATTTGGCTCTTATGGGAACCATTTCATAAAGCTGCCAATAGAAGACTAGAAACTCTGATTTATGAGTGATTTACATCTCCTAGCGCAATGATCTACAGGGTTTTATCTCATTCTTTCTGTTCTCTTTAGAGCTGGTTTGCACTTCTCAGAGTAGTAAAAAAACAAAAAAAAAAAAAAACATTGTATGAATCAATAAATGTTTTTATTAAGTGACAATATCTGGACCTGCTTCAGCCATTTCCAATTACCTTTTATTTTGACTGTTTGTTTTTCAGTTATTTTCCCAGGGGTGATTCTCTTATTTCAATTTACCGGTAATTTCTATTCTTTGAAAATGTTTAGGTTTAGTGTCCATTTAAATTAATATTATATGGACTGTATAAATAAAAGACAAGATTTAGGAAAATCAGTCCAGGTATTACAATAAAATCACATAACTTTTTGAAAGCAGCTGGTTCACAGTGTCCAGAGATCCTGAGTTTCAAACACATCAAAGCCTCTTCTTGACATAACTAACAGATAGTAATTAAGGATATCTCCTCTATATATTTATTAGTGTTCCAAGTTCACAAAATTGTTTCAGTTATAGTCTTAAATTCCCCCCAGTTTGTTTTAATTTTAGTTATCTAAAATGTCTTTTTAAACATCTAATCCACAGTGAAAGAAACAACATTAAATGTAATGGCATGTAATGTAATGGCTTCTGTTAATGGCACAAGTTTTGTCAGCTATGTTAACATAACTGAAAGAGGTTTCCTAATAATTATTCTTTTAATATGACAAACTGGTATTAGGGATCATGCCATTAGAACACAGGAGTGAAGGTATGTATGCCTGAAATGTTGGTAATTGTAATTAATTGCTGCCAATTATAACATTTCTGCTGGTCAGTGCTACATTAGCTTAAAACAAGTGAGCTTCTCTTCACAAAACAAAGAAAACAAAAACATTTCTAAAAAACCCCAAACTTTCGAGCGGTAGTGCGTATCCTAAAATGTCCTCAAGCTTTGCCTGATTATTGGGATGCGTTCTCATTCAAAATCTATTCAGACACTAAACCTAAAGTTTGTTAAAAAACATCTTTGACACAATCGACTCTGTAGGACATACGCAAGAGGTAACTGCTACCTATACAAATACCCCTTTAAACCTGACTTTCAGTTTCATCACACCAAAACTATTCGTAATAACCTGATCTAAACTGATTTTTATATAACTCAAATGATGAAGAAAGTTAACAAACAAACAAATAAATAGGAGGAAGACACACAGGTGAGTTTGTGGTATGTGTGCAGTGTCTGTGATGGCCACAAGGCGGTGTTGTGCAAAAGCTACAAGATGGCCAATGGTCTGGGAAGAGAGCAGGACGATGGAAGACAGAAAAGCATAAACGCTTGCCTTCTGTCTGCTTAAAATATCTTATAGCCGAGATACAGGAACATTTAAAACAGTCTTCATATAGATTCTTTAGGATATAATTGTCATTATAACAATACCTTCATTAACAATTTTTTATGATGATATCAAGAACCGTAACAAGAAAAGATAAAGTTCATCAGCTGAGGTTTTCAATGGCAAGACTCAAATGAGGAGTCTCCTGCTTCAAAGTCCGTTGGGTCCGAGAAATATTCAATGACTTGTTTGCTCATTTGAAGTCACCAGGACCAGCCTATTATTGTATGAATGTGTCAAAACCCTCCAAACTCAGGAATTTCCCACTCTTTTCCCTCCACCCGTACCCATCTTCACTGAGATGACTCATTTACATTGCAAAAGCTTCCTCTCCTTTCTCCAGGTGTTTAACTGACACTTAACTGTCCTTTGTTCCAACCCAACGGCCCTCTCTCACAGTTTCTTTCAGAGACGAGTCTGGGCCTCAGGGACGTAAATTTCGATGCTGTCTGCGCTCTCTGTGGCCGAGTTCTGGCGAAACGAGGCAGCCTTCTTAGCAGCCAGCAGACGCTTGCGAGCCTCTTGTCGCTGTTTCTCTGCCGAGCTCAAGGAAGAGTTGGATGAAGAGTCGGCACTCTTCTCGCGGCCCAGCGGTGGTCGTACCTTACCAGGCTTCTTTGACGCCGCCTTCTCCTCGTCCTGTCGTGTTGGGAGTGACAGAAAGTGACAGAGAGGGAAGAGTAATGTGTGAAAAGAGGAGATAAGGGGGGAAAAAAGACAGATATCATCCAGTGAGAAAATATAATCAAGAAACATCAAGGTCTTTCATCAGTTTAGACAAGATCTGCAGACAGGACTTTGACAAGACAGTACAACAGGGCTAATTCTCTTCAATTAAGATTGAAATAACAGTGATTTTACATGATAAACAGAGACACTGACAGTACAGACACCTGAAAAACAGACACTGAGAAAAAAAAGACTAAACAGTCATTTGAATATAAATTTTCAAAGACATGAAATGGTAACATGAACTGATGGGGAGTTTACATTAAGTTTAAATTATAAGGCTCACAAGACACACCCGATGCACGTATACTGACAAGCAACAGAAGCAAAAGCACCTCAGAGACAGGTAAAACAGCCACTGACATAAAGATGCAGGCACAGAGACACATATACACACAGTTACTTATTAACAATCAACAAAGGACACACAAGCACACAGACTTTTAAATAACAAAAGCCAGAATTCTTTCACATGAACCAGCGCATCTCAGCCATGCTTCGCTGCAACACACAGATCAGAAAAATGACACATGCATGCTCAAAGTAGGGCTTCATACATAAAAACACACAAGCGTCAGCCCTCTTTGAGATGTTTTAATTTTTCCATGCATGCCTACAGGGATCACTCTGGCCCCTTTGGACAGGGAGGCCTTGTAAGAGTTCATCCCACGAAGGGGATGCGGGGTAAAAGAAGAGTGGGAGCAATGGTAGTGGTGGTGGGAGGAGAGAGGCCGGTTTCGGCGGCTTTCCTACCCCAGCCAGGGCACTGGGCAGCAGGGGTGGGAAGTACCTTCCGCTCAGAATTTGACTGGGCAGCTGCAGATGTCACGGGCTGCCAGTCATTGGACTTGAGATGGTACAGCTCATCAAATTTGAGGCTGATGTCTTCAATGGATAGCTGAAGGAGGTCCCAAAAACCAGCCAGGTCCTGGGCTGTAGGGCGTGGGTTGGCATTTGTATTCTAACCAGAAGAGAGATGAAAATGATTGAGGAGTAAGAATACAATACATGTAATCTATATAACATTGTAATGAATATTACAATGAGAAAAGAATCATGAGATATAAAAGCTGACTGCAGTCAAGCGTAAGTGTACAAAGTGTTACACAGCTGATGAAACCTTGTTAAAAATAAAACAGTTTTTTCTTTTTTCTTTTTTTATTACTACCCTTAAGCCCAAACAACTTAACTTCTTTTTGGAGTTTGGAGTTTTTGTCCAGAATGTGAATCAAACTCATTCTGGTTATGGGTTAGTTTGTTTTCCTGCTATCACGGTGTAGCCTCTAAAGCTCCAAAAAAGAAGGATTCTGACAAATTTGCCTGTTTTCAACCTTTTCAGTGTACCAGAGAAGTCTTGTCCAGGAATATGATGCATGTGTGAAAATGGAAAACAAATTTTATATGAAAAATAAATAAATACAAATAAAATTAACCACTGAAAATGTAAAAGTTGGCTAAATCTATTTGAGATGATCTTGGCAAGTAAAAGGGCGGTATCTATGTCCATGATGTGCCATCATCTTGGTGGGATGGTTTCTTTACATCACACTCCGTCTGTCACTGGAACCTCAGGACCTCAGTGTATTGTAGTTTCACCACAGCTGGAACCACCACTGTCCATGGAAGCCTTCAGCTGTTTGACTAGAAAGTAGATAGCACTGACTGTAGGTTTGGTTTTAAAATGAGCACTGTTTCTTACCCGGAAAGCTTATTTGGTTGCTCCTTTTTCTTTTCTTTTAACTATAACAGACCCTTCCCCTTCTTTTGGCTTTAAACCAACCTCCTTTGAGGCTTGAAAGAACTGCTGCTAATATGTGTTTAGCTGAATTACAACAATGCTATTTACAGTTTAGATTGAGAGTCATATGTAGACAATGCAGATTCCAAGATCATCAGCTCAAACAACCATATGCAAGTTATTCAAACATGTCACCAATTTGACAAGGTCTGGAAGAAGACCCAAACCGGCACCCTCAGATAACAGGAAATGGGTTAGGATGTTGAGGAACAAACCAGGAGCCTCCATTATTTTATAATGCAAATGTGTGCCTGTTGTGTGTGTAATGTTCTGCTGATTAAGCCGCTGCCTCTCTTGGCCAACACACGATCACAAAAGGTATTTTAATTCTCAAGAGTTTTATCTTCTTATTAAATTTTAAAAAAGTATCAATGGAGGAGGACAAAAGCTGCATAATAGCACTGCCTGCTTTGACCAGCAAGAGTTATGGCACAGAAAAGCTGTTGTTTTCATATTTAGCACTAGAGGGAGCTACATCACAGCTTAACTCTTTTTGTTGAGCTGGAGGGACTACTATCGCAGCACGGTTTAGTCATTTCAATAACATCATACATTTCCAACTCCCACGTTGATAAATTCAGTACTTTGATCTAAAAGGCAACCACTCAGCATCTAGTGTCAAATCAAACTGTTCCCTCTATGTTTATTCTGCTGATTAAACCTGCAGATACTGCCCGATATGAAGTAAAGGCTGCTCTGAGATCTTTTACTCTCACACAGCCACTGCTTGTAATGCTTGGGGAAGGCTGGCTTTTAGATTGTGCCTTCTTTTTCTGTGCACTACATTTATGCAGCTTTATATCACTGCTGTGATCTATATTCATATATTCTAGATAAACCGCGTAGTCGCTCTATATTTCTTACTTTGCAGCATTTGTTGTAAAGGATGCGGTATATAGCCATTTTCACTAAAACAAGGGCTTATTTCTTTATTTTAAGCTCCTTTTCTTTTGTGTGGGTTGATCCCAATGACTTGTTTTGTGTAGGCCTAATATGCTGTATATCAGATTAGTTGTCATATGTGCGATAGCTTTTGTAATCATCAAAGCAAGCAGCTCTTGCTGTGGACACACAAAAAACCCCAACAAATTCCCAAATTGGTAACGGGTACAAGAAACTAGCTGGGACTTTCAGTCTCGTGAGCGAGCCTGCAAAGTGGAATCATCACAGAAAGGCCATGTACACACCAAGTTTTGTTCACACAGTCCCCGGAACTGCTGAAACTTCTGAGACATAAGGAGTTGGGCACTTCCTACTGCACTGCGAATCTTCCCCAGCACTACAGTGAGAGAAAGAAAAAAAAATGTAACAATCATTGAAGATTTTCTCTTTTCTTTCTTTCTACCTCCTAAAGTAGAGACAGAATTCATAGTGGCACTTTACACACTGACCTGCATACAGTTGGTCTCACTGGGTAAACACTTGCTGGTTTTTTTCTTTGGTGCAGAACATTATCATACAAAGCAAAACTTTAGGGTCTAGACGTAGGTGTAGGAAACAGTGAATCTAACAGACTCCACAGGATGTCATGAAGGGGATTACAGTGTATTGGACATTGTGATTCTATTTAAAGGAATGTAAGCCTATATAGATACCCCAGCCTTCTGTCTGTCACTTGTTACTATGCTAGTCTTTTGCTTTGTCAAAATCAGGACAAACATCTGTCCTGACAAAATTGCGGCTTCTATTCAATCACTGCATTTCAAATGTATTATACTATTTATGATTATAGTGTTATGCCACCTGGGTCTGGAAAACAGCTCGACATCAGATTTAATCCTGAATATTTTACTGTAAAACACACACACACACACACACACACACACACACACACACACACACACACACCTGAGTATATGTCAAATATATAGTCAAATATAGGAAAGGGCCTTGTCTGAATATTGACCACCTACAGCCCTGCTTGTGTGTACTGTGTGTATTTGCTCTATGCCACAGGCTGATGTGGAGGCATTAATCTAATCTGGGGGTTTAATCAGGTCCAGACTAGATTTGTGTAATTCTGGAGATTAGAGGCCCGTTTGTGTGCGGTAACCCCAGGTATTACCGCCTCATCCCTGCCATGCTGTGCAACTCTGATAAGAGTGAGAAGAGGCCTTGAGGCAAGACCCTATAAACGGAGCTCCACACCAAGTGCCGGAGCGAGACAACAACAGACGTTTGGAAGAGCTGAAGCGCTTCGGTAGTGATTTGACATTTAGCCTTGGCGTGCTCTTTCTGGAACTTTCTGGCTTAAATTATGGCTATGTCAACCATAGATAGAAAGTTTCAAATTTTAAATGGAAAAAAAACGTGTTTTAATTGTGTGTTTGTATCTCTAGCTTATAATGAAAAAGATCCCTATGCAGTAACACATATGCAACCACTTTATCTGCAAGAAAAACTATAAAGAACAAACATGTTTTACTTAAAAACATTTTTATGTATGAAAAAGCTACTCCTGATCACAGTTAGCAACTTAGCCTGCTATGAAAGCCCTAATCACCTCTGCACCACGGTCTGCTGAGCTGTAAAGTGGACTCAACTACATGTGCTGCAGACTCTGCTTACTCCTGCTGACTCTTGTAATTACTAGAGTAAGAGCGCATCCTACTGGACAAACTATGTCATAACATAGTTTTTGAGATAAGAGGTGAAATGTCTTTAATAAACTCAAAAAAGTTGAGTTTTTTCTTTTCAAGCTCTTTCTAATCTACTTAAATAACGATGACCAGGACGAGAACCTACACAGACATATGCCATGACACAATTACCCTAAATATCTTTGGAATATGCCATCCATTCATTCAACTTAGGGCAGTGGAGAGGACAGGTCACCAGCCCATCACAGAGCTAACCTGGAGAAACTGACTGTTTAGTTAAGGTTTATGTGACCGATAAAACTATGGCCACCATAGCTCAGTCTATTATTCTGGGAGTGTGGGAGGAAACCAGAGCAATCGCAGGGTTATGATGTTTTTCAGGAGTGTGTCCCGATTGATTTACGTATGAATTTTTAAACAATTTCCTTTATGTTACTGCACACAAAACTATCACTGGTAGTGCAATGAACTTGTGAATTTGGTTTATGGTCACGAGGTTTAATTAGTTCATGTTTATTTCTGAGAAATTTTGCTTTTCTTCCTGTAATTTTGCCATTGTGGTATACAACAATACCCAGGAGTCATAGGCTCTGCTGTGAATTTAACACTCTCTGTTCCAGACAATAACAAAATGTGTCAACACAACCAAAACCATATCTGAGACAACAAAGTAAACTGATTTATGCTTTTTCTATTCTGCAACCTTCTCCAGCTGGCAGAGGTACTTAAACAATGAGAAAACTGTGTTACAGTGAGCACCCTGCCATCCTTACCCTCTTCTGAGAGCTGGTTATCTTTGGTTTCCTGTTCCATCTGCTGGCACCAGCCTTCCATGCGTCCCGTCTCGGCCTGCAGTAGCTTCAAGAACCACTGGCCATCCCTCCGACACAGCGTTCCCCCTCCTCCGCTCTGAGGGACACTGCTGTTATTCCCGCTGTCCAGCCAGGGGTCTGGCGGTGGAAGAGAAGAGGGGTCCAACGCTGGGTCCAGACTTTCCGAAAAAGAGGAAGAGCTGCTTCTTGTGGTGGAGCGGTTGAGAATCTGCCTGGGAGGTGGAGGTGAAGAGGTGGGGTCGGCGCTGTCTAAAGAGTCTCGTCCAGGAGGGGAGCTCATGGACTGACTGGCACAATTGACCATGACTTTCTTCTCAGTGGGTTTGGCATTAATTACATGGGAGATGATAGAGATGTCCTGCGTGTCTGAGTCTGTTTCGTGCTTTGAGGCCATGCTGCTGGAGTGACTGAGCCTGAAAAAAAGTATTTGACACTGTGATAAATTTGCCTTTTTTCATAATTAGAAGAACATTGTGACATTTTATGTGCACAGCATTAACAAAGAAAACCTGTTTACTCCTTACTGGAACAAACAGGTCTTTCTTAGTTTAAACAGTGAGCCAATTCCACTGGTTAATGTAGACATTATAAATACAGAGGATATAATGGAGTCTGGGCCTTGCATACATTATGATGCACTCAGACCAGCATCAAATGATTTGTGAGGATTGGAACTCTAGCTTCTTGTTTTTCTAAGGCTGATTAGATATGATGGATGCAATGACTGAGCATTACTGTTATCAGTCAGAAAATGAACATAAGGAGGTTTGCGTTCAGTCAAATAATGAAACATAAAGAAGAGGGAGAAAAAAAAAAACCCTGAAGAATGACAGAATCATTGCACCAAAACTGACATAACAGAGTCACATAGCACAATACCAGCAAAATACAAACAGGTCACAGAATGTACTGCACCAAACAAATGAATCTTAACCACACATTAAACAGAGACATATTTAAAGTTTCCCGCGGTGCGTAGCCAAAACTAGCTGCCAGAGACAGACGTGCATTTGCCCTGTTCTCTGTTATCTTGATTATATTCAAGCACTTTGCAAAAGACTGTAAGGAGACAAGAAAGCAGACAGTCACTTACTATACAAGATGCCTGATTGTATACACGCCTAATAAATGCGTAAAACACTCAATCTGCACTTTCCAGACTGTCTGCAGCACTTGAATATAATCTGTAGAAAAAGTGTGAGTCATCACCCTGTGGCAAGTTTAAATTGTGTGCACATTTCACATTTAACTGCATTATGCATGTTCACAGTCCAACACTTCAAGACTATTTTCACATTTACTTGCTACAAGTTGAGTTCAAAAGACAGACTTTAGCAAACTAAGATAATTTGGGTCTGCTGCACAATTATCACTCACAGAAAGTAATGAATGAGGAGCCTTACAACCAGCAATTAAACTTTTCAATTACGACAAAAAATAGCTTCATATTTGACAATTTGAATTCAATGTAGGAGGCTTTTAAGAATTTCTAGGTGAGTAATTAATCCCCCCCATTACATTACACATGATTAATATTTTTGTTTATTTGAACATGCCCGGGGGGGATCTTTGAGTAGTTAATATTCATTATAGGAATATGGTTCAATGTTGAAAACACAACACACAAAGACAATGAGGGTGTTTTAACATCTACAAAGCTCCTGGAAAGGGAAAGAACAGTCAGAGGAGTATGTGTGGCTATAATATAAATTCCTCACGTTGTTAAAAGGACAGGAAGAGGACTTACTGCCACCCGTCCTCCACCTGTACTCCAATTGATTGAAATCTGGTCAGGGGAGGAGTCTCTTCTCGTGCAACTTCCTGAATACAGTCCACCTGAAAAGTAAGGAACAATGACACAAACAAAAATATAGTCAAATGTTTTGTCAAAACTACGATCACGAATCAATTAATATGGCACCGAGCAATGGCTACTAGCTGGCATTCCAGAGTGACAAAACAAAACACTAGTGGAAAAACTGAAAAGAAAAAAAAACCTGTATAATTTATGCTTGGTTTCAATACAATGTCGAAACCAAAGGTTGTTCTAAATGAGTCACTGAGAGCCGGATCTGGAAAATGGATAAAATATTTCCGCTTCAGAACAGAAAGTGAGAAGAAGGTGAAGCAAAAATATGTGGTTTGGCTTCAATACCACAGAAAAAAAAATAAATAAATAAAAAGATTGCTCTCGCCAGGTGTAATGAGAGGGCGAGAGTCACAGTAATGACACCTTTAACTTCCAGGCATACTTTTAGGTTTGATGGGAAACACTTAGACAGAGATCATGAACAAAATTAGCTTTTTCCTGGATTCAAGCTCAGCAGGCAAAACGAGTTACACTTCAGTCAAGGATGTGACTATTGGCACCGCTCTGTGTTAGATGTGTAGTTAACGTCTGATTTCTACACAACTGTGCAACAGTGGTACAGCCACCCCTGTCGTACCTGTATGCCAATGGAGGAAAGTTTCCGCCTGGGCACCGGGACTACTAGGGGCTCCTCTGCTGCAAGATTTCCTTTATTAAATCCCGATTTTAGGGGTTCGTGCTGGACTACAGAGTCACTTGTCTCAGTGGAAGCATTTGCAGTAGCGGGGGCAATTGGTTCTCTCGGGGTAGCAATAGGAGTGGGGATGATGTGCGGAGGGCGGGGAATGCCCCGGGCCAGGCTGTTGGCACGGGTGCTGTCAAGGCTGTCAGAAGAATTGCTTTGAGCGTGGCTAGATTGGCTGTTGACCTCTGACCTCCTGTCCTGCTGGTCCAAGTAGTTGTCCTGGGCCGATTCTGTGCTGCTCTGCACGGTCACTGAGATGTAGGGCTTGGAGGTTGTACGGGGTGGCACTGGTGGAGGAGCTGCTTTCTTACAGGTGGTTATGCACGAGGAGACTGAAGGAGAAAAGAGCAGAGAGGGAGAAATTAGAAGAGAAGGATTATAAATAAGAGTTTCAGTGAACTGGCCAGTGACTTCTAGGGATTGTGAACACAAAACAAGGAGGAATCAATGATAATAAAATGCACAAGTAGAACTGCAAACAGCTTACTGCATTACCCATTTGTTTATCAGGGTAGTTCTAAGAACTCGCTAATCACTTTTCTCAACATGTCCAAAGCAAAACTCTTCAGCTGCATATAAACACACAGAGACACTGTTGCATGAAAGCTGGAGCTACAGCTGAACTGGGGAAGCATCCCATTAAGTGGAAAATCTAATCAGGCAGAAAATTGAACAAACTTATCATCCCATAAAGGTTGCTAAATTAAATCACACACACCCCGTGTGCTTCAAAGACTCAATCACAAGACAGGTGATGAAATCAGTAAACCAATTGCTGGCCACTTGACACTCAAAGCCAAATATGGTAGAACAGCTGAGGGAGATAGATTTATCTGCAGTGCTCACTAATGACAGTCCAAAAATGCCCTCCAGTCATAAAAGATAACGCAGAGAGAATGTATGCACAAAAGAGGGAGAAAACCACTCAAATAAAATCTGTGTAGTAAGAGATAACATGCAATTAACATTTTTACAACACCTTTACAAGTAAAATATTCTCTCTTTCCACCAGCTTTAATAGTGCATTTATGCTTGTTGTTACAGCATGTTGAGTAATAAATGTCAATTTGGCAAGACACAAAAAAAGCAAGCAGCTGGGCTTTTCAAACATGGGATACATAAGCTTTTTGCAGTGACCCTGACACAGGTCACTTTTAATGTTCTGTCAGATACATCAGTGACAGTGGTGGAGAGCACCATTGCACTCGTGAGAAAATACTTTTTGCACCTATATTAATGAAAACTGTAAGCATTAACTCATTAAGTGTAACTATACATGTTAATATCGATCTCAGTAACTAAATCAATGTAAGCGTGTGTGTGCTGCATGTGACACAGTAGCTCCCTCCGCACCTCACACTCTGACTGAGCGAGTTAGATTGCCGTGGCGAAAAGTAACCAGAGTGCCCAGTCAGACGCTCATCTAGGCCGACGCGTTCAGATGCCATCAGATCAATGGAAAGACGCGCTCATCTGAAAGGGGCTCGCGTCTGTACGCTTTGACATGTTCAATGCTGCACCAACAAAACAAATATGCTAGCTGTGTGTTAATACTCCACCGCGTCGCAATGCTCCAGTTTCATGGTCACATGGCAGCGTACCATATACAGGGGTTAAAATTCTCAAGCCAAGCTCCTTATACTGGTAACAGTTTGTGTTAGTTTACATGAAATCCACACAACATGAGACCATCACGCAATATAAAAAGCAGATTTTCCAGCTCATACCAACGTCTGCCCTCTGCCTATTAGACCACAATGATTCAATGCTAGCATGGCCATTCATTCAGTTTTCTTTATAGCTTTCATTTCCCTCTGATCTATATTAGTAAAATCAGAAGAAGAATTTGTGATATAAATCTTTTTAAGAATAGAACATTTGGCCATTCTGGAGCTGCGTATAATCCAGTCATCAATCACAAGCTATATAGATGTTCAGTCAGGCTACAGATTCCCATTAAGATCATGTAAACACACTCACAGGCTTCTATAGTTAGTTTAAACACAAGGACTCTGTAGAAGAGACCACTATTCCCCTCATGCTACACACACAGTAATGGCAGAGTGCGATGGAGTACCACTAAAAATGTCTAATCTAAACAGGGAATGTTACTGTAGCACTGTAAACCCTTTGGTTGCTGTGTAATCCCTCAAATAGATGATTTATTTGACATCACATGAGGAAAAACAGAGGAATGAGGAAAAAACCACGGAAGAGAGTTGGCACTGAGAAGAGCCTTTGAAGTTGAGAGAAGAAACTTACCTTTTAAAGCCTGAACCATGAAATAATTGCCAGAAAATTCAATTTTTTTTAAATGAGACTGTTTACTTTATTTTACGTTCTGATAAAATAAAATAAAGTAAATATTTGCATATATGAGTTTTAATTGTATCAGATTTGTTAAAAGCACACTGATGATGTGAAAGTCTCAAAAAGTCACAAAAACTCATGCATTAGATATAATATATAACGCCTTAATATAAATTTAAACTTGGCCTATTTAACATCATAGTCAGGCTTAGCTTCACTACCACTTAATCAAAGTGTAAAACGTGGCACAACAGCAGGACATGATCACAGATTCATATAGTCACGTGCTAAATTTTACATTTTAGATTAGAAGAAACAACACAACAGCATCTGGTGAACTCCATTCAACATTTTTTATGCTTCATCAGGTTTCACTGAAAGCTGCGGTCAAAATTCCAAGAAGGGTTTTTAAAAAGCCCTGCAGCAAACATGTGAGCTGCTCTGAATCACTAACAAAAGGGTCATTTGTTCACTCTGCTCCTTATCTTTACCTCCAAACACTCACATACACACACTCACAGCTCATCTGACCTTGTACATATTATTGAGTCAGTTTAATCTGATAAAGTGCGAGTCAATTTTGTCAATTTGCTGTCAGTTACCAGCCTGAAGTACTGGACTGTCACTAGATCTAAGGTCCTTCTGGCAGTCCAAGATGTATGAATACAGAGAGTTCTTTTTCCAATCTAAAAACAGTGCTGTTACTTTATTTAATAGCACAAAAAAGTCTGTATGGAGTAATTCAGGACTGTGAAGATAAACGTCTGGAAAAATCGAAACTACAATACTTCCTACTGACAGACTAATACCTGTCAACAGCCAAGAAGTCTCGCTTGTGACTGCTGCCCTTTGTCCCCGCTGTGACACTAAACAGCGATGCACTCAAGATGACATTCCAGAGAAGCCTGAACAATGACAGCATTAATAAACACGTCACTATCCACCAAGAATGACCAACATCCTCGCTGATACAGCTGAAAAGTCCACGTTTCCTCTCCTTTTTCTAACGCGAGTTAGACACTAGGCAGAGCACAGCGTGTGATGTGGTGCGCTGGCACTACTAATGCATCCCAGCGTGCGGGGTAACTGTCACCGTGACGAGGTGTTAGAGGGCATAGATAGTGTGCATGTCTGTCTTTGGACACCTGCCCCGCAGATCTCCAAGTGTCACATCACGCTTTCGTCATCTGACCAGAATTCACCCTCTTAACTCTTAATGCCGCCGAATCTGCTTTACTCACGTAACTGTCATAACTGACATCTGCCTCTGAGATTAGTCAGGAGATAAATCAGCAGAGCTGCGCACAACAAACGGGACACTCAAATACAATCAGTATGTTGTCGAATAAATAACATTAATTCCAAAGACTGTATATTTTAGATGGGCAGTGGGTAGGAAGGCCTTGTGTCGAACCTTGTGTCTACTTGACAAACTGTCAAACATTTTTTCCCGTGTCTTTTTGAGCACCGTCGCTGGCACAGTGTTCCCACGAGACTGCAGATTCCTCCACATACAGATTAGCAATGGCATCCATAACCACACGAGTGACACAACCGGTTTTTAACAAGTCTAGAGTTTACCCACACAATCCACTGTTGTTCATACAGCTTAATGAGCAAAGTGTAAAAAGTCAACTGTATGATAGCACAGAAAACAGATGTAGAAAGCCTGTTGCTAGGGCTGCTCGATTATGGCAAAAATGATAATCACGATTATTTTCACTGAAATTGAGATCACGATTATTTGACGATATTTATTTAACCCTTTAAGACCTACTATAGAACCAAGTCCACCAGAGCTTATATTATTTTTTTACATGCTGTAGTGCCATTTGTGGGAGCATTTCAAGTTGCTATACATCAATACAACTGTTATAGCCCATATTTTAATAATATGTATGCATTAAGTGCATAGTAATTACATAAATTGCAAAAAAGTGCAATAAACTACAAAAAAAAAATTGAAAATCACTTTTGTTTTGTTTACATATATTTCTACTTGGAGAAATTTAAGAGGCTTATCCCTCAAAACTTTAAATACAATAAAGTTGCAAAAAATAGTTTCCCACCACAGGAAATTTATTTTGAGTGTCTTCATAGTTTTATTTTGGAGATACAGCAATTTTTATATACTGCAGGAAAAACAAAAAACAATCCTATGATGCAAATTTGCAAAGAAAACAGCATGTGCATCATTTTCACTGTGGGAAGTGTTACGAACAGCTGATAGGAACGGCAAAGCGTGTTTCTGGAATATTATGTTTTTGTTCCTGCAAGCGCTTTTTATGCAATTTTTGCAAAGCTATATGTGGAACAAAACCGTGACCGAGGACAAGCTGATGGCATCAGATGTAAGTACAACTCCTCCGGTTTCATATGCAAAACAAATTATTGCGCTAGCTTACACGGTTCAGGTTCTACAGGGATTTAAAAATAGTTACGCAAAACGGAGCGTGCTGCTCTGACCGGCTTTAAAGGGTTAACAATGACTTTAAAAAAATAATATAAAATAGTGTGCAACACCACTGAAGTTTTTTTTTTTTAAACTCTTTTCAACCAACGGCAGTCACTCTCCTCTCCAAATAACTATAGCTTTCCGAGCTTCCCTCGGGTCCTCTTAATCAGCGGTCTCCACCCTTTTTTGCGCCACGGACCGGTTTATGCCCGACAATATTTTCACGGACCGGCCTTTAAGGTGTCGCGGATAAATGAGGGAGGGGCTAATAATCGGCTCAGTCATTTTTAATGATCGTTGAAAGCCCAGATCGTAATCGTGATTAAAATTCGATTAATTGAGCAGCCCTACCTGTTGCTATCAGAAAGAGTGCAGTGCAGAAACGCATTAACAACAGAGGAACAGCAAGTAGCACATTCTCTCATCAGACTGTCTCCTGTACTTGCTTAGGTTAAAGATTTCAGCCACACAGGCATACACAGCTGTGGAAACAGAAACATCTTATTTTAAAATCGTATAACAAAAGTGCAGCCAGCTCTTTCTAACCCTAAGCTTTTGTTCAGAACTGCAGAAAAGAGCTACAAAACAGACATGAAGCCAAAAAACTGCTGCCTTTTAGTTACACAAAATAACCCTCAACAGGGATGCACTGAATTAAAAACATATAGCTGGTCTTTGGAGTAAAAAAATTAACAAAGGAGAGAGAGAAAAAAAGTAGATTGCTGAAAAAACGTTTTGATATCTAGATTTTTTTAGATAATTTCAGCATTATGGTTGAAAGCAACATGCTGCATCAATTGTTGTTGGTGTTAAAAAAAAATTAGATTAATCTTCAATTGAGACACAATAGCGGTGTGGGAAATAATTATTTCATCTGCTGCTCAATTTGTAGGTTTGCTCACTTACAATGAGGTTAACAGTCTCTATTAGTTATGGCAGTTTTCTCAACCACCAGTGTGGTGAAGTTATCCTGTACCCTTAAGAGAAAAATAGCTCTAAACGATGTTTCCATCTCCCTGCTTGACTGCGGGGATGGTGTTCGTTGGATCGCACTCAGCATTTCTTTTCCTTCAAACACGACGGGTCAAGTTGGTGCCAAAGAGCTCGATTTTAGTTTCATCTGACCACAGCACTTTCTGCCAAATTTTCACTGAATTATTTAGATGTTCACTGTCAAACTTCTTGAGCAGGAGAAACTTATAGTACTACATTCCTATGTAGTATAGTGCGTTAGCGATGGTGTTCTTGGTGACTGAGGTCCTAACTATCTTCAGATCACTAACAAGCTCCTCTCATGTGTTTTTTGGCTGATCCACCATCTTTCTCATAATCATCTTCACCCTACGAGGAAAAATTTTGCATGATTGTGACCGATTTTATATTTCTTCCAGTTCTGAATAATCGCACGAGCAGTTGTCACGTTCTCATCATTGTTGATGGTCTTGCATTCCCATGACATACTCTGACACCTCTTTAGTCTTTCCCACTTTGGCGGAAAGGTTGGAATGGAAGAAATTGATTCTGTTGACAGAAGTGCTTTGTACACAAAACAAGTTGAGATTAGTAGTATCTGTAATATACTGTAAATTGTTTGTCACGTGAGCATATAGAGAAATTTTGGGAGCCAGAATTGTGGCTGCGTTGTAGGCGAACAAATACTTGTTTCATTCAACATGTTTGTAACTTTTATTTGATGTGTTTTTTTTCTGGATTTTTGGTTGATATTCTGTCTCTCTCCTTTAAAAATAAAACTACCATAAAAATTAGAGACTGCTCCTTTCTTTGGAAGCGAGCTAACTTACAAATTCAGTACTGGATCAAATAATTATTTCCCCCACTGTATGGATAAGAATTTCTGTAAAAAGTAGGGCTCTGCCGCACAAGACACTGGCCTGTGAAGGAAATTTCTATTGCATCAGCAGAATGAGGCAGCCTTGTTACATTACCTTTCAGAAGGCTTTATTCTTTCCGTCCTTATCTGAGGCATGAAGATCAAGTATTACTCTGGAGTGCGTAAGCTTGAAGAATCTGTCTCGATCTATAACTAGGAGCCAGTAAATTTAGAGCATAGGTTATCTGAGTCATGCTGTGAACACAGATATGCTGAAGAATGATTTAAGCTGGTGTTTTTAATGTTTGGTTTTTATGCTACCTTCAGAGATAAACCTTTGCAGGTGGTTTGTGTGCTTTGACATTTATTTATTTATTTATTTAAAAGCACCTGGTTGCCCATTTTCAGCTTGATGTAGCTTGAGGACCACCTCTTTGGTGGTCTCAGTCAGTATTGTCCTGTTTTCATGTTTCATCCAAAAAAATTATTTCAACCAGTTTTCAGTATGATTGAAATTTAATTGACAGAGAACAAATTGGGATCAATAGAAAGACCAGGATGTCATCTTGACAGTAAAGTAGGACTCGTATAGATTGCATTCATGGTGCTTGATGTAGAGGTCTTAGACTCATATCCCTAACAGAGGACAAAAAAAAGAATTGCTGAGGTTTTAGGAGGATATAAATCAGTTTTAAAAACCATCCCAATTTATTAAACCTTAACTAAAGAATAAAGAATAAATCCCAAACTGAGAGAAAAGAAAAATGGGACATGTGCTACAGGACAAACAGCAATCTCCTTTCTCTAAATAGCTTTTTACTATTTGGTAGTTCCCACAAAGCTACCACTGTTTGAAGGGCATTTACCAACATCGGGTTTGGAACATTTGATCAATTCGTTTTAGAAGCTTGAGTGAGTTAAAGTTCCCCCTCAGGGAGAATATTGCAATAGTAATTAAATAATTAAGCACACAACAAGGTAAAAACCAAAGCCTTAAGATACCAGCACACCAGCTATAATCCAGCATATAATCCATCATGTTAAAGGGTACACAATTTTACTAAAGAAGACACTAATCTTCATCCCAAAATGCTTATTTAATAAACCAGGACACAACCACATTCTCAATAAAGACTGGAAAGACTGAACATAGTGGATGACAGCTCCAGCTCAGCCGAAACCAATATAAACACTGGATCAGTAACAACAACTGGTTCAAGTGACACTGATGGTTCAGAAACAGCATGAGGTGAACTGTGATGCTGGGTTTATCAGCAAAGTATGGATTATGTACAGTTTAATCCATTAACATCACAAGAAACACACAACACTGCCTGTAACCATGACCACCACTCCCTTGTCATCGAAACCATCATCAGGACACAGACAGATTTTTCACAGTTACAAAACTGCAGAACCTTAAATGTAACCTGAAAAGGGCTCTAAACCAACATTTGGGCGAATATTGGGGCAGCCCTTAAATAATCCCCCTGTGCAGGCCAATTTTAATGAAGACAAGTGAATACATTTAGCCGTCCACTTAGACTTATGCTCAGAAACACCAGCACAAACTATCAACGGGAATGCTCAATTATCGTCCTAACACCACAAAGCATACGTCCGTTTCCGTGGGCAACAGCTAAACGTCATCCTGTCACCGAACAAGCCGGGACACCAAACTTGAGCTTAATTGATGATAACGTGTAAACAGTAAGCTGAGAACGGTTAGTTTACTTACCCTGTTCTCACAGCGCAGTCAAAAACACACACGAAGTGTCTTGAGTAAAGACTTAGATTGTTTCAATGACAGCTGTCGACACGCACTACCTGTCACGCCTGTGGAAACGAAAAGCCGGGTTTTGTTGCCTTTTGTTTGGAGCGTCTCTCTGAGCTCCAGGGAGGCGTGGTGGCAGCTCTACTTGATGCCTTCAGGAGCACCTCGGACATTCTATCACCACCGTCAGAAGACCAAAAGCTTTTTTCTTTTCCTTTCTCTCCCCCCATTTTTAAATGCTAATAATAGCATCGGCAAGGTCCTACAACTTTTAAAAATTATTTTATTTTATTTTATTTTTTAAAATTCAGACATAAAAAAATACAGTAAGGATAACAACAACTGAAATAAAATTAGATCTAAAATGAAATTTTCTTTTTCTAACTGTAAAGTTTTGCAAGATCACAGGCTTGCTGCCAATGAAAGTGTTAGTTTTAATTCTGTTCCACTGCTCTAAAATGCAATTCTAGACACTTTTGGACATTAAATATACTTTACACAACCATATTCATAATGCCTTAAATTTTGCACAAGTAAATTAAGTATTAGTATAACTGCAACAAAGACCCTTTTAAGAAAAATATCTGATTGCTTCTTATACAACAAAAAAAGCAACTCTATCTGATGTCTACACTCTAAACTCTGATAATCAGAAATTAAATTGGATTTAATTTCTCAAATGTAATTTTAATTTTTGTAAGTTTTAATGCAATATTTTTTGAAAAACAAAACAATAGACAAGCTAATTTTTCCTATTGTGTTTATGCACAAGTAAACACGTTTAATTAAAAAAACAAAAAACAAATCCTTGGTTAAAATATGTAGACTGAAGCTACAGAATAATCCCCAAGTAGCACTGAAAAGTTTCATTACCATGAAGGCAGCATGTGGTCTGTGACTTACACACTGTGTGAAGAGCGCCACAAAGTGGATGTTTTTTTTGTTTGTTCGTTTGTTTGTTTTTTAATAGTAACCCATAGCCTAGGAATATGCATCAGGGGCCACTGAGATGTCAACAACCAGTAAAACATTCCGGTGAAATTAAAAGTTAGGTTAGCAAACAAACTGCTCACTGTCTTCTTGTGCTACCATGTCCTGTAATCACAAGTTACACAGTAATGTATACTTAGAGTATGATTTTAATCTAGTCTCTGTCCAGCAGTTTGACAACTTTATATTTGTACTGATAAACATTTTATTTATTTATTTTTCTTTGTAGTTCATGAAGTGGTAAATGGATAGAATGATTTTAGGGGGGAAAGGGGTTGGTTTCACGTTGTTACCTGTGCGTGGGGGTAGGATGTGTGGTCTGTCTGTCCCAAAACGCTGAAGAAAAATTGCAAGTTGTTTCTCCTTTGGTTCTTTGTCCAAGCCTGTGGCTCTCAGGTAAGAGCCAAACTGTTCTTTCCATGTCTTCCATTGTCCAGAAAGTTCGTCTAGCATGGGCAAAAAAGGCTGCATTTGAGCTGCATGTAACGCTGCGTGCATGCTGGAGGATCAGTTGCCCGCCAAAGACCAAGGTTATAATGAACATTCAAACTACTACCATGGAAAACACAAAGCAAAGCAAAGAATTTGGGCTCATGTGATTGTGTCACACTTGAAAAGGAGTGAAAGAAAATGGTTTTATCAGTTTGGGAACACATTACTGTGCTTTGTGGCAATGACTCTTCCTATATTGTTTTATAAAAAATCTGCAATTTACCATCAGTTTTTCAGTCTGGGACTTACCAGTGCTGGTGCTGTAGGTGCGAACCGTGGTGTCAATGGGAGGCGGAGAGCAGCCCGAGTCAATGGATGCAACTTCGTCGTCTTGGGAACAGCCAGCCTGGATGGCTCTCAGGTAGCTGTGGCTGCGGGATCGGAAGCACGTTGGCATGGGTAGGTCTGGAGGCTCTGAGTTGTCCTGAGAATGGGAACGGGAATCTCTAAATGTAGAATCTGAGCTGCGGTCTTCATAATGATGGCTCCTTTCTAGGTCTCGTAGCTAGAGTGAAGGAAAAACAAAACAAAACAAGATGTAGCAGTAGTTATTTTGTTCACTGAAGCTGCTCCTCGCACTCAAGGCGGCTGCCTTGAGAGTAGCTGCTAGGAGTAGCCTCTGGATGTGCAGTAAAACCACCAAATGTGTGCACTTGTGCAAATGTGTGTATGGTTAAGGGTATGTCGAATTTGCTATAAATGCATTTTTATGATGTCCAATAATGATATATTAGACTGATTTACTTTATAGGCTACATTTGTATGCATTAAAGTTATTTTTTCTTCTAGTGAGCTGCACCGTTATTTTAATTTTTTTCCTCACATAAAACTGTACAACAATAATGCTAAAAACAAAGAAACAAACAAAAACAAACAAACAATAAGGCAACAGATGTGACTTTTTTCATGTAGTGACTCAATGCTCATATAAATTCATCTTTTGCTCTGACTTTTCTAAAGGTGAGTGTCAGCACACATTGGCACAATCATGTAAATGTTTCAGGTAATTTGAATTTTTCTGCTCTGGAAAAAGTACATCACTAAGTTAAAAATATAATGCATAATGAATTTGCATGGCTCGCTACTGTGCATGTAAGTTCAATCCCTAAATTGATATACTGGGCGAATGTGTTGTAATGCAGTGAGTGAGCTGTCGGAGATTGGCTGTAAATCCTGTACTAATAGCCTGCACTGCCTCATTTACTGAGGAAGATCAGAGCCACGCTGCACAGTTGTTCATCATCTCACCGACCTTGACATTGGGAGGCTAATAGTTCTTATGTCAGTGGACGAACTGGAAATTTAAACTATCAGTGAGATGCAGTCAGAAAATAGGGAATCTTTGTTCGCTGGGAGCTCGTTTTATTACAGCCGTTCGGGCTGTATCTGTGAAAATGTAAATTATACTAAGTAAACGAGTGTAGCTCGAGGCAGACAAAAGGGTCTTTGACTGGTGATGTGAGAGTAGAAAGTTTGCCAGGAGCCAAATGATGTAAATTATGATCGAGAACAAATGCACTCGGAACTCATTAGGAAGATAATGGAAGCAAATGAGACACAGGCAGAAATGGAAAACATTTTTTTAACCGCTGAAAGATAAGAGACGCCACATTTTCCCTGTCAGTCTTCCAGGAAAACACTGACCTGTCCCATGCGCCTGCCCAAGGTACTGCAAGCCTGGCTGAAGTCATCGTCGTCCCATGGTGGCAAAGATGAGCCTATACTCCCGATACAGTCTAGGTTGTCTAGGCTGCGATTATTGGAGAACTCTCTGAGAGCTGGAAGACAGCTGGGAAGGGAAGTAACCAAAAGATATCCTTTAGGGATATGAAGTCTAAGTAGAAAAACTGATGGAAAATGATTGTAAACAGGATATGCTGTTGCTAATGCACGATGACAGAGAGGCAGAAGGGAAAACTTTGATCAAGGGAGAAAATGAGTGACCAGCAAAACCAGAAATTGAAAGAGAGATAAAAGGAGGACAAGTTTATTATTGAAGTCATCCCTTTAATTCCCACTTTGATGCTCCAAATCTCATCTCTGTTTCATCTAATTTTAGCATTAGTCATTTTAGCATCCCAGCATGCAAAGCCAATGATGTCAGGCGAGGCATGTACAGTGTACAGCGTTCTATGCCATCATGGTGCCAAGACAAAACATGTTTAGGTTTTTATTAAGCTAAAAATAGTATGTTATACATGTTCTTTGTTGGCACACAGTGATAGTGACATGGCAGTAAAATGCCATGGCAAAGTGTATGGACACAGATGTCCCCCTCATTCCCTAATTTGAATAGTGTTGAAGCTACTTTCCACCTAAAAGCACTGGACAGATGGTATTTACAAGCTTACGGGAGGTTAGCAGTTGTTGGCAGCAGGACATGAATTTTTGCATTTGGAGTTTCCACTTTCAGACATCTGAGGGGGGCAGTGCAAAGTCACTGATCATAGACCAATCCGATCTGAAGTGTTCTGCACCGCGCCCCTGAGAAGTGACTTGCAGACCTATCACTAACCTGCTCATTGACCTGCCCAGCTGGTGCAGAGAGGACACACTGTGGAGTGGAGACCACAGGGCATCTAGCTCCCCTTGCAAAAAGGTGTATTCCAGGGTTCTGCTGCTCACGCCAATCAGGTAGGCGCAGAACGGAAGAAAGTAGGGTTGGACGATCAGGAATTAGCAGGGGGGTATTAGGATAAGTCATTCAAGCGTAATTCTAGATTTTTAAATTGCTCGGTGTGTTTGGTAGGTAAGCTGTGCCCATGATTATCAACACCCCCCCCCCCCCCCCCCCCAACCTGCCTCTGATCCAACCAGAATCATAAGATACCTCAAAAGGAAACTATACAACACATTATTGCATCAAGGTTTGTGTCATGTATGTATCTGAATGTAATAGACACTGACAAAAACAAGCCCAAAATACACTAAAGTTTGTCAAAGCATGATAATCTGGGGGAAAAGATGTTATCGCGGGGTATTAAAATTTCATACATTTCTCTAACAAGTCAATATTTGAAAAGTTGATTATACATTAGAAAGCATGACAGCTGTGGCTTAAATTAGTGTAACATCGCTGTGGATAAAAATGAAACAATATGACTATATTTTCTGGCCTTGCATGAAAAGGCACAGTCAATTAGCAATGTCCCACTGTGCTTGCATCACACATTGTGCAATGCTTTGCTCCAGAAACCATGTCACTCAGAGGCAAGTGAGCCACAATCCCACTTAGTCAAAGCGATTGGGCTGATTTGTGCTGATTTACTGGCTGAACGCAAGCAAAACTCAGTGTCGTATTGTGTAAACTGCACTATTGTATAGCGTATTATCTTAGTGACGCTTTCTATGGCCAATAATATGTAGGTAAATCACAGCTGAGGTATGATAGTAAGAGTGACATGTGGACAGCAGCAGGGAGTCTGACACCACTTCTATGCGTGAGTAAGCGCAGCGTGGACTGTGTGTACACGTGTGCACTTGTGTGTGTGTGTCTGTTCTGAGGCTGAGGCTTTTTTTTTTACTGTTGTTTGATTGTTAAGAGCTTTTGCCAATCAGTATTTATAACAGTGTGTTCTAATAAGTGTTTTGGGCGTTCTCTGAAAATCAGCAGATTTTTTTTTTTGGGGGGGGGGGGCTACATACATTTTAAAGGGCCAATCAGTAACTTTTCTTCTGACTATAGTCATGCATTAAAAACAACATGTTGTATTTTTCTCAGCTTATCATGACTGTAGAAACAGACATGGTTTCTAGTTGTTCTCATGAATGGTAACCATACGCTTTCTTCTTCTTTGATCCTTGTTTGTATGTAAAGGGTTTCTCCCTTATTGTTTATGCTAATGTGTAATAAACCATAGTTCAGTTTGTGCCCTTACTTGCGTGGGGGAAACTGGTCACTCAGAGACTGCTGGGTAGCCCTGAGGTAGCTCTGACGCCGAGCAGCAGTTTTTGGTGAGGGTTTGGGACTTCCCTCAGAGTCATCGCTGTCTTCCATGTCTCCCATTGCCTTCACATAGCTACCACTCCGCATCCGCCGGCATGGGATTTCATTGGCACCCCTGCTGTGACCTAATGAGCTGCTCCAGTCACCCTATAGCCACCATTAAGTGAACAAAATGAGTCTTCAGTCAGTTTTTAACGATCTATGTTGTTATCTAAGCACTGAAGTGTTTCCCTTGATGGTAATAGCTTATATAAACATACAGTAAACACTCAACAAATAGACAGAATATAATTTTTTATCCACTCTACTTTGTGGGCTACTCACCCTTCTTCCAACCTGTAGGTAGTTGCAGGTTAGTTCTTGTTGACAGGACTTGGATTTGAGCATGGACCTGTCCAGTGTAGCTGAGCCCTTCTGAATAACCTGTCTTGGTTGACCCATGGTTAATGTGGACCATGACCCTCCTTTCATATAGTCACTATCATTCATCATCAAACCTCCTGGTCCACTTAATCCACCTAGTCCACTTAATCCACCACCTCCTCCACCCCCTGGCCCAGGAAGTGCCTGATACTTTAAGTCACTGCTGCTTTTAGATGAGCTGATAGTGTTGTAGCCACTGTGGATGTATCTGTTCTGCCCCCCGTGGCTGTCGGGGCCAGATGGACGCCCGAGAGTCATCATGGCCATGGTGTTGTGGTAGCTGCTCAAATCGCTGCTGTCCAGATCGTCCGAGCTCCAGTAACCCGACATGTTGGAGCGTGGCCGTCGCTTGGCAGTTGCTTCTGATTTTGTACCCCGATCTTTACTTTTGGCTCTGCGATTGTGCTTCCCTCCATCCTCCGTACTAGATGAACCTCCTCCACTGCCGGTCGACCGTCCGTTAACGTTTCCTTTCATGTTGTGGCTCTCCAGGGACTGCGACTTCGCAAAGAGCTTCTGCACTGAGTGCAGCATGTAACGAATACGACCAGGACTGTCCGTACGCTGCTTGGCAGCAGCAGCAGCAGATGTTCGGTGAAACTGCAATGTGCTGAATCCATCACGGCCGCCAGGTAACTGTTTATCAAACTCAAGCAGACTTGGTGGGGTCTGGTTCTTGGTCATATGATGTGATATTGTTGCTGAGCCACTTGTAATCATAGGTGTTCGTGCGCTCAGCCCTGCCATGCCCATGCCCATTCCCGTCCCCATGCCCATGCCCATGGACATGGAGGTCCCCATGGTCCCTGTGCTTATTCCTCCGATACTGTCCCCAGGAGGAGAAAAATCAGACTGGTCATAGGAATTGTAGTGAATCCCAGGAAAGGTGCTGCTGTTGGACAGCTGGTTGTTGAGGGGCAGCATGCATTCTGGTGGAAGGGAGCTTGGGTTGGCTGAAGAGTAAAGGTGGGGGTCCATGGTGCCATAGTGGTCCATTGTGGGACTCAGCAAGTAAGGGCTGCGAGGAAGTGTGGTGGTCTTATGAGAAAAGAGGGCCTCTGAATGGTCTGCAGAAGTGTCGCAGGAATCAGACAGGTGTCTGCTGCGGTTGGTCCCTAAGCCTTTCATGATGGCGAGGAGGTCCAACCCTCTAGAAGACCTCCAGGCCAGAAGAGAGATTCTTTTGAAGATATTTCCTAAAAAAGAGAGACAAACAACCCAACAAAAAAGACAGAAGGAAAAAGGTTTAAGAGCTGATTAATACAGCACTATACAAAACACATAACACAAACACTCAAACTCAACCATCCATATCAGCTTGGCCACACAAATACGCCCACTTCTGTGCTAAACCAGACTAAAACAGAGTAGCTGGAAGGCATTTTTTTGTCTGTACAGTGAATGAGCCAGCTTCCCACTGTCTCCCACAGTGAACATCTGTGTTAAAATGCTAGAAATGGATAGAAAAACAACACGTTAAACAAAGGCGCGCAGTAGCTTGTGGGTCAGGGCATAGATTATCAGTAGGAGAAAAACTGCTGACAGCGCTGAGTTCCTCGAGACGCCTCTGCATTTATGTGGGTCTTTGCAGCTGCCAGCGAACAAATATCTCCTTTTTCTGCCTAATCACATTCAGAAAAAAAAGGTCAATCATCATTGCACAAACATTTCCTTTCATGAGCACCCACAAACAAATGCACACATGAGAAGATTTGATTTTGTGGCCTTTCCTTTAATAATAATAATAAAAAAATCCAAAACATAATATTACACACTTAAGGCAGTTTAAAAAATTATAGTTAACAACACTACCTGCTGTCTCTGGCTGACTCACTGTATCTCCTCCAGGTAAGTTGTGATACACAATGGCCAAATCTCTGTAAAAGCCCTTTCTTTCAGCTTGTATCATTCTCTCTTATTCCATCTGTTTCTCTTTCCCTCTCCTCCTCCACTGTCACTTCTCTCTCCACTTCCCACCTCCAGTGGGTATCCCTGGCATGAGTGATGAAGCTCCTGTCCTAGCTTTGCATGGTGAGCCAAGGATGGCGGGCAGAGTGTCATAGTGAAACCAGTAAAAGAGGATTTGACCAGTGGGCGGCGTGCGGCAGGAGTTGGCAGCTACAACTTCTTGTCCTCCTAGTCAAGCTGTGCCAATGCCCTGCCCGGCAGGGCAGCAAGAATGGCGCTTCTCGTCATGGACCATGAACGATTATAATGGAGGGATATCATGCAAAGGTGATAGTGACAGGTATTAGGCTTGTTATCCTGTGTGGATATGTAGTTATTAATAGCTGAATAGTGTAATTATTATTACTCAATTTCTGCTAACGTTTTAAGCCAAAAGAATAGTAAACAAGCCCACCGAGCATCTGTAAATACATTACATTTCAGCTTTTTAAAGCATGCTGCTTCCTTATCTCTGCTGGTGCAGTCGAGTGAATTAATAACTGGAATAATTCTTTGTACATTTTGGCAGACAGCTAATAAACACGTACATTTCTACTGAATTAATTGCCATTTTCAATAAATACTGTTAGTATATTATGATATCACGCTGTAAACTGGAGGTAAACTGGGATAAAATATGGATGTCTTAATGTTAGAGACTACCTCCGAAGCAGATGCAAGGAAAACTAATAATACTGTTAAAACTTAATCTTATATTCAGCACAGTACATTTAATCTTAATTACTTTCAGACAAAGTCAGCTCTGCAGGACAACAACAGTTCCCTGAAAATGTATTAACTTACAGTCGCTCTGCACAAACGCAGACTGCTGTTTGCTACGGAGGTTTTGGGTTCGGGCCAGATAAAAACCATCACTCCCTCATTTGAATTTTAGTCAGGTACTCACATTCCATAAAAAACAATCGTCAAAATAACATTGCTCTTTAATTTTCATCATTCACAGTTTCCATATTGAGAAAGCTAATGTGAATTGTCAGCCTAGCAGTTAATGGCTTTTTATACCACTTCCCTATTCATAAAATTTGAAAGTCAAATTGGAAATCAACCACCAGACCAGAAACAGACATTTCTTCTTCTCTGTCATAGTTTCTATCAATCAGACAGTTTCTTTGGAGAAATGGCGAGGAGATATTTGCTATAAATCTCTATTATCACCTTAGGAGAGCTACAAACATGCATAAAAATCAGATAATGGCACAGTGCAGTGTGAGACAGGCAATAAGTGATGACAAAGCAGCTCACCTAAAAATTACACCTCATTTGAAGGGCAATTTGAGTTGATTACAATTCATTGTTTCAGAGAAGGCACCGAAACATTTGGTGTTACTTCACCTTTAAAAGTATGCACCACGTTGACACACTTTTTGCAATTAACTATTTGCCAAAAAGAAATTGCAACAAAAAAAATCTCCATATAAATTATGAACTGGTTTTATTTCCACCATTATTAGCATGCTCCAGGCACAGACTCATTTAGTGTCATTAACAGAGCCTTTCTGAGTGCCATCTCCGCTGATAGGGTCAAATCCTCTAAATCCTTTTACACCACATTAGCTAACTCATATCCTGCCGTGACATGCCACTCAGCTAAGCTTAGCATACCCTCCTCAGTGTGTCAACCAATATGGCTCAAACTGACACTGATAGCCGCATTATTATTATGTATTGGAGGCAACGTGACAAATCTGTGTGCCTAAATGCCCAGGATCTCAAGCACTCTAATCGAGGATATGCGGTGAAATACACACAGCAAATTTGTCTGCTAATTGACATTTCCTGTATGTTTTGAGCAGACGATCATTGCAGTGCATCCGTATTTAACAAAAGTGCTAATGAAGTGTTTATTATTAGAAGGCTTGGTTTAAATAGGGATGCTTACCAGTGCATGTCACAGAGGCTTATACTTTATAATGACATTAATCATTCAAGTTCAAGCTATAGTTCATTCTGTGCTACAGTGGAAAAGTAGATATTATAGTTAGATTTACATGGAAACGTTGGGTAACGTGGTGCCTTGAGTTCACCATCATGACTCAATGGGACTGGTAGACACTGCATGTTACTATGACTGTCATTAAACAAAATAAAGCTTGGCAGATAATGTATATATGTGACATATAACCAGTGATGTGAGTGCTTATGATGCAAACCTGCCACAACTTTACTTCACTGCGTGACAGAAAGGCGAAGAGACAATTCAACCCTCAGACATTGGAAATTAAGGAATTTAGGTCAAGCCTCTGTTAGCTGGGTCCTAGACACGAGTCCGCGTGTGTGCGTTCTTGGTATTTGTGTGCTCCGAGTGTATACTACTGGTGCGCACACAAATGCATGAATACCAAGAATGTTAATGCGCTTGTGCTCGTGTGTGCTTCTACACCCTTGAGCGTCTGGTGGTGGCATCTCCCTGCCTTGTGCACTGGGGAGCTGCCATCTGCTCTTCCAATGGGAGAAGGAGTGTTTGGCATTGTGTCCAATTCATGACCTTACTCAGTTTCTCAGCCATCACAATGTCAGGGCTACAGGCAATTCACAGTGTCAACCAGAAGAGGGCGACACACTCAACACAAGCTGTACTGGTGTTTCTGCCGAGTTCCATTATTTTTTGATGTTTTTATACAGCATGTGGAAGTATTTATCCTGACAATTCACTTGTTCAAGTCAGAGCTAACAGAATAATTTATCTGTTGCAGATTTTTAATGTGTCAGTGTGATTCCGGACAATGTGTGTGGATTTCAAATAAAGATAAATTCACAATTAAACACTATGGCAGACCTGCTTAGGGTGTACCCCAGCTCTCACCCTGTGGTAGCTAGGATAGGCTCCAGTCCCCCAATAACCCTGAATCGGATAAGTGTAAGAGAATGGATGGATAGACAGATGAAGGACTGGTTGGATAATTTCAGGAACCTACTGTACTTCAGCTTGGATTCTTCTGATTCAGGAAGTGTTAACTTCTTTTTCTGCTTCTTCTTTAGGTGTCGCCACAGCGGATCATCTGCCTCCAACCTGCCCTATTCCTAGCATCCTCTCTGACACCAACCCTCTGCATGTCCTCCTGTTCCATCTTCAACATGCTTTCTTTGATATATCCACTATCCGTCCTTTTCCCAGGTTGGAACTATCTCAACCTTGCCTGTCTGTCTCCAAATTGCTCCAACTGAACTGTCCCTCTGATACACTCATTTCTAATCTTGTCCATCTTGGTCACTCCCAATGAAAATCTTAATATCTTCAGCTCTTCCACCTCCAGCTTGGCCACCAGTCTTTTTGTCAGCAGCAGTGTCTCTGTACCAAACATCACAGCAGGTCTCACTAAACCGTCCCTTTCACTCTTGCGGCTATCCTTAATACACTGTAAACCTACTTATGTGTTTATGTTTTTATCTTCTGTATTAAGAGGTGGGTTTAAGTATAAGTAGTTTAAGTATAACAAAATCTGATATATAAATAAAGTCGTCACTGCCATTGCCATCCTTCTGTCAACAAATAACCACTCACACTGATTTTTAACCCCTGTACCCTGGCTGTCTTCTTCACCTCTCTTCTGCACTGTGGTTGACCCCTGCCATTTAAAGTCATGCACCTTCACTGCCTCTGCTTCACTACTTGGAGGACAAACTAAACAACATCAACACTCATAATGGGGTCAGAGTGTGCTTCTCCTGTCGCTCCTTTACTTTCTTAATTTTTATTCGTCATCTCTTAATGATCCTGATACAGATTCATTGGCAAATAGCTAAAAATTGGCCAATATGCCGGTCGAGTTATATTTTGTGCTTTTCATTCATGGAATCGTGGGTTTTAAATTCAAATTGTTTAGACTTCAAATGATGATTTAAATGAAGATGAAAACAACAACCAAGACATCTGAAACAATGACAATAGTTTTTATGCTTGAGTTCAAGATTTTATCTTTAAGACAATTATTGTCACGGTCCGGGGCAGCGGCCGTGCGGAGAATGGAAAGGAGGACTCAAAACGCAGCACTTATTCAGGTGTGAGGGTGATTTATTGATAATATCCTATATAAAGTGGGGATGGTAAAACAGAACTAAGGATGAACTAAACTGGGTGAAACTACACAAAGGAGTGGCAAACCTGAACATGAAGGGAGAACAGCAGGGAGAGCACGCAGGGGATTTCACAGGGTATGAACACAGACGACGCGACGAGGAGCAGAGGAAATCACACACTATAAGTACACAAAGAGACACTGGGAAATCACACACAGGTGGGGGAAACAGCTGGACCTGATTAACCTGACGAGACAGGGGAACACTAACACCAGGGACCAACAGAGGGAGCACAAACCCAGAACCCAGTGTCTAAAATCCCAAACACAAACCATCCCAAAACAGCCATGAATAATAATGAAAGTAATAACAATAAAGAACATAAACATAAAGTCACTGAGTCATGGTCGCAGGACCATGACAATTATACTTTCTCAGTATGTAGAAAATAAGACATAAACTAGTAAACTAAGAAATATAATACGGATTACACGTGGAATGTGTGGGTAAGAGTAAAATAGCACTACAAAACAGAAAAATGCAAGTAAATGTATAATGTCTAGGACATTAATGTATTTTTCATATACAAATATAAAAATATATAAAAGCACAAGCCTGTGCACTGACAGTGAAAAAACCCTAAATACAAATTTCAGTAATTCCTATTATAATTAATATTACTCAATTTGCATAGTTCTTGGCACAAAACTAGTTCCAAATTTAAATGTGGGCCCTGATTTAATACATAGCGAGAATTCCTATTCCCAGTATATTAATTAGCAAACCCAAGAATCGAGGAAATATTAAGACCGTTGCTAAACTCTGTATTAAAAAAGTTTTAGCTGTAGCACAAGTATTCAAATTTTTAGACTAGTTGCCAGTTTTTAGATTGGCAAGTCTGTGGGTGGACAATTTTCGATGAGCCACTGTGGAAAGGAAATCATCCCCTCATCTGAGCAACAATATCCAGAGAGGCAGTTTGTCAGAGCACAGCTCAGTCAGTCAGCCCTGAGCCCATCTGCTCCATAGGCTTACAGCACTGCCCTGAAAGACAGGGGGCAGCTTTGTGTGTGTGTGTGTGTGTGTGTGTGTGTGTGTGTGTGTGTGTGTGTGTGTGTGTGTGTGTGAGACATGTAACAAGACAGATGAATGCTTACAGACTGCTGGTGAGGAGGAAGGGACAGAAGGAAGTGAGGGAAAATCTGTAGGGAGAAAGGTGTGGGATTTGACAGCAGTGAAAATGAAAGCAATCTAAAAGGAAGGAGAAGGTGTGAAAATCAGTCAATGTGTTGTAAACTGCGCACTGGGGAGAAGGTAAAAATCCAGTAAAACAAAAGAACAGAAATCAGTAAGAGGGAGGAAAAGAAAGAAAGAGAGAAAGAAAAAAGGAGAAAAATGGCTGCCAAGGGAGCAAAAGAGTTCAATGAGGTCAGTTTTTCAATGAGTTCAGTGAGTGCCTAGATAAAGCAAAGAAGATACTTCTTCTTTTTTTCTTTGAGGAACGGTAATCAGATGGTACTGGAGGAGGAGATGTGTGGCAGCGTAACGTCTGATGCATGTGTTTATTCCAGAAAGGTGTGAAGGTGTAAATAAGTGTGAATATGTGAGACATATGCGTGTGAGAGATAATAATTGCCTACGGCTGGCTGAGATCTTAGAATTTCCATACCTTTGTTTTATGTTGTAAGGGTTTTGCAAGTTCAGGTGAAAAGTAATTGAATATTTCGTGTATGTGTGTGTGAGCGAACACACACACGTATGCATACCTGGATGCATGTGTGAGTTATATTATTAATAATAAATAGTGTACATGGATGTGCATTGGTGTGTGTGTGTGAGCAAAGCAGGCTAACCTTGTCCTAATTACAGTCTATCTATTCCATCAGTGCTGTGCTCTGGCCTATTTTCACAGCTATAAATTTACCACTCTCCCCTCTGTTGTGATAGATGACCCACTCATTTTAGCCCTTCTCTAAAGACTGTGAGCCAGAAAGGAAGTCAGTGGAAGACAGTGGCACCACTTCACTACTTCTGATGGCAGTGATGGAACTTTCCATGTCCTCAAAACTATTGAGTTCTGTTCTGGGCCATGCCTCTTAATCTTTGAATTCAGGTGTTTTCAGCCCCATCGACATGCAATATGCCTTTACAAACATTCGTGAGAGAATGAGTTGTTCTAAAGACCTCAGTGAATCTAAGTGTGGTCCTGTGAAAGGTGTCACGGTTACAAGAAATCAGTTCATGAAATTTCTCCCCTCCTGGATGTTCCACAATCAGCTGTGAGTGGTATTAGTGCAACATGGAAGTGCTTAGTCATAGCCACAAAGTGTCAGGCTACATAAAGTTACAGAGCGGGGTTGCCGGCTGTTGAGGCGCTTAGTGCATGAAAGTCACCAGCGCTCTGCTGACTCTATAACTGTAGCCTTCCAAACCACCTCTGTCATCAACATCAGCAGAAAAACTGTGCACTACAGCTTCGTGGCAGGTGCAGATGTTGCAACGACGGTTATCCGGTCGTTAAGTCTGACGTCACTAGCCGTGTCTGGGCCTAAACTCCGCTGCAGGTCCATATATGAAACGATCACTATGGCATTACTGAGAGTCGAAAAACTGTCTAAAGTCTTTCATCTTTAATAAAATGATCAGCGTTCTGCTCTACCAGGTGTAACAATTGAGTTTAACATCCAGGCATCCATGAAAACGAAATTTATGACATTTAACGGAGTTAGAAGTTAGTAGGAAGTTAGCTCGCTAGCTTCTATCTAAATACAATATAGCATGTCCTGACTGCGGGGTTTTGGAAACAAATTAAAACGTACAGCTCTGTTATCACTTCCAACATAAACGAAGACAGAAAACTAAACAGCAGTGACGTTTGTAGGGTTACTGAAGTTTGGCTAGCTGGTATATAATGATGTGCTACGTGACCGCTAGCGACACAGCTATGTTAGCATAATATAAACAAACAAACTTTTTTTCCACTCAATAAAAGTTACTGTGAGTGTTCTCGGTGGTCAGGAACAAATGTAATTGCATGGCAGGATGCTGTAAAAGGACCAAACTTCAGCCAGGAGAACAACTGAGATAATCCATCCACAATACGAGGTTAGTCATTCATATACTGCTGCATGGGCTGGGCTGTAGTTACATCCTAAGGTTTTAAAAACTGAGCTTAAATAAATGATTAGCGGTAATAAAACCCGAGGGAGGTCAACAAGGCAAGGCAAGGCAAGGCAAGTTTATTTGTATAGCACAATTCAACAACAAGGTGGTTCAAAGTGCTTTACAGAGACATTAGAAACAAAAACAAATAAAAAGCATGATTTAAAATTGATTAAAACAAGCAAACAAACTAACTAACAAACAAACAAACAAACAAACAAAACAGTATGTAAAATCAAAACAGATAAAATCAGAACAATAGATAAAATCAGCAGTTAAAATGTAAGTTTTGAAGTTTAAGCTTAAAAGTGTGGATTTGGTGCTTTATTCAAATGCAGCTGAGAACAGGTGAGTCTTCAACCTGGATTTAAATAAACTATGTGTTTCAGCTGATCTGAGGCTTTCTGGGAGTTTGTTCCAGATATAAGGAGCATAAAAGCTGAATGCAGCTTCTCCGTGTCTGGTTCTGACTCTGGGAACTGATAAAAGACCGGATCCAGATGACCTGAGGGATCTGGATGGTTCATACTGGGTCAGGAGGTCACTGATGTATTTTGGTCCTAAACCATTCAGAGCGTTATAGACCAGCATCAGAACTTTAAAGTCTATTCTCTGACGGACAGGCAGCCAGTGTAAAGACCTCAGAGCTGGACTGATGTGGTCCACTTTTTTGGTCTTAGTGAGGACTCGAGCAGCAGAGTTCTGAATGAGCTGTAGTTGTCTGACTGATTTTTTAGGTAGACCTGTAAAGATGCTGTTACAGTAATCAAGCCTACTAAAGATGAATGCGTGGACTAGTTTTTCCAGGTCCTGTTGAGACATCAGATCTTTTATCCTCGAAATATTTTTGAGGTGATAGTAAGCTGATTTTGTTATTGTCTTAATGTGTTTTTCTAAGTTTAGGTCTGCATCCATCACTACACCCAAATTTCTCGCCTGGTCTGTGGTTTTTAGGTGTATAGATTGAAGTTCTCTGGTGACCTGTAATCGTTTTTCTTTGGCACCAAAGACTATTACCTCAGTTTTGTTTTTGTTTAGCTGGAGAAATTTTTGGCACAACCAGTCATTAATTTCCTCAATGCATTTACCAAGAGCCTGTACAGGGCCTCGGTCTCCTGGTGACATTGTGATATATATTTGTGTGTCATCTGCATAGCTATGATAGTTTATTTTGTTGTTCTTTATAATCTGTGCCAGTGGGAGCATGTAAATGTTAAACAGAGGGGGTCCCAAGATGGAACCTTGGGGAACTCCACATGTGATACTTGTCTGCTCAGATGTGAAGTTACCTATTGATACAAAGTATTTCCTGTTTTCTAAGTATGTTTTGAACCAGTTTAGTACAGTTCCTGAAAGACCTGCCCAGTTCTCCAGTCGTTTGAGTAATATGTTGTGGTCAACTGTATCAAATGCTGCACTGAGATCCAGTAAAACTAAGACTGACATTTTTCCACTGTCTGTATTTAGACATATGTCATTGAACACTTTGGTCAGAGCGGATTCAGTGCTGTGGTTCTGTCTAAAACCTGACTGGAAGGCATCATAGCAGTTATTCTGTTTTAAGAAGTAACTGAGCTGTTGAGAAACTGCTTTTTCAATGATCTTACTTAAAAATGGGAGATTTGAGATCGGCCTGTAGTTGTTCATTTGTGTCTTGTCAAGATTGTCCTTTTTCAGTATAGGTTTTATTACAGCAGTTTTTAGTGGTTCTGGAAACACACCTGACATTAAAGAAAAGTTGACGATCTGTAACAGGTCTGACTCCAAAGTCTTTGAGACCTTTTTGAAAAAACTTGTTGGCAGGACATCTAAACAGCAGGAGGAGGAGTTCAGTTGACCTAAGATGTCCTCCAGGTCTTTGCTGTTAATAGGTTGAAACTGTTTCATGGTGTTTAAACAGTTTTTTGGTGGACACAGTACATATCCTGGATCTGCTGTTGATGTACCAATTGCTTGTCTAATTTCTTGGATTTTTTCAGTGAAGAATTTGGCAAAGTCATTGCAGGCCATGGTTGAATGAAGTTCAGCTGCCACTGGCACAGGAGGGTTTGTTAGCCTGTCAACTGTGGAAAATAAGACCCGAGCATTATGACTGTTTTTAGTGATGATGTCAGAGAAGTAGGACCTCCTTGCACTCCTCAGTTGTAAATTATAATTGTGAAGTTTCTCTTTATAGATGTCATAGTGAACCTGGAGGTTTGTTTTTCTCCATCTGCGCTCAGCTTTCCTACACTCTCTTTTTTTCATTTTTCACTAGTGTGAAGTTTCTCCATGGAGACTTTTTCCTTCCAGAGATAACCTTCACCTTAATGGGAGCAATTATATCCATTACATTTAACATTTTTAAATTGAAGCTATTGACGAGCTCATTGACTGAACCTCTGGACAGGTCAGGTGTTAATGGGAAGACCTGGTTAAATATCTCACTACTGTGTTCAGTTATACACCGTTTTGTGATCACTGCTGTTGATATATTTGTGTGGGCTGAGATTTTACTTTCAAAGAAAACACAGTAATGATCAGACACGCCCACATCAGACACAGTAATGTTTGAAATGCTCAGGCCCTTGGAGATCAGTAGGTCAAGAGTGTGTCCTCTATTATGTGTGGCCTCTGTTACATGCTGAGTCAGCCCAAAGTTGCCCAGAGTGTTACTCAGATCAGTGATCACTGACTGTTTTAGGAGCTTCTTGAGATTAAATAGAAGAAAATACAAATCATTAAACATGTTAACAACACAAAAACCACACAGCAAATTCAAAAGTGTTAAATGTTTTGGTGTTAATAGTCTTCTTGCAAAAGTAGAGTTAATTTTACTCTAAGCAGAGTCACATTCTTTTAATGTAATTCTGAGGTGTAAAATGATAGTAGTTAAAATCGAGTGTTAAAAATGAGTGTTTCTATGTCAAATCTGGAGGTGTTACAATGGAAACATTAACTCTTGACCTCTTAACTCTGAACTCCTACAGGGGCTATGACACCAATAGAGTAAATTCACAGACTCCGCCCCCAGCACGGCTCCAATCGAAGCTGAAGTGAAGCCGTTTCAGAACATTTTGCTCTACATATTTGAGTTGTTTGCCATGCTTGGTAAGTCATTTTTTCAAAGATTGTTTCAATTATTATTATGAGCTTTTACTTCTGTGGCTCTTTGGAGTTGAGACAAAGCTGTGTGAAAGGCATTAGCCATGTTGCTCGCTGATAGCATAATATTCTGTTTTAGCTAGCTGAAAGGTATTGTTTGCGGGCAAATACCACAGCCTTGAAAAAAGCTTCCATGTGAATTTTCAGTCAAACTTTTGGTCAAATACACCTAAAACAATGTCTAGAATGTGAAATGTTGGTATAATGGTGCTACTTGAAGCCTGAAAACGATCAGCTATAAAAAAAACAAAAAACAAAAAAAAAACACGAGCAAACAGCAGTAGCTGACGTCCCGACTGGATTCTACGTTAGCATTTAGATCCCTCCAGAGTTTTGTGCACACGGTTTAGGTAAAAATTAAAAAGGTTGAGGTTTTACATTTAGTTCAGTATTACCTGTTGCCTGTGTCCTTGTCTTTTGGGAAAATACTTTACACAAGTAATGGCTCAAAGAGGATTCCTTTTTTTTTTCTTTTTTTTACTGTGCTGCAATTGTTTACTGGATTATTTGTGCCGTTAATTAGTGTCAACTAATTTTTATTCAATCTCTGCACAGGATATGCTTGTGAAGATGGAATATGAGGGAGAGCAGAAGTGTGTTGAAGTTCCACAAAGGGATGAATGAAGGACATGCATATTGTATTGAAGAAATAAGTGATGAGATGCTGTTATTTGCATTTACCAGCTCACCTATGTCAGACCTTTTGATAAACAAAATTCTAATGAAAGTGAGAACATGTATACTGTTACATCTTTCAGAAAATGTTTTGAAATTGTGGTGCACAGTTCAGAATAAATGTTTTTCAAAAACCATTGCATCATTTTAGTAAATGTTTATTTCCAAAAGAAATTTCTAGAAGTTCAGAACAGTAAAATTCCCGCTTTTTAGAATGAATTAGAAGATAACTCTTACGTAGTTAAAGTAAAATACTCTTTGAGAGTTAATATATAAACTCTTAACACCAAGTGTTAAATTATCAACTCCAGACAGATTTGGTGTTTAACACTAAATCAGAGTTAACGTACCAACTCTCCAAAAAGAGTTAAATTAACACTCTCTGGTGTGGACCCATATAGACTTTAATAGTGTTGAAATCAAATCCGACAGTGTTAATTTGGACATGCTGGATTTGCTGTGCATATTAAACGCAGACTACTTTAGGCCCGGAAGTAGGATTCGTCACGTCATCACTTAACGACCGGATAAGGATCAATGGTTATCATGTGTTGGACTTGTGGATGATTCCCTGACGATCTTTTGGGACAACATCCAGCATGTCCAAATTAACACTGTCGGATTTGATTTCAACACTATTAAAGTGTCTATATGGGTCCACACCAGAAAGTGTTAATTTAACTCTTTTTGGAGAGTTGGTACGTTAACTCTGATTTAGTGTTAAACACCAAATCTGTCTGGAGTTGATAATTTAACACTTGGTGTTAAGAGTTTATATATTAACTCTCAAAGAGTATTTTAGTTTAACTACGTAAGAGTTATCTTCTAATTCATTCTAAAAAGCGGGAATTTTACTGTTCTGAACTTCTAGACATTTCTTTTGGAAATAAACATTTACTAAAAAGATGCAATGGTTTTTGAAAAACATTTATTCTGAACTGTGCACCACAATTTCAAAACATTTTCTGAAAGATGTAACAGTATACATGTTCTCACTTTCATTAGAATTTTGTTTATCAAAAGGTCTGACATGGTAAATGCAAATAACAGCATTCTCATCACTTATTTCTTCAATACAATATGCATGTCCTTCACTTTGTGGAACTTCAACGCACTTCTGCTCTCCCCCATATTCCATCTTCACAAGCATATCCTGTGCGGAGATTGAATAAAAATTAGTTGACACTAATTAATGGCACAAATAATCCAGTAAACAATTGCAGCACAGTAAAAAAAAAGGAATCCTCTTTGAGCCATTACTTGCGTAAAGTATTTTCCCAAAAGACAAAGACACAGGCAACAGGTAATACTGAACTAAATGTAAAACCTCAACCTTTTTCATTTTTACCTAAACCGTGTGCACAAAACTCTGGAGGGATCTATGCTAACGTAGAATCCAGTCAGGACGTCTGCTACTGCTGTTTGCTCGTTTTTTATTTTATTTTTATTGGCGATCGTTTTCAGGCTTCAAGTAGCACCATTATACCAACATTTCACATTCTAGACATTGTTTTAGGTGTATTTGACCAAAGGTTTGACTGAAAATTCACATGCAAGCTTTTTTTCAAGGCTGTGGTATTTGCCCGCAAACAATACCTTTCAGCTAGCTAAAACAGAATATTATGCTATCAGCGAGCAACATGGCTAATGCCTTTCACACAGCTTTGTCTCAACTCCAAAGAGCCACAGAAGTAAAAGCTCATAATAATAATTGAAACAATCTTTGAAAAAATGACTTACCAAGCATGGCAAACAACTCAAATATGTAGAGCAAAATGTTCTGAAACGGCTTCACTTCAGCTTCGATTGGAGCCGTGCTGGGGGCGGAGTCTGTGAATTTACTCTATTGGTGTCATAGCCCCTGTAGGAGTTCAGAGTTAAGAGGTCAAGAGTTAATGTTTCCATTGTAACACCTCCAGATTTGACATAGAAACACTCATTTTTAACACTCGATTTTAACTACTATCATTTTACACCTCAGAATTACATTAAAAGAATGTGACTCTGCTTAGAGTAAAATTAACTCTACTTTTGCAAGAAGACTATTAACACCAAAACATTTAACACTTTTGAATTTGCTGTGTACCTGTAACTGTAAAAAAAAAAAGGACAAATGGATGCAAACTCCATTGTTGTAGGATTAAAATGTAATATTATTAATAAAGTTCATGATCAACTTCAGCCAGTCATTAAACTATTTTTAAGAAACTTTGATAGAACATTTAGAGATAAGCTAAAATACAAAAGTCAAAACACACAAAAACAACTGTGAACTTATATTCTCTTTGAACCTTGTGATATTTGTAATCTGAAACCAAGTCTTCGCAGAAGAAATGGACATTGCTTACTAAAACTTTGTATATTTTCATATTTGTAACTAACATAGAGATGAATATGCTGTGCACAGTGAAGCACAAAGAGGGTTGTGGGCTGCAGCTGTGGCCTCTATCTCTGGATTTAGGGCAAATCTGAAGGACTAATGCAAACAGACAGTGAGATGTGCATTCAAACACAGAGAGACTAGCATGTTTTTATGAATGTATATTAAATGCTTGAATGCAAAGACACCATTCAAGTACATGTTCTCACACAAAGAGAACCATTTTGTACACCAGGATGTACTACAAAGGCAAAAACACCCTGGTATCCTTACTGGTGTCCTCAGTATTTAGCCACTCGGTTTAATCAGGCTGTATGTAGATAGTAAACAGGATGTAAAGGGCAAAAAATAGATGGTTTGCAAAAATATATGAGACAGCCATCTTTTTCTTTTGACAGTGACTTACCCCTTTACTAACTTGTTATAAATATATGAACAATTGGGAGAAAAGGAGATGCTGGTCCACTGGTTACACTGGAAGCCCCATTGTTGCCTATTTGATGGATTTCCAGAGTGATCAAGAGTAAACTTTGTCAAATGTGAAAGATTAAAAAACAGCTTAAAGCCCTCAGTGCGTAGCTTCATCTTAGTGACATCCTGTGCTCTCTGTGAGCTGCTGCATTGCATGTGTATGAGCTCGGAGCTGTCAACCACAGACTGTTATGAACATCCACAGCGCAGCTATAAATTCCACCGGGATATGCTTCGAACTTCACCTACTCAAAACGTCCTTGGTGTTAAACACAACGGCCATGCTTCAGTCTGACATACGCATACAGCCTTGACCCCACACACAGGAAGCATCAGTGCAGGGTTTTTTTGCTTTAAAAGTGAATGCCACTTCCTGTTAGGAGGTGTGGGATCATCAGGAAGTGGGTCAACCCTGTGTTCATGACTCACAATCCCCATGCGACATCACAGTAATACCCTAATGGCAGTCTGTCAAGTTATCAACCCGTCGGTAGCACTGGGACGAGCCACTGTCATGTCAAAAAGTCAGCAGGAAAGGCAGAGATGCTACATGTTGTATCTCAACAGAGCCTTGACATTTAGAAAACATGAGATGCAGCCTTTACATAGCTGCTGCTGCCAAAGTCACATGGATGAAGGTTAAAAAAACATGCTTTCACAAAAGGTAAGCTGACTGTATGCCAGAGTAAAGAGGTATATAAATATACACAGATTTATTAAGAGCTATGTCTAATAATAATGACTATAGTATTTTAGCAACATTTGGTATGGTTGGGTCCAAAAACCATTTTAAGCAAAATACTCTTGTTGACTCACTGACATTTCAGGCACTATTCATCATCATTTTGCATCATCACTGACAGCTGCATAAAGGGTCATTCTAAAAGTTGGAAAATGTGGTGCATTACATTGGGGAATAAGTAAATAAATGGTACTATATAATGCATACTGAGTGAATTCAGCCACAGGCTAAAATATGCATAAAGCAGAGAGCATAAAAATAAATGCACGGCTTGTGTCATGAAAGTAACTTAAAAGATTAGCATGAATATTTTCTCAGTATTGCTGGCAGTTATTTGCTAGTAGTTTAGACTTGACAAATTCATAACATAGCAGCCCCAAGTTTCTGCAAGTGTCCCTGAACAAAGGGTTCAGGAATATTTTTACTTCCAGGAAATGAAGGTGACTTAGTTGCTTTAAGCCACAACAGCTATTAGACACAGTGAATCAATGTGCCAAACGTCTAGATCCAAACATTGGGTTTGAATTACATTTGAACTGCCACTGCAAACCAGTTAAATTAAACTTACTTGTCTAAATATGTATAAATACATTGATTTTGAGTTAAAAGTAATATATGAAGTTATATATTGTGTCAGATGCACACAAATAATTGTAAATAACTAAGGTATTTAAATAAGATGTAATAAGATATAACTCAGCGGAAACAGCCTGAGGGACACTGACACAGGATCAGATTGTTTTAAGGCTGTGCCAATCCCAGATTAGACTCTGGTGGGTCTCCATAATTGAGGTTTTGCTGACACGTGACTACTGAACACATGGCAATAACTTGTTTGTCATTTTGGATGTATGTAAATCATGGTCATTATATCATTACAGCTATCAGTATCAGATGACAAACATCTACCTTACACCAGTAACATTATTTTTTATTTCAGAAGATTATTATTTTTTGTATTCGTTAAACCTACTGACTCACTGATAGTTTGGAATCACCTGTTAGCCTTTAAATCATGTTTTTGAAATGTGGGAGGAAGCCAGAGTACATCAGCAGGAACATGGAGAACATTCAGACTCCACACAGAAAGGTCCCAGTCAGGCCACGAGATTCAATGTGATAGAAATGCATCGGTGACAATGCTAACATCCCAATTGTGCTCATGAGGAATCAAGCCACAGTCCACTGAGCAACGAGCAATCTGGAAGCATGGTTCCCTCAATGGACAGTCAGTAAATTTACTGTGTAGCAGCACAAGCTTTTCTATATTTTTGAAACTCGCAAAAGCAAAGGAGGCATAATTCGATGAGCTCTCATTTAATGGAGGCAATGAAGCTGCTGCCGGGAATTCTAGGGGAGAAGGAAAGGGGGGACTCATCTGTCCTGATGCAGGAACTGATCGGTGGCCTGACTGAACTGAATCACATTACAGTCATTTTTGCAGGGAACAACAGGAAGCTTGTTACTCATACATGATCCTCAGCTTAGTAATCAGCAGTGTGGGCAACACTGGCAGTCAGCATCTGCAGAATGTCTTCCTGCAGTCTCCTTTCAGTATTATAATATAACAGTGTTTCTGATAATATACATTTTGCACTATATGTCAGATGTAGGGTAGCACAAGTAGCAGCAAATATCCCCCCACGCCCCCCCTATGCACACATCCAATTGTTGACACACTAGGCCAGGGGTCAGCAACCTTTAGCACCGACGCGATTTCAACGCAAAAGAAAACACTGGGAGCCGCAAATACTTTTTGACATCTAAAATGAAGATAACACTGTATATATATATATTTACCTTTATGCTTTGTGTGAACAACTAAGGTGTGTTGCTTAAATCCATGAAGTGCTACAGAGAAAATTACATTTTATTTATGTAATTAACACATTTTGAACTCTTAAAGAAACATAACAAAAGGAAAGACTCGGAACTAAAATGATCCATGTAGCAAACAAAAACTGTTGTGAGCCGCCACCCTTATATTGCCTTTGGACTTTTGGAGCCTGGACCTGACTTTTAAAAAACAATTGGAAAAAAAGCACTATGCTGCTGAAAAATGAAAAATAGATATTTACAAAATTCTGCCTAAATATGTATTTTACCTGGTTAATGTATGTGGCGGGGCGTGGTTTGCAGCGCCGCTGCAGGGGAGGCGGACGCACCTGAGCGGCACCAGCAATCACGCCTCGCCGCCTTAATGTCTGTGCCATCTATGCTGTTGTGTTGGTATGTGTCGGGCTGTGAGCTTTAACACCGACTGTATACGTACAGCAACCGTGTGTGAAAAGTGGTCAATAAAGAGATGCTGAAAAGCGTGTTCATGGAAACATCGTCGAGTCTGCTGTGATATCTTTACAATGGGACTTCTGCTCCTGAACCTCTGCGCACAGCATCTGCAAATCGGGGCTGTGCGAAGTCAGTTTCATCTTTACACAGGACTGTAAGTTGTCATCTGTGAGGCGTGAGCGGTGTTTGTTTTTAACATAGTTCACGGCGGAGAACAGCTGCTGACATAACATGGATCCGAAGATCCATTATTGGCTTACCTGGGGTTGAAAGTCTCGATAAATGCATGGCGTTTCGGCGGGTACACCGGCTTCCGCAAGTGTGACGCTTATTTTGAGCGATGAAAAACTAATAGAATATAATTTTATATTTATATTTCAATATCACAAATATCTTCCAATTTAGAACTACAAGTTAAAAAAGAACTAACATAAATAAAATACACTTCAGCTAATTACTTAAAAAAAAGATTTTTTTTCCCAAACCACGCGGAGCCGCACTAAAAGGACTAAAGAGCCGCATGCGGCTCCGGAGCCACAGGTTGCCGACCCCTGCCCTAGGCTGTCATCTAGTTGACCTATACCAAACCATAGCTTGATACAGTGACCTATGATCAAAATGCCTCTTTCTACCCCTGAGTTATACTGTTTAATAATGCAAGCAAGACAAGTTTGTTTTTTTCCAGAAAATTCTAAAATTGACCTTAAAAGCTTGACACATTAAAATGTCAAACCTTCATCATTTTCTCCCGTCTTATGACATTTCATGATCTTTTGCATTAATTACTATTCAGTTTATTCTTGTTTTTTGCTGTTTGACAGTTTCTGTTCAGTTTGAGTCCAAGTCAGTGTTTGTAAACCCTCCAAGTTCTGGTCGGAAAAAAAATCTTATCACACTGGTGCTAAGCATAATCATTACAGTCGCATTCGCCCTTTTGATCTGATGTATTGGGATGCCAACAACAGTTATTGGTCGTGTCCAAATTCATGGGCTGCATCCTCCTGAGGCCCCATTTGTAGACCGATTACGTCACAGCGACGTGCCGAAGGCTGTCCAAATTCGTAGACTCCTCCGAATGCAGCCGAAAAATGCGTACTCCTTTTCCCCGAATTTGAAGGATGGGTCGGGTGTGTCCTTCGTGGCCTACCATATCCCAGAATTCATAGCGCGGCCCAGCCAAACTCCAGTTTCCAACAATGGCGGCCGCTACTAAGTTTTAAAATTACTCATACTAATCTTTCTGGGTCACAAAATAAACTTTTAACATATTTTCAGTAGTAGCTGTGTAAACATCAAATATCTGCTCGGTTTATCAAGTTATCGCATATTTGCAAAAGTGCTTCGACGTTTTCGGAGACGTCTGCTACCCACCAGCTCGATAGCTAGCCGGGAGCTCGAGTGTTACTGATGCGGCCGAGAACGGCACAACTCCCGGCACATCATTTTCAGATCACCGCGGACTTTCGCTGCTCTGGTTAAACGTAATATATAAGTCACTTAGACAACCTAAAAATGTTATTGTTGGGCTTTTTTCAGTGTTTTGTTTGTTCGTGAGTAAATCGGTTTGGCTGAGATTAAAGTTATAAGATTAGATTAGATAAAATAAAACTTTATTAATCCCCTGGGTGGGTTCCTCCTTGGTTTTTACACAGCTGACTAAACATCAAACAGAAACTGATTAAACAGAAGTATGAGACAGTCGAGAATTTACGCCAGTGTCCTGTCATATTTTAGATAGCAAGGAGCAGACGGCTGAGTTTATTAAACTCCACCGAGATAGCGGTGACGCTAATCTGAAGGCTAGACCGTCCAATTTAACAGCCGTTTACTTCCGGCCTACCCGACCTTCTGAGGACCCGGACCACGTAGACCGCGAAGGGAGAGATTTCTGAAAAAATTCAAATGTACAGCTCTGCTGTCACTTCCAACATAAATGAAGACAGAAAACTAAACAGTACTGATGTTTATAGAGTTACTGAAGTTGGGCTAGCTGTTATTTAATGATGTGCTATGTGATCGCTAGCGACACAGCTATATTAACATAACATAAAGCTGGAGGATGAACGCTAACGTTTTTCCACTCGATAAAAGTTAATGTGAAGGTTCCCGATGGTTAGAGAAAAAAATGTAATCGCATGGCAGGATGCTGTAAACGGACCAAACTTCAGTCAGGAGAACAACTGAGTTCCTTCCAGAATACGAGGTTAGTCATTAATATACTGCAATAGCAATTCAACATTAACCCTTTAAGACCTACCATAGAACCAAGTCCTCCAGAGCTTATATTATATTTTTTCATGTTGTAGTGCCATTTTTGGGAGCATTTCAAGTTGATATACATCAATACAACTATTATAGCCCAAATTTTAATAATATGTCTGCATTAAGTGCATAGTAATTACATAAATTGCAAAAAAGTGCAATAAACTACAAAAGAATTAAAAATCGTTTTTGTTTTTTTAACATATATTTCTAGTTAGAGAAATTTAAGAGGCTTATCCCTCAAAACTGTAAATACAAAAAAGTTGCACAAAATAGTTTCCCACCACAGGAAATTTATTTTAAGTGTCTTCATAGGGCGATCGTGGCTCAAGAGTTGGGAGTTCGCCTTGTAATCGGAAGGTTGCCGGTTCGAGCCCCGGCTTGGACAGTCTCGGTCGTTGTGTCCTTGGGCAAGACACTTCACCCGTTGCCTACTGGTGGTGGTCAGAGGGCCCGGTGGCGCCAGTGTCCGGCAGCCTCGCCTCTGTCAGTGCGCCCCAGGGCGGCTGTGGCTACAATGTAGCTTACCATCACCAATGTGTGTGTGAATGGGTGGATGACTGGATATGTAAAGCGCTTTGGGGTCCTTAGGGACTAGTAAAGCGCTATATAAATACAGGCCATTTACCATTTATAGTTTTATTTTTGAAATACACCAATTTTTATATACTGCAAGAAAAACGAAAATAAATATTATAATGCAAATTTGCAAAAAAACAGCATATGCATCAAAACAAACTATTTCCAGCAGTGCAATATGAGCATCCCCAGATGACACAGAAACCAGAAAGTCAAACATAACTTTTAAAACACCATATAGGCCCACAAGGCCCTATGGTAAAAAACATCTCCGCAAATCCAGGTTGGGCAGGACATGGCGACTACGAGAGTGGCTCACGCACGCAGGAGACCAGAACAGCCAAGATGCTAAGGCCCTGATGGAAAAAAAAAAAAGGATCGGCAAAGCGTGTTTCTGGAATATTGTGTTTTTGTTGCTGCAAGTGCTTTTTATGCAGTTTTTGCAAAGCTATATGTGGAAGGAAACCGTGACCTAGGACAAGCTGATGGCATAAGATGTAAGTACAACTCCTCCGGTTTCATATGCAAAAAAATTATTGCACTAGCTTACGTGGTTGCAGTGCTACCGGGATTTAGCAATAGTTGCGCAAAACGAAGCGTGCCCGCTCCGACCGGCTTTAAAGGGTTAATGAATGCATGGTACGGAAGTGGAGGAAGCAAGAAAAATGAGTTGAATAAAGTTTGGCTTATCTGACTGTTTTATTTCACGTAATGTGCCTTATAATTCGGTGCGCCTTATAGTCTGAAAAATACGGCAAGTATTTCCATAATTTTGAAACTCACAAAAACAAAGTAATCCAAGTTCAGTGCTGCGTCTTTGTATCTACAATCCACAAAGGCTGAAAAAGTTCTATTACTCTTTTGAGTCGTTTTTAGGGTGTGATTTACAAATTAAGGCATTTTAGTACTTTATAAGTCTTCTTAATCAACAATTTCCCGTGAGGTTTCCTTCCCTCTGTGTTTGAATATCACCACTGAGACTCATTACCCTATTAAACTGCACTAAAGCAGGTAATGTGGATCTCCGCTAATAGGATTTCTGAGTCAGAGAAGATATTGACCTTGACAAGAAGGGATGCGCATTTCTGAGCATATTCATCCTGATATATTAGACCATATACATTTAGCAAATGTTTTGTCTCAAGTGACTCTTCTGAAAATAAACAGATTTCAGAGGCAGAAGTACAGTGGGGCAAAAAAGTATTTAGTCAGCCACCGATTGTGCAAGTTCCCCCACCTAAAATGATGACAGAGGTCAGTAATTTGCACCAGAGGTACACTTCAACTGTGAGAGACAGAATGTGAAAAAAAAATCCATGAATTCACATGGTAGGATTTGTAAAGAATTTATTCGTAAATCAGGGTGGAAAATAAGTATTTGGTCAATAACAAAAATACAACTCAATACTTTGTAACATAACCTTTGTTGGCAATAACAGAGGTCAAACATTTACTATAGGTCTTTACCAGGTTTGCACACACAGTAGCTGGTATTTTGGCCCATTCCTCCATGCAGATCTTCTCGAGAGCAGTGATGTTTTGGGGCTGTCGCCGAGTAACACGGACTTTCAACTCCCGCCACAGATTTTCTATGGGGTTGAGGTCTGGAGACTGGCTAGGCCACTCCAGGACTTTCAAATGCTTCTTACGGAGCCACTCCTTTGTTGCCCGGGCGGTGTGTTTTGGATCATTGTCATGTTGGAAGACCCAGCCTCGTTTCATCTTCAAAGTTCTCACTGATGGAAGGAGGTTTTGGCTCAAAATCTCACGATACATGGCCCCATTCATTCTGTCCTTAACACGGATCAGTCGTCCTGTCCCCTTGGCAGAAAAACAGCCCCATAGCATGATGTTTCCACCCCCATGCTTCACAGTAGGTATGGTGTTCTTGGGATGCAACTCAGTATTCTTCTTCCTCCAAACACGACGAGTTGAGTTTATACCAAAAAGTTCTACTTTGGTTTCATCTGACCACATGACATTCTCCCAATCCTCTGCTGTATCATCCATGTGCTCTCTGGCAAACTTCAGACGGGCCTGGACATGCACTGGCTTCAGCAGCGGAACACGTCTGGCACTGCGGGATTTGATTCCCTGCCGTTGTAGTGTGTTACTGATGGTGACCTTTGTTACTTTGGTCCCAGCTCTCTGCAGGTCATTCACCAGGTCCCCCCGTGTGGTTCTGGGATCTTTGCTCACCGTTCTCATGATCATTTTGACCCCACGGGATGAGATCTTGCGTGGAGCCCCAGATCGAGGGAGATTATCAGTGGTCTTGTATGTCTTCCATTTTCTGATGATTGCTCCCACAGTTGATTTTTTCACACCAAGCTGCTTGCCTATTGTAGATTCACTCTTCCCAGTCTGGTGCAGGTCTACAATACTTTTCCTGGTGTCCTTCGAAAGCTCTTTGGTCTTGGCCATGGCGGAGTTTGGAGTCTGACTGTTTGAGGCTGTGGACAGGTGTCTTTTATACAGATGATGAGTTCAAACAGGTGCCATTCATACAGGTAACGAGTGGGGGACAGAAAAGCTTCTTACAGAAGACGTTACAGGTCTGTGAGAGACAGAGATTTTCCTTGTTTGAGGTGACCAAATACTTATTTTCCACCCTGATTTACGAATAAATTCTTTACAAATCCTACCATGTGGATTCATGGATTTTTTTTTCACATTCTGTCTCTCACAGTTGAAGTGTACCTCTGGTGCAAATTACTGACCTCTGTCATCATTTTAAGTGGGGGAACTTGCACAATCGGTGGCTGACTAAATACTTTTTTGCCCCACTGTACATCTCATCTCTGGGGATGAAACAGCATTTCATTTTTGCTTTTTAGGTATCTAGCAACAAAGGATAGAAAAACGGAATGGTGCATGTCACAGTTACGATGTGATTGTGTGCAGCATATTAAAAGGCAGCAGGAAATGGGATGAAATAATCTGCATTCTCTGGAAGAGATAGTTTATATCCTATGTGTAGGACAGTAAGAGCCCTTTAATGCTAAAAATGATTTCCACGCTTGCTTCTTACTGTCTGCACACATAAGAGGCTTTTTAATAGCAAAGGATGAGCTCTTCATATTGCAAGTGCATAGAGAGACAAAACAGGAGTGGGAAAGTGAAGAGACAAAAGAAGTTTTACACTGGGATTGGGTAAAATTGCCACAGTCTTCCTGTTCTTGTGTGCAGACAACTAGGGCAGAGTAATGCATCAATCATGACTGTGCACTGCAGCCCTGCTCTCAACCCTACCTTCTCAGAGCGTGCTCAGTTTTGATCACAATGTTTCAGTACTGCAGTTGCACCCCTTTTCCTCCTTTCTTCACAAAGCCGTCATTGTTCATATTATTTCTTGTCAAATGCTGCTTGAATTGAAAAAAAGATTTGTGTGGTTAATTTTTTATCAGTGCACTTTTGGTACACATGTACGATACAAAAGCCTGTGTCGAATGCAAACTTTGGATCCAATTTCAACACCTCTAGCATGGCCTATTGTTAGTGTGATGTCTGCTATACCCTCTCATCCTCAACCCCAGGGAGACTCCCATCAGGGGTGTTATGGAATGGATTGAGAGAAGACCTGTGATTGGAGTTTCCTGTTATCTCCTTACCACAGCAACACAGCTGGCAGGACCACTGTTTCTGCAGGAAAGTGGCTGTATGTGTGAACATGTGTGCCGATGTGTTGGCCTGAAGAAGTGTCTGTTCATTTGCCTGTGAGTATAAATGTCAAGGGCCATATCTGCATACTAATGCATTTCTCTGTGTGTATGTGTGACGTGATATAAGAAAACATAAAGACTGCATCGTCTTTGTGTATGTTTTTAGGGGTATATACACTGAGTATATAAGAGCTAGTCAGCTTTTGGATATATGCTGTGTCCTAATCCTTCATTTAAATATGGACACAGTGTAAAACTTCCATTAAAATGTGACATTGCAGACACAATGCTAAATATTACAACTGCGGTTTCTCTATTTTCACGGTTTAACATTATTACATTACACAGTTATGCCAGATTTGTACTAAAAGTTGATATCTGCGGTCATTTTTGTCTCTATACTTACCCACTATATATATATATATATATATATATATATATATATATATATATATATATATATATATATATAAGGAAATAAACTGGTAGAAAAATAGGGCAAGCTGTTTCCCAGAGAATCAACAAGCTTAAATAGGCAGATAATTTAATTTATTTAACCAAAAATAAGAATGAGAAAAACCCTTCAAATTATAGACATTTCTAGAATAATGAGAAATGTTCCTTAGGATGAATTTCTTAGTTGATTAAATGTGGCAAAAACCCAAATAAACTGACTTATGTAAGAAGAGGAAAGCACGCAAGAAACAATCAGGATGTAATGGACAAGGTCAAAAATACAGTTTGAATCTAATTAAAATCATCTAATTTTAAACGCCATCAATATTTCAAACACTGTGCAACACACATAATATTGAATTTACACAATGTTTGGTGAGTGTGGCTAACCTTCTCTGCAGTTTTACATCAACTAACATGTTTGCAATGAATGTGACCCTAATAAATGAATGAATGAATGCCCAACTGTGCTGTTTTTATGAGACGTCTAAAATGTAACTCACTTTTCCACCTTGCTGGTTTACAACATCCTGGCACGGACACATGAGAGGCTGCTGACTTGCAATCCTAGTGAGAAAATATTATTATCCACCTTTGAGGGCTTCAGTTCTACAGAGTGTTTTATGGGTTCAACATAGTTCTCTGTTGGCACTGCATCGGCAGACAGCAGGGAACGCCTGTTGCCAGAAAGAGGAAGTATCGAAAGGATGTGGTGCTGATCCTCCAGCCAACTCCACAGAGGAGCAAAGTTACAAAATACAAAGAGCTGAAGTGAAACCAAGTGTTAAAAACAATGAAAAATGTCCACTGTAGCTACTGTCTGTGCTTTTTTTATTTTTATAATCACTGATTTTTGTTATTGTTTGTTCTTCTATTACTGTCACTCTCTTTCCTGTTTCAGCCCACTTGTCAATCAATCGACATCTGACCCACACAGAGTTGAGCTAGGCGGTGTTGGCTTTCTGAAGCTCTGCATGGGAATGTTTGCATGGGTTGAAAGCCATCTCTGTAGGGTCCATAAGCAGTTACCTATTAAAACAGACACAACTGTCTGTTTTAATGATTGATGCTAATGCTAGCCACCCTGGCTTGGTAGGGAAAGATTTGTGTTCCCAGATTAGCTGTGAGTGGCTGCTGGCAGGTACACGGCTAAAGCCCCAACCACATAGGGCTAGAGATCAGTTAGAGACATACTGGTAAATACCGGTTGCTAGGAAAAATGTGTATTCCCTGATAGACTTTGATGGGTAACTGGAGGTTGCTGGAAATCGCTAGGTGAAATTGGTCAAAAATTGGTCATCTTTGAGATGGTGCTCCACTGAAAACTTCCTTGTGATTTCTTTGGTTGTTGCAGATTGCTGATGTTGCCCATAGAAGATGCTGATTTGTCTGCAAAACACTTGCCAGCTACTCACTAAATTGTAGTGAAACTGTGATGGGTATAGGACAAATAAGTAAAAAGTGGATCTTTTTGAAATTTGTTGGTTTCAGTGTAAGGCACAGCTTTTATTTTGAAGGAGAGTGCTCTCTGTTTCATTATAGCTTGGTGTTTAATTAGCAAATGTTTGCACATAAGCCAACATCTTTCATGTAAACAAAGGGAGACCTTGGCAATCCGCTAGCCCCTAAAGTAATCACAAAGAAGTTTTTGGTGTAGAATTCTCTCTGCTACCCATTTCACTCAGCGACAGCCAGCAGCCTCCAACAACTCCTCGCCAACCATTCAGGAAATACACAGGAGGTCGTTGAACAGTCTCTAGGGCCTAAGCTTATTACTCACGGTCTTCAGTAGTTGAATTTCTAGCCGCGGTTACAGTAAATGTGCCCCCAAAAAGCTGAATATTTACCACCATTAACACAAAGTCATTGACTAGCATATAAAGCATTTAGCTACTAATGACTTAGCTTTTCCCTCCAGAGTTAGCGAAGAAACAAAGCGTAAATGCTGAAAGCTGATTTTATAATTGCCTAGTAAACAAAATGCAAATGATGTGTCTGCTAATTCTCATAGTTTATAAGTGGGAAACATACTATATGATCGCCATTAAATAATACCAGATAGTCAACAGATTTTTGAACTGCCCCAAGCTGTCCACACAAAATAAATCATTACAATGTTTACAGGACAATATGACACAAACGCAATGCTTTTGCAGTGTCTTTGTTATCTAGTCTTGAGTCAAACCTTGAAACAAAAGACCACACTGGGTGCCACTCCTGTCAGCTAAGAACAGAAAACAGGCTGCATTTCACACCGGGTCATAATATGATACAAATGGGACGTTTTTGCAGTGCTTTTGTTGTGTGGGCCTCAGCTTGCTACAGCATGCTTTTAGAAGTGAATGCACTATGAAAGACCGCAGCATAGACTTCACCCTAAAATCCCATGTGTACAGCTGCGGTGCTTCTCTGAAAGTTACAGCTTCTTATCTTTTTCTGTAAGCAGCACTGAGCGACTATACTGCCTCAAGAACTGCTTCAAAGCGACAACAGCAGTTTCCAGGTATACAGAGTGCCAGTCTTGCAGGGCTTTAAATGGAAGCACCGAATCTCCTGGAAAACCCACTGTAAAGTCTCAAATCCTCATCCATTATTGATAGAGCCTTAAGCCTTCCATGCACTTGGGATGACAAACTAAAACCAAAGGCGACGAGTCCGTAGCACCATACAGAGGGAAAGGGTATTGTTTGAAATTTGAATTTCAATCGTTTCTCCTGAGGAGTGTCATCCTTTGATGTCCCACCAGAATGTCTGCAAGGGATAGCAATTAGCTGCTAATAAATTAGTGTATGTCAGCGGCAAACTCTGTCCCTGATGGGTAGTGAGGTGAAGTGAGGGATAGGTTTGGGGTACAAGGTTATCACTCTGTGCATGCACGAGTGTTTGTGTACTCAATTATAACTTTCAGTCAGTTTAATTAATTTAAAAGCAACATTACCAGCGAAGCGCTGAGGTCAGCCAAGGGACTTACATTGGCAGCTCATTTCTCAGAAGCCTCGATCTGAGTTGGTGGAGCTCTTCTGGAAGATATACAAAGAAAAAGTGTTTCAACATTTCTGTCTGTTATGAACTCATATAATCATGTCATGCTTTCCTTGTTAAGTGACAAGAAAACCTAAGCTGTTTTGCGAAAGACACCCACACACACACACACACACACACACACACACACACACACACACACACACACACACACATATTATACCCACGGGGAGCACACAGAGCTGAGGATAAGGCTTTGCCATGCAGCATTGCAAATCAGGACAAAATATACTGATTGTGAACCAGTGCCTGAGGGCAACTTGTATGCAGGCTCAGGCCAGCAAAGTAGCAAGCAGCTCCACCTTTTTGTCTCTGCTTTACGCCCGAGTGTCCTACTTTCGCTCTCTTTTGCCTCTCCCACACCTTGGAGGATATTACAAAGGCACAGAGTTGCTTTAGGACATTTCAATCATGGCAATCTCCCACTCATTCATATTCCTGTTGGTTTTATAACACCTGCAGTGTTACAGAAACTATGACAGCGTGGGATCACAAATTTTTTGACCCCAGGCCTTTCAAAGCAGTCCGTCCACTCACTGTTTTGTCCTATGTGGACTCTGTGATATAATAGACTCCACACAGAGGAGTATGATCAGTGCTTGGACAAAAAAAGTCTCTCTGTCGACAGCTTTCTTTTTAATTTCATGTTGCCTTAGTTAGGAAAAGAAGAGAAGGAGTTCAGGCTTCTCACCGGAAAGTACAAAAGGTCCACACTTTGACAAGTGCCATCAAAAATCCTGGGAGAACCACCCTCGAAGGTCAGGCATCAAACGGCATCCCAGAACTCTTATTTTGCATTATGGATTGAGCTTCTCCTCAGGACTTCAGTGAAAAGAAGGCTTTGTTCATCAATGCCACAAGGACTAAAATATACAGTTGGTAGAAGGGCACAACCTTGGTGTTAGTATTCAGTGTGCAGAATGTGTCATGCCAAGGCTTCATCCTGAAGTATGACAACTTTCGAAAATATTCTCTTTGATGTTTTTACGCATTCATGTGGGAAGCAAACAAAGAGTGTGGATGCCACACAAACAACACAAACATACAATGCAAACGAAGATACAGAACCCGCCCATAAGATCTTTCGTGCAGGTTTAAAGACAACAGCAAAGTTTAGACATAAATATATATAAATGAGCTGTCAGTCAGAACTGTCATGGTCCTGCGACCATGACTCAGTGACTTTATGTTTATGTTCTTTATTGTTATTACTTTCATTATTATTCATGGCTGTTTTGGGATGGTTTGTGTTTGGGATTTTAGACACTGGGTTCTGGGTTTGTGCTCCCTCTGTTGGTCCCTGGTGTTAGTGTTCCCTTGTCTCGTCAGGTTAATCAGGTCCAGCTGTTTCCCCCACCTGTGTGTGATTTCCCAGTGTCTCTTTGTGTACTTATAGTGTGTGATTTCCTCTGCTCCTCGTCGCGTCGTCTGTGTTCATACCCTGTGAAATCCCCTGCGTGCTCTCCCTGCTGTTCTCCCTTCATGTTCAGGTTTGCCACTCCTTTGTGTAGTTTCACCCAGTTTAGTTCATCCTTAGTTCTGTTTTGCCATCTCCACTTTATGTTTGATATTGTCAATAAATCGCCTTCACATCTGAGTAAGTGCTGCATTTGAGTCCTCCTTTCCACTCTTCACACGGCCGCTGCCCCGGACCGTGACAGTACGACGCGACCACAACATGGACCCAGCAGCGCTTAACCCGTCCAAGGAGCTACGGGAGAATCTAATCGATGCCACACAGGTGCTTATTGACCTGTGGCTGGAAAACCCGGGCGGGGAGTCCCAGCGCGCTATAGAGGCTGGGACTCCCCAGGCTGTTGTTTTTTAAACACTCCCAGGTCCTCTGGCAAAGGCGGAGGCCTCGCCTGTGTTTTTAAATCTGTTTATGACTGCCATCAGATTTCTTTTTCCTCTTTTTCCAGCTTTGAACTACAGCTTTTTAAACTAAACTCATCCACTCCGTTACTGATTGCAGTGGTATATCGTCCTCCCAAATTTAACAAGGACTTTATCAGTGAGTTTGGGGAATTCCTTTCAGGGCTTTCAGTAGATTTCGATCATTTTCTTATTGTTGGTGACCTGAATATTCATGTGTGCTGTCCATCTAAACCCCTGGTTAGAGACTTTGTTTCACTGTTGGATTCCTTCAACCTTACTCAGTGTGTGTCTGGCTCCACACATGAGAAGGGTCACACTTTGGACCTTGTCATGTCTCACGGCTTGGGTATCCACATCTCTGAAATTTGTGAGAGTGCGTGTATCTCCGATCATTTTCCTGTTCTATTTTCTGCCACTGCACATTGTTCTGATGCTGCAGTTAAACCTCCTTCACGCCGTCACCGGATCATCAATACCCATGTACCATCTCAGTTTTCTGCTGCTTTTAGCAACTCTGAGCTCTCCACGGTGGACTGGATTGATTCCTTGTGTGCAGAAGATTTAACTGCTCTTTTCAACTCAACATGTACTTCTATTTTGGACCTCATCGCTCCCCTAAAAACACTCCGTCCCAAAGCTCACGCTGAACCCTGGATTACAGACTCTGTTCGTGCTCTCAGGCGCACCTGTAGGTGTGCTGAGAGAAAATGGAAAAAGGACAAGCTGCACATTTCTTTTAATATCCTCAGAGACTCTCTTTCAACCTATCAGAAAGCCGTTAAAGAGGCCAAGTCCTCCTACATATCAAACCTGGTTAGCAGTAGTGTCCATAAACCTCAGACTCTGTTTCGTGTTTTAAATTCCATTGTAAATCCTTACACATCCATCAGCCTCACACCTTCTGCCACCCTCTGTAATGACTTTCTAAAGTTCTTTGTAAACAAGATTTCCTCCCTGCAGTCTGTCATTCCATCTTCACCTTCCAATCCCTGTGTTTTGTCTTTGTGCCATTCTGCCTTTAATCAGTTCGAACCAATCTCTCTCTCTCAGCTGCATGAAATAGTCTGCAAGGTTAAGACTATTAACTGTTCCACCGATGCTATCCCCTCTCGGCTTCTGAAGCAGGTTCTGGACTCAGTCGGACCTTTCCTTCTGGTCCTGATCAATGCCTGCCTCAGTTCTGGTTGTTTTCCAACACCCTTCAAGCACGCTGTTGTTCAACCTCTCCTTAAAAAGCCTAATCTAGATCCATCCCTACTCTCTAACTATAGGCCCATTTCCAACCTCCCTTTTCTGTCTAAAGTACTGGAACGAGCCGCCCTCACGCAGCTCCAGCTATTTCTTGACAATAACAATCTCTATGAGAAGTTCCAGTCTGGTTTTAGAGCTCGGCATAGCACAGAAACCGCCCTTCTGAGAGTTTTTAATGATTTGCTTTTAACTGTTGACTCTGGTTGTGCTGCTGTCTTAGTAACCCTGGACCTGACAGCAGCCTTCGACACTGTTGATCACAACATACTGCTATCCCGCCTTCAACATTGTGTCGGTTTAAAGGGCACTGTCTTAAAGTTTTTCCAGTCCTATTTGAATAATAGGAGTTTTTCTGTTCACCTTGGTGAACTGTCATCTCCCAGAGCTCCTTTAACCTGTGGCGTACCTCAGGGGTCCATACTAGGCCCCCTGTTGTTTATTCTGTACTTGCTCCCTCTGGGCGATGTGCTCCGTAAACATAATGTGTCCTTCCACATCTTTGCCGATGATATTCAGATCTACCTCCCTCTGAGGTTGAACTGCAATGTTTCTTTGCAGCCGCTACTCTCCTGCTTGTCTGACATTAAGACTTGGATGACTCTTAACTTCTTACACCTTAATGAAAGCAAAACTGAAGTCATTGTGTTTGGGCTTCCTAAAGATCCCAACTTCTCTCTTGACTTTTTGGGACCCCTAACCTCCGATTGCACTTCTTCCATTAAGAGTCTTGGTGTTATTTTTGACAATGCTTTTAAACTTGATAAACAAATTAGCTCTGTAGTTAAGGGATCTTTTTATCATTTGCGGATTTTAGCCAAAGTCAAGTCTTACCTTTGCAGGAACGATCTAGAAAGAGTGGTCCATGCTTTTATTACTTCACGGCTAGACTACTGCAATTCCCTCTATGCTGGCCTAGATCGTTCCTGTCTACATCGCCTTCAACTGGTGCAGAACGCTGCCGCTTGCCTGTTGACCGGTTCAAAAAAAGAGACCACATCACTCCGGTTCTCTGCTCTCTCCACTGGCTCCCAGTTGCCTTTAGGATTGATTTTAAAATCTTATTGCTGGCTTTTAAGGTTTTAAATGGCACTGCACCTTCTTACCTGTCAGAACTCCTTAGTACTTATCGCCCCAGGAGATCTTTGAGGTCAGCCGACCTGATGCTTTTAGATGTTCCCAGGTATAAATTAAAGACAAAGGGAGAGAGGGCGTTTGCTGTGGCTGCACCCAGACTGTGGAACAGTTTACCTCCTCACGTCAGACTCTCCAAAAGCCTAGAAACTTTTAAAACCGCTCTTAAAACTCACCTCTTTTCATTGGCTTTTAGAAAGGTTTAATTTATTTGTTTTATATATTTTTATTTTATTTTTATCAGCGAGGTGTTATTACGAAATTGTGTTCTATTGTATTTTTATCTGTATTTACTGTACAGCACTTTGGTCAGCCTTGGTTGTTTTTAAATGTGCTCTATAAATAAACTTGACTTGACTTGACTTGACTATAGAGAGGCGGCTACAGCGTCTGGTGACCGGTCTCCCATGGCTTCTAGACTCGTTATGTCCGTGGGAGCGGAAGTTTCTCCTTTTGGACCTCGGACTACACCCCCCGTCTGCATTCACTTTCGAGCAGCCCGATGCGGTGAGTCAGCGGGATGCATTGCTTTCCCCAGTTTCCGGGACTTTGTTTTCTGGGGCTATTCAGAGCGGGATGGGAGACTGTATGGATCGCTTACCTACCTTCGTGGTAACGGATCCTTCCCAAGTGGGCGTGTACAAACCCGCTGCAAAACTGACAGACTGTGTCTCTGCCGCTCCTTCTGAGCCAGGACTTTATTGCCATTCTCTGGCTCAGTTCTGTGTCCAGCCACAAGCTTCCCAGTCTGTAGCTCAACCATTAGCCTCCCTTAAGCCACAATTTTCACACTGTTTTTCCACCGCTGTTTCTGAGCAGGGAGACAAACTGTTTCACTACGGATCTGTTCCTCAAAAGCTGGCTACATTAGAGACTATTGCTCACTCCGGGGCTTCCCCAGAGGCTGGGTTTCTGCCCTCAGCTTACTCTGGACCCCTGGAGGCCACGATGCCAGCTGTGAACTGCACCGGGCTGTCACTGCCTGAGCAGGGTCAGTGCTCTGCGCAGCTGCAGCCCTCCTTATGTGTGCCGGAGGCCCGCGTGCCTACTGGTTTTGTTTCATGTGTGCCGGAGGCCCACGTGCCTACTGGTTTTGTTTCATATGTGCCAGAGGCCCACGTGCCTACTGGTTTTGTTTCATATGTGCCAGAGGCCCACGTGCCTACTGGTTTTGTTTCATGTGTGCCGGGGGCCCCGGTGCCCACTGGTTCTGCGGCTGTTTTCGCTGGGGGGCCCGAGGAGCCTGTCCAGCCTCCTGTTTCGCCTGCTGGGGGGCCCAAGGAGCCCGTCCAGCCGTCCAGCCTCCTGTTTCGCCTGCTGGGGGGCCCGAGGAGCCCGTCCAGCCTCCTGTTTCGCCTGCTGGGGGTCCCGAGGAGCCTGTCCAGCCTCCTGCTTCTCCACCTGTGGCTGCTTCTCCACCTGTGACTGCAGCGCCGCCTCCTGCAGTACCACCACCGGCAGTGCTACCGCCTGCTACGGCCACACCTCAGCCTGAGGACGCATCCTCACCTGGCCCGGCTTCATCCTCGCCTGGTCCAGCTGCAGCTTCATCTTCGCCTGGTCCAGCTTCAGTTTCATCCTCGCCTGGCCCGGCTTCATCCTCGCCTGGCCCGGCCTCATCCACGCCTGGCCCGGCCTCATCCACGCCTGGCCCGGTTTCATCCACGCCTGGTCCGGCTTCATCCACGCCTGGTCCGGCTTCATCCTCAGCTTCATCCTCGCCTGATTCTGGTCCAGCTTCATCCTCACCTGGCCCAGCTTCAGCTACAGCTTCGCCCGGCCCAGCTTCAGCTACAGCTTCATCCTCGCCCGGTCCGGCTTCAGCCTCGTCTGGTCCAGCCTTCGTGTCTGCATCTTCGTCTGGTCCAGCTTCAGTCTCGCCCGGTCCTGGTCCGGCTTCGTCCCTGCCTGGTCCGGCTTCATCCTCGTCTGGTCCAGCCTTTGTGCCCGCATCCTCGTCTGGTCCAGCCTTTGTGCCCGCATCCTCGTCTGGTCCAGCCTTCGTGCCCGCATCCTCGGCCACAGCATCCTCATCTTCACCCGCAGCGCCTGGTCCAGCCTCCGCTTCAGCGTCCTCTTCAGCTTCGCCTGGTCCAGCCTCAGCTTCAGCGTCCTCATCAGCCTCGCCTGGTCCAGCCTCCGTGTCTGCATCCTCGTCTGGTCCAGCCTCCGTGTCTGCATCATCATCTCCGCCTGCTGCGGTCCCGGCTTCCGTGCCCTCAGCCTCGCCTGGCCCAGCCTCGTTTGGGTCTGGAGCTAAACGGCCGTTTTCTGGACCGCTGGCTAGGCTACTGGCCGGGCGCCGTCACCTGAGCGGCCGCCGTTGCCTTCCGCACGGCCGGCCCCCGGACCGCCATTGCCTGAGCGGCCGCCGTTGCCTTCCGCACGGCCGGCCCCCGGACCCTCTTCGCCTGAGCGGCCGCCGTTGCCTTCCGGCCGGCCCCCGGACCCTCTTCGCCTGAGCGGCCGCCGTTGCCTTCCGCACGGCCGGCCTCCTGAACCTTTTGTGCGCCTCCACGGCCTTCTTCGTGGCCGGCCTCCTGAACTGTCCCATTCTGGCCTCCTGTGTTATCGGGCCCCTGGCCGGCCACCTGAACTGTGTTTTGGACTCTGCTCCCCTGTGAGTTTTTTTTTTGTGAACATTTGTTTGGGACTCTGGGGCCTCCGTCTTTGGTCTTGGCCCGGTCCCTCCGTCCTGGGCCCCCTGCCGCCCGCCCGGATCTGGTGGTGTGTTTCTGTGGCTGTCGGGGGCCAGCCCTTGAGGGGGGGGGGGGGGGTACTGTCATGGTCCTGCGACCATGACTCAGTGACTTTATGTTTATGTTCTTTATTGTTATTACTTTCATTATTATTCATGGCTGTTTTGGGATGGTTTGTGTTTGGGATTTTAGACACTGGGTTCTGGGTTTGTGCTCCCTCTGTTGGTCCCTGGTGTTAGTGTTCCCCTGTCTCGTCAGGTTAATCAGGTCCAGCTGTTTCCCCCACCTGTGTGTGATTTCCCAGTGTCTCTTTGTGTACTTATAGTGTGTGATTTCCTCTGCTCCTCGTCGCGTCGTCTGTGTTCATACCCTGTGAAATCCCCTGCGTGCTCTCCCTGCTGTTCTCCCTTCATGTTCAGGTTTGCCACTCCTTTGTGTAGTTTCACCCAGTTTAGTTCATCCTTAGTTCTGTTTTGCCATCTCCACTTTATGTTTGATATTGTCAATAAATCGCCTTCACATCTGAGTAAGTGCTGCATTTGAGTCCTCCTTTCCACTCTTCACACGGCCGCTGCCCCGGACCGTGACAAGAACTGATGAGAGTAGGTTATGTTTAAAATAGATGAGGGTAATTAAAATTCAAAATATCCTGTTTGAGCAATTTTAAATCTGGTCACCCGGATCCAGGGTTAATCTCATGAAAACGCCATAACCGCATTAACGCCGCAAATCTCCGTTAGCGAGTTGACAAGCCGTGCGTGGGGCTGCACGACGTCAATGCATTAGTGCGGTTAGCCCGTTAACGCGTTAGCGCCGTCCAGCCCCATGCACGGGGCGATCCGCGTCAACTCGATAACGGAGATTTGCGGCGTTAATGCGGTTATGGCGTTAACGTCATTTTAACGAAATTAAAGCTGACAGCAGTAGTAATAAATTTCTGGCAACTTATACTATGTGGGTAAGTTTTAGAGAGAAATGCATGCCACATCTGCATTTCTATCAGTGCGACAACAGTCCTGTGAGGGAACAGTAGTTATTTTAAATTAAAACATTGACCAGTGACTTTAATATTCAGAATTGAGGCGGTCTAATATTATAACTCTGTTGATCAAAAGAGTTATGTTTTCTCAGCCACGATGCCTTTTTGCACACGTAAACTGTAATTCTTTCAGACATTTGAATGCACGGAACCGTGAACTAACTGAGCTGGTTTCCTTCCTGTAACCTCAAAGTGTTACATATTTCTATGGGCAAAACAATGTTAGTGGTGACCCCTGACAACCTCAACATCTTGTCATACCCCTAAGTATCAGAAAAATAGTAGAACCTATTAAAGCACTGTCAAAATGGCAAAGTTATTTCTGAGCAGATTATCAAACTAATGGATGAGTTTAAAGTTGCTTGACAGCATGGGAGTGTCCCTGTTGTTGGCATCAGTGACATGATACAGCAGGCTTCAGCCACATTCAGAGGTGGACCCTTATAGAAAATGCCATGTTCCTAAACCACAACTCAGAAACGGCTATAGACACAGCATTGGGCCTTGAACATCCACAATCATTGTGAAATATGTAGGAGAAAAACACACACACACACACACACACACACAGGTTAGCTTTGATTTTCGGGACAGAATCAACAAACACAAAACTCAAAAGTGCTGTGACCTTTTCTGATAAAATGTCAAGAAAAATTGCAAAGATGCAAACACACATACACACACACACACACACACACCTCTTAACAGTGTTAAAGGTCATCTCGTATTGGCTGTAAAGTGTTATTCAAAAGAATCTAAATGGCAAGAACAAGAACATAACCAAACCCGGCCCCTAACAAGAACAATCACCAGTATGGATCGCAGTTATTTTGACACAGAGTAAAAAATGTACCTACAGCTAATGTTTATGGTAAAGCTGATTCTTCTTCATGTTTCCCATGTGCAGTCACATGCACCTTAAGGATTTCTTCAACTCACTGAGAGAACAGACACATCTACACAACTTTAAAACCATTCACAGAGCACAGATGACCTTGAATGGAAGACAAATGAACTTTATGGAGTTTTATGCATTGAATTGTGAATGGGATTCATGCCAAACCACTCTTGCCTTGCTTCACTGCCCACTGCAAATTTGAAGGATTAATGTCAAAATGCACTTCACAGCACCAGGTTTGTTGCGGGCCAGAGTGAGATAAATTAGAAATGAGATTAGAAAACCGATTGAGGCGTCAGACTGGAGGGATCTGCTGATTAGGCTCTTCATTTATGGAATGCATTATAAATATCTGCTTTGGAAAATCTCTCCAGTGGGTGGAATGCATTGAACTGAACGTATGCAGAGGAATTTGTGATTATTAACCCTTTAAGACCTACCATAGAACCAAGTCCGCCAGGGCTTATATCATATTTATACATGCTGTAGTGCCATTTATTGGAGCATTTCAAGTTGATATACATCAATACAACTATTATAGCCCACATTTGAATAATATGTATGCATTAAGTGCATAGTAATTACATAAATTGCAAAAAAGTGCAATAAACTACAAAAAATTGAAAATCATTTTTGTTTTTTTTAGCATATATTTGTAGTTAGAGAAATTTAAGAGGCTTATCCCTCAAAACTGTAAATACCAAAAAGTTGCACAAAATAGTTTCCCACCACAGGATATTTATTTCAAGTGTCTTCATAGTTTTATTTTTGAAATACACCAATTTTTATATACTGCAGAAAAAACAAAAATAAATATTATAGTGCAAATTTGCAAAAAAACAGCATATGCATCAAAATAAACTATTTCCAGCAGTGCAATATGAGTCCTAAGCATCCCAGAAACGACACAGAAAGTCATAAAGTCAAACATAACCTTTAAAAACGCCAGTACAGGTTCGCAAGACCCTGATGGTAAAAAACTACATTTCCGCAAAATGGTGTCACTTCCGGTTTCGGGCAGGTCATGGTGGACATGCGATAGTTCGCGCTGATGGACGTAGGAAGTGTTACGAACAGCTGATCAGATCGGCAAAGCGTGTTTCTGGAATATTATGTTTTTGTTGCTGCAAGTGCTTTTTATGCAGTTTTTGCAAAGCTATATGTGGAAGGAAACCGTGACCTAGGACAAGCTGATGGCATAAGATGTAAGTACAACTCCTCCGGTTTCATATGCAAAAAAAATTATTGCGCTAGCTTATGTGGTTGCAGAGCTACCGGGATTTAGCAATAGTTACGCAAAACAGAGCGTGCCCGCTCTGACCGGCTTTAAAGGGTTAAGCTGGGCTAAATTAAGATCAATGTTTCTGATTTTGCAGGTAAATACACAAACTCACCACTTTTTAGGTACAGTTGTTCAACTATTCCTTCAAGCAAACATCTAATCAAACAAACATCTCAGTCAGTCGCTTGCCAACAACTTAATATATTTAGGTGTGAAGACATCTTCAAGATGACCTGCCGATGTTGAAATGGGGGAGTGTTCAGAGAAAAAGGTGATTTGAGTGACTTGAATGTGGCATGGTTGTTGTTGTAAGATGGGCTGGTCTGAGTATTTCAGGAACTATGCAGGAAAATCCCAGTAGATCAGCAAGTGTCTCTGAGGTTTGCAGAGAATGGTGTGAAAAACAGAAAATACCCTGGTTGCCTTTTGATGCCAGAGGTCAGAGGAGGCCAGGAGGGCGATAGTAACTCAAATGCCCCCTTGTTATAACCAAGGTATGCAAAAGAGGATTTCTGAACACATCAACACATCAAACCTTTAAACAGATGGGCTACAACAGCAGAAGACCAAACCGAGTGCAAACTGGTTTCTTGCACATGAGAGTTTATTGTAATCAAATGGCTGCCACAATCACCCGATCTCAATCCAACAGAGCACCTTTGGGATGTGGTGGAACCGGATATTTGCATCATGGATGTGAAGTCGACAAAACTGCAGCAACTGTGAGAGGCTATCACATCAATATAAGCCTCCGAGGAATGTCACCACGTCTCATGACAGCTAAAACATGGATTATACTTAAAACAGTTTGTTATCAGGTATTTCTGCTGTGTGTTTCAGTGAAGCTTTGGTATACATGTTTTAGTACATTCAGGGGCACATAAACACACTACGCTATACTATTGAACTACATATAAACGCTGGCCTGTAAAGACCTCTTTAAGTGCTCTTGACTCTCATTGTAGTCTGAAGTGGAAGTTCTACAAAGTTTCCTTTGCAACCCAGAGAGACCGCTAAAGAACAAGAAAGGTTATTGCTGTGTTACCACTCTTTTTGAAATATAACTTCTTGTTGATCTGTTGCAATACAGCTGAAATTTCCAGTTATCCAGCACATTCTGAATCCACTTTTTTCCCCATCTTCATAAAACCAAAAGCAGAAGCAGCAGCTCATAGAGGTAGGACACACCACATTCTAACTTTGAATCCAGATGCAACTCACTTCAAATGCTTCAGTTCATCCCATATTTGTCTTAATACAGTTGCAGTTAATATCCACATCTGTCCACATATGCACTAATGCTAATACTTTCTATTAAATTTTATGAGGTCAGTGTAAATTTGGAACTTTCACTGACAGTCAGTTTACTCAAGCAAACGTTTGAGCCAAATTTAAAAAAGAATCTGTGATGATGTTTAAATCGTGAGGACATGAAATAGCACTAAACGACAGTTACTGGTATTTAACACCAGACATATGCTAGTGTTAAATAAACCATCATATGTTTGGTGTACTTTGAGTGGCTCAATGAATATAATTTGATTCATTTGTGCACTGGCAATTTCCAGCCGGTATTTAATTACGATTCGGGTCAAGGCCTGTATAACAACCCTGGTTGTTAGAAATTATATTTCTATATACCTGAACTAAAACAGCAAATATCTGTTGAGGGAAATGTAATCACAGCTGTTTTACATTAATACAATCATAGCTCTCTTTAGGCACTCATCTGATGAAGTTTAATCCTTTTATTACAGAAAAAGTGCACAGACACATGAGTTACAACATGCTTATTTATATTTAATCAAAACCTGAACGAGTTTATAAATTATGCCTAAAAATAACTGCGAAAATTGTAAAGACAAAACCTTGAGGACACTGATATATTAAAGTGTCGGGCCTTGAAATGACTCAGAGATCGAGGCTATAGAGTTGAGCTGATACAGGTAACATTGATGTGGTTGGATGCTAAAATTGCAAAACAGAAACAATAACATTAATACTAACACTACTGCTAATAATAAGAATAAGAATAACTAAAAGCGTTCACACCACTTATCAATGTTAGAACCTGACTGGTACAGATGCCGTATTGGTGGAACATTAGTTAAGTTGCGGTTTTGGATCTTTTTGAATATTTTATTGTGAATATGTTTGCATGCATGTGTGCCTAAAGAAAGAAAATCTGCAATAATGTATCGTCTGAGCAAGTTTAAATGCAAACCAAATGCAATTTCGAGCCTGGATGCACATTTGATCAGTGCCAGGAAAATACCTAACAAATGCATACTTAAGAAAATTTGCCAAGGCAGGTTAAGAAGCATAATATTATGCGCAATTACGCATGAAATGTAATATTCTTCAATCTCTTGTCACCATGATGACCACCTTGTTTTTTATATCTACTTTATTGCAACTTTATACATACATGATAATTAATGTGAAAAATTTTGTCAATATGTCTTTGAAAAGTGCAAAAAACTATTCTTAGTCATCAGTTCTACACTATGAAATTCCAGTTCTAAGTGTCATTATCAACCACACTGATTATTCAAAGGCTCTGACTCCTTCATGGTTGTCCACCCAGTAACATAAATGTTTCAAAAAGACGCTAAAGAGGAAAAGACTGATGAAAAGGCCAAGACGTGTGAGTGTGTTTAAGAAATCTGTTGAGGCATTTCATTAAAGATGACGAGGAGGAGGATCAGGATTAGGACACTTATACAATTTGTAGTATTCAATGAGCAGATGGGAGGCAACTTAAGTGTGACTGAAGATAAATCCAAAAAAGTGAGGCGGTGTGACAACGCTTTTGGAAAGAGTCACACGCTCATTCGCAAAATCTCTGTGTGATATAATTATTCTAATGACTCAGTAGCTGGCAGCAGATCCGGCAACTGGATTAAATGTGATCTCTGCAATAATTAAAGGAGTGTGCACTCACAGCGAGGTATGTGAGTGCATATAAAACATGTGCCGACATTATCTGCACATCATTATTCATTGCTGAATTTAAAAAAATGACCTTTCTGAATATCTCATCCAGGTGAAATAAAGACATTTTTGTAATCCTGCCTTGCAACTGTATGTTGACAGCTTTGAAAACAATTACCCTCTGACATCCTCTGATTCATGAAAAGCTATGATTAACAGATTGTCAATAAAGCTAATCAAAATTTGGAGACTAAAAAGCTGGTATATTCTTGATAGTTATTCCTAAAATGATGTCCTTGTATTTAGCATTTCAAGTCTCTGAGTTAAGAGATGCTGTCCTGCTGACAGTTTTTTAGCTGGTACACAAGGGACACATCGTGGGCAACAATCTGGGAATTGTTTAGGAAAAAAACATTACTGTAGGTATAAAAGATAACACGATCTGATATCCACGTGTTGGTGTTGTTCATATATCATCATCATAATGTTGGTCCAGGATTAATATTTTGCAACTGACCAGTCACTTTGCCACTCAGTTAGCATTAGCCAAGAAGACGGCTAATGCTATTAAAAACTATGACTAGTGTCCCGAATTCGACAATGTGGCACAAAAACAAACCAATGGAGGCCCAGTAGAATGCAATCAGATGAAGAGTTTATTAAGAACACACGCATGGGAAGAAGCACACAGCATCACATCTGCAGACTTCTTCTCCCAAAAATACACAGAGAGTTGTTTTTATAACGTCAGGGTTTGACACCCCTTCTTGTGTTTTAAGAACATAATTTACATCTTAAGAATGTCATTTGCATCTTGTACAGAAAATGAGCAATTTTTAGAGCTAAAGTCAGACACAGAAGTTCCTCTTTCTAGCATCTTTTTCCAAATATGGCGATGATTTCAGGCCCTGGAGCTCCCCATGGACTTGTCCTCCTTTTGACCCATCTTCTGTCACCTGTTACTGAGCAAACTCAAATGCAACTGGTTGCAACAAGAAGCTGAATACTTTGCAATAATCTAGAGATCTCAGACCTACCATTTATCAGCTCAAACATCCAACAACATGAATGCTTTAAAAGCATCAACATCAGCTCTTCTCTGACAGCATGGTGGGAGTTTCTAAAATTGACGGCGTCTTCATTAATCCCATGCAAACGTACACCTATCTGGAACAACCCTGACATATTACAAAACAATAATATGATAAACTTTTCAGATTGGAGTGGTAAAGGAATCAAATATTTAGAACATATACTAGAAGGAACAGAATTTATTTCATTTGACGGACTAGTTACACAATATGGGATCAACAAGAAAAGATTTTTAGAATATCAACAAATTAAATCCATAGTAAAAAAGAAATTTAAACCGGGTCAAGTTGAACTACAAACACCACCAAGTGTGGTTCAATTTCTTACTCTTAAAACCCCCAAATTACTATCCAAAATATACAGAATGCTTTCTAAAACAGATGAATCAATATCACTTCCTATTGCAAAATGGGAAGCGGATTTATCAGTTAACTTAGACCTAAACTTCTGGTCTCAGATTTGCTTAAAAACCTTTCATCTAATTAGAAATCCCAGTCTTCAATTAATTCAATACAAAATATTACATAGAGTGCACTATACAGGTCATCGGATGTTCAAGATGGGCTTTACGTCTACCAACAACTGCTCACACTGCCAAACCAATTCACCGGACAATTATATCCACGCTCTTTGGTTCTGTCCACCAGTTCAGAAGTTTTGGCGCGAGATATGTGAAGACTTATCGAAGTGTCTGAAATGTAACATTCCAACTTCCCCCTTAGTGTGTTTGTTGGGCAGCTTAGATAATGTCACTTCAGAAAAGAATATCGCCCTATGCATAGCCAAGAAAACAGTCCTCATGAACTGGAAAAATAAAAATAATCTTAATTCTAACCAATATAGAAATTACCTATTAGATTACATTAGTCTTGATACAGCCTCTGCCACCACATCAGATCAATTGCTCTGGGCTCCTTTGATCAGCTCCATCACCTAGTGGGGGTGGGGGGTCATAGTTTGGTCCCGCCTTCACTATTGTGATTGGTGTGGGGGTAGGGACAGGCTTAGGGCGTCGGGGGGTTCCCCGGAGGCATCTTCCTTGGGGGGCGCAACCCGGGGTAGCGGTCATGTCCGGTTAGGGGCTCTGTTGGCTCTCAGGTGACTGTTTCCTCGCGGCTGCGTGCAGCGGGGCTAGGGGAGGGTCTGTGCTGACGGACGTGGGTTACTGACCTGGTAGCCTGGCTGCCCCTGGGTGGGTCCGGGATGGGCGTGAGGTTCTGGGGGCGCTCCGTCTCTGGGCTGGGACCCGGACCGGGCCTCGGGGGCTTGGGTCCTGGTTGGTGTGTTGCCGGGGTTGTGGGCGGGTGGGTGCATGGGGGCCCAGCCCTGGAGCAGGGTGCCGCCGGTGCATCGAGCCACTTGGGGGGCTCTTCAACTGGTGGGGGAGATCCCCCTCCAGGGGCGGGGGCACCTAGACCCGGTTTGTAGAGTACGCTTGGGGAGTGTGATCGTGTGTACAACGTCTCTTTATGTCTGTCTCCACGTTGGTTGAGTGTGGAGTAAGTGCATATGAGAGCATGAGGGTGGGAATGGATGTTTGTATCTGTGTGTGCCTGTATGTCTGTGTCTATATGTCAGGTTGGGTGTCAGGCGCCACCTCTCTGGGGACATCTCAGGCCCTCCAAGGTTTGGAGGCCTATCTCCCCCTACCACCACTTCCCCTGCTAGTGGCGGACCCCCTCAGACATCGGTGCGTTGGTGGTTCTTTGTGTCCGGGGATGGGCGTCCAGGTACACACCGGCTCACTCCTTGGCGGCCGCTTATCGGGGCCTGGAGCCTGGGGCTCGCTCGGGCCACTTCGGAGGTGGGGTGCCCCCGGCCTCTCGGCCTGGGGCTCGGTCACTCAGGCGCAGCTGGCTGCCGGCGGAGCTCACGGGCGCGTCACTGCAACTCCCCCTGGCTTCTGCTCTGCGGCTGCTGAGTGAGCCCTCATCTGGGACTCTCCTCAGCTCTTTCCGGGACAGTGGCGCAGCTGCCCCTCTGTTGGTCTTCCTTGGTCTCTTGTGTTCTGGGGGCCTCTGGATGTCTGGAGTTTTGATCTCCTCCACACCTGCTTCACGCCCTGGAGGACGGGGCTGTGGCCCCCCCACACCCTCTAGCAGATTATTACATGAAGGAACCTTTTAAAAAACAAAAAACGAGCGCGTCCATGCTCACAGGTGTACACACGGGTGATCACACCCACAAACTACACCCTTTTTGGCTCCTACCTCAAAGCACACTGTGTTCTGTTGATCTTATGTGCTGCACAATAATGTTTAACATTTAGTATTTACTGTCATATTCCCATATATCATTGTGATGTTGTTTATTCTATTACTCTTGTTCTCTTCTGCTTGCTTTCTTTTTTCTTTCTCAGCAGGTGATTGATATATGCATTTTTTTTCTCTGCCCGTTCTGTTGGTTTTTGTCTTTTGCCCTTCTCCCCTGTCCCTCTTCTCAGCTGTTTCTCTTTCCCTCTTTCTTTCTCCCCTTCTTTCCCCCAGTCAAGTCTGTCCCGTATTCAGTAAGTGAAAATAAAATAAACAATAAAAGGTGAATCAAATGGACCATTACGGCAAGGCTGGGATGGTCAGTTTGGTAAAGTAAATCCGTTGGGCATCTTTCTTTGCCTTTAGACAACAATTCTGATGGCAAAAGAGCCAAACGGGACTGGCCAAAAAAAAAAAAAAAAAAACCCAAACAAAAACAAACAAGAAGCTGAATACATTCAGGCCTTTGCTCAGGCCTGTCTCTAGATTATATGTACTATATGTGTTTTGTAAGTGTGCAGGCAGTTTATCCTTCAATGCTCCAAGTCACTTACTGTTAGGTGTGGCTGTGTGCAGGCAGGAATAGGACCCAAGGTGCAGACTCCGGAGACAGACGTGAACTCAAAAAGGGCTTTAATTCTGAACGCAACATGACATAACTCGAAAAACTCAAAATAAACTTACACCGGTGGACAGACAAAACACACAGCAAAATAAACGGTAGATCGCAACATGGACACAGAGAAACACAGGGCTTAAATACACAGAGGGAGCAATCAGGGAATGGGTAACAGGAGGGAAACACAGCTGGGGCAAATCAGGCCTAACGAGACAAGGGGAAGCAAAACCAGACACATTAACATCAGACATGGACTTTCAAAGTAAAACAGGAAACACCTAACACAGACTGAACAAAGACACGGACTCGCACGCACTGCAACAGAGGGAACAGAGACGTGGGACCAGGGCAGACACAAACACTGACTGGACACGGGGATATAGCCACTAAGGACACACAGAGACGCGAACTAGACAAGGGGATACAGCTGACAGGGGAGACAGCAGCTAGAGAAGACAGAGACATAAACTATAAAACAGAACTCAAAGAAACCAAAGACTAGAAAGTATAAATAATATAATAAACTCAAAACCCCTGGGTCAACGACCCAGGCATCCTAACACTTACACAATAGATCGCCCGGACATCGCGCCGAACGAGGCTTATGACCTTTCCTTAATTGACTGAGCTTTAACTCTTTAATAAGCACAAAATGCAATGTGTGTATACAATTATTATGGCTGCCCCTGTAATAAAAGGTTAATGTAAAGCCAGCAGGTTTTAATAAACATCTTAATGCAGTATCAATACTATAGATTATATTATTAATGATACAGGATATATTGTAGCCATAAAATAATTTCTTTAATTCCACACTAGCAAACCAACATGTAACCTATCATATGTTCTATTATATAAATTAATAAAGAAAACACTTTAAATGCTTACCACTTGTTCCAGAAGAGAGTTTTATATAAGCAAAAAAACTAATTATTGTAATGATGCAGGAACAGCACCAACACGGGGATATCAGAGACACCATATAAGGTATTACTTTTATTATTATGGGGTTCAGTAAGACCCACTGAGCAGCATAACTGGGAAACATGTTAACTATTTTTTACCACTAGAGTTTTCAGATTTAAAGTTACACAGAGGGAAAACGTACACAACACCGAAAAAACAAGACAGATTCTTTGTAAAAGGGTGATTTCACATTCTCTCTTTACTGGGCAAAGTCAAAACATTCTTCAACTTGAACATGGATCCATTTAGAATATTTGGTGCTCATACAAGCTATTTGATTTCAGTGAAAGTACAGAACTCCGGTGCTCTGCAGTGTATGAAAAAATGTTTGCGCACTAGCATATTTTTTTCATATTCATTCTTTGAACTTCGCTGCTTCCATGCTTCGAGTGAGGGGGTGAAATACAGAAAAAACGAGGGAGAGAAAGTGCTGGAAAAACAGCCGCTCAGGCTATCCTATGAGCTAAAAAGTTGCACACATGAATAAGTTGAAAATCAAATTGCTGCAGCGGATGCCAAGTTTCTACTCTTGAAGTTTAATGAGTTTTCAGTTGGGTTCCAATAGCTTCCATATAAAACATTAGGTCTACAGGGAATGTAGTATGGGCACTAGACAAAGATCAATTGGTCTTCCCCTTTAGTTTTTTTTTTATTTGATTTTGGGTTACCAGATAAGTACTTGATTACAGCAGGACCAATTTACTTAAAAAAATTACTCTCAATTTTTTCAAACGTGCCATTGACAAAATATGTATCCAGAGCAGGATGACTAAACTCAAACTCTTCTGAAAATAAATAAAAAACAACTAAAAGCAAAATTATAGTTCTACACCGATCAGCCATGACCTTATGACCACTGACAGATTAAGTTAATAACACTGATTATTTCTTCATTAAGCCAACTGTTAGTGGCTGCGATATATTAGGGAGCATTTTGTCCACAAGGTGTGTATGAAGCAGGAAGTAAATTTTTGAGGAAGTCTGACAACAGCCCAACTGTGAAAGTTAGAGACTCAGAACATCTCCGTCAGTATTTTTCGAGGGTGGTCCAAGGAAGCAACAGTGATGAACATGGTCAAGGCTCACTGAGACACACACGTGGCAAGTGAAGGCTGGCCCGTATGGTCCGATCGACAGAAGAGCTACTGAAACTGAAATCACCAAAAAAGTTAATGCTGGTTCTGATAGAAAGATGTCAGAATGCACAGTCCATCAGAGTTTGCTGTGTATGGGGCTGCATAACCACAGACCAGTCAGGGTGTCCTTGTTGACCACAGTCCACCGCTAAAAGAGCCAATAAAGGATGCATGAGCATCAGAACTGAACCATGGAGGAAGACGGTGGCCTGGTCTGATGAATCACGTTTTCTTCTACGTCAAGTGGATGGCTGGATGTGTGCGCATCGCTTATCTGGGGAAGTGCTGATATCAGAATGCACTATGGGAAGAGGCAAACCGTCCGAGGCAGTGTGGCCGTTCTGGAATTCTTCAACTGGAAACCTCGGGTCCTTTGACGCACGCTAGTCACCTAAGCCTTGTTATAGACCGTGTAACCTTTTTATAGAAATGGTATTCCCTGATGTCTGTGGCTGTGGCTAATGCGCCCTGCCCCAAAGCAAAAATGGTTCAGGAAATATTTGAGAAGCACAACAATGAGTTTGAGGCGCTTACTTGGCCTCCCCAGATCTCAATCCAATTCCGATCTATGGGATTTGCTGTACAAACAAATCCAATCCTTGGGGGCATCTTGGAGCCAGATACCACAGCGGACCTTCAGGGAATGGAATCCGTGCCCGACAGATCAGAGCTGCTTTGGCAAAAAAGAGGGACTAACACGATATCAGAAAGGTGGTCATAATGTTTAAATTCCACCTACAATCTGAAAATGAAAAGCCAGATATTAGTAGAAGAATCAAGTATAAAAGTTATGCTGAGGTGGCAGAACCAATCTCAGCTCAGCCATGGTCTCATTAATGAGCTGCCCTCCCCCAGACAAAGAAGTTGTTTTTAAAAGCCTCTCGATGTCCAAATTTCAATACTATTATGGGCTCTACTCGAAGCTCTGTGGTTTGAAGTTTATTTTTCACTCCTGCCTCCCCCATTCACACATGCATAATTCTTATTTTGACATCTTATTTGTACCAAACCTGTGTTAAGTTAGTGCTAATGCACACTAAAAGCTTTCCTCTGGCAAAATGACTGCATATTTTTTGTGAAGAAGACATTGCATATTTTTTGTGAAGAAGACATTGCAAATTCAGTGTTTTTATCAGACATTTAGATGAACTTCATTAGAGCGCTGAGTAAACAACTTTGCCTCGCTGTGCAGTGCAGTGGAAAGGCACTACTTATTTGATATATTGATTTCATTCTTCGAGAAAGTTAAAAAAAATCTTTACTGAACTTGCACAGCTTATTTATTTATTGTGACTAAACCAAAGCCTCAAGACTGAAAGTGAAGGTTTACACGATGGTGAGACCTACTATGGTGTATGGCAACACTGACAGAAGACAGGAGATGGAGCTTGAGGTAGCAGAGCAGAAAATGCACAGATTTTATTGGGAGTAACCAGAATGGACAAGATTAGAAATCAGAGGTTCAGCTCAGGTTTGATCAGTTTGGAGACAAAGTTAGAGAGGCTAGGATGAGATGGTTTGGACATGTGCTGAGAAGGGATAGTGCATATATCCAGGATGCTGCAGACGGAAAAGAGGAAGATCACAGAGAAGACCCATGGATATAATGGAGAAGAAAAACATTTACTTTGCCTGGATCATTATAATGAGCTTATGACATTAATCTAATGGAACCTCCAGAGGAAAGTGGTTGTTGACAAGAAAGTTGATTCCTTTTTATTTCCATGAATTAAATGTTACCTGACCATCAATTAGCTATCCAAATCAATTAGAGAAACCCCTAATTAAAAATAGATGAGCTTGGAAACACCAATCCCTGGTCTCATATACTCTGTTTAAGATTGGAAAGCTCTCTCTGCCAGTAAATATATGCTTTTGCATTGGTTTTTAGGTTTCATGTTGCAATATAAAAATACATTGCATTACGTATTCCATTGACATGCAAGCTACATATGGGTCTGTTTAATCAGTACACACCACAAACACCCAAGAACCTGCTGGTAAATACCCTTATTAACTTTGGAAGTAACTCTGTGTGTTTTGAAAATGAAAGACCCTGGTGTTTGTTTTCTAATACGACTGAACATTAAATATAGTCCACACTAAGCTGCCCTCAGTGGCACATATTGGAAGCAAGAGAATCCATCTACTATGTTTCAGCTGTGGACTGTCGAGTGGCAGACGGTATAAATGGAGACTGCTGATAAAATGCAGGCTGACTGTGAAAGCAGCAGGCTAACTCCGCAGGACCTGGCTCAAGAGAGAGCGAGGCACTGCCTTCAGCTAATAGACACACACAGATACACAGATGCACACACACACACACACTCAATGGATGCATACACCATGGAACCAAAATGCACAAGAAGCATACACAGCGACACACGTACGCAATTACACAGAAACACAGAAACATGAACCCCAGGACACACACTGGCACATTAACACAGACTCAGACGCAGGACAAAAAAAGGCAGGAACTCAGAAAGCACCCGTCTCCCTTCCTGAATGTCTGTCTCTCTCAGACTGCAGCAATAAGGCAATGTTAAGAAGCTGAAAACAGACGACGGGAAATGCAGCCTCATGCATGTGGTTTACCAACCACGTAATACATGAAAACGAGCACATGCAGATCAACACAGATGACAAGCGTATAGGGCTCCACTGACAGATGGAGAGTGAGAGCAGCATAGCAGAGGGGGTAAGTATGGAGCTAGCTTGGAACATTTCTTCAGAGTGCTTTAAGAGCTCATTTACATCAGTGTATAAGTGTTAAGTAGTAACAAGACTGTACAAGTGCGTACTTGAAATTGTGTGATCGAGGGTGCTAAGATGGTAATAAAAACCCTTAAAATTTAGACTTCCACTTATTTTCATCTCTGAGATTCACAAGTTTGTGCTTGTGTTTTCCAAATGAATGTGTGTACGTGTGATTTTGCAGGATTATTTGTTTCAGAAGTGTTCAATGAAAGATTCACTTAAATGAATGCCAGTGTTTAAAGAGGATATCTTCCAATGTATTTTTAATTTTTATAATAGCGTGCAAAGTCTACTTTCTGATTGCCCTGGATAAACCTCTCACATTGGAGAGAATAGCAGGTTCTGCATCTGTGTAAAAATCTTTGTATGTTTGCACTGTTAATGCTACAAACAGCTATTGGCTCTATGAGGCTACAGAAAAATAACTGAAGTCACAATCAATCATGTTTTCATTGCTTCTTGCAATACATAATTCCCCGTGCATGTAATAACATTATGACTGAGTTATGCCATATCAGCTACATAAATGTTGTTTTATATGTTTCCATATATAAAATTCAGAATTGCCCCTCAATATTCTCTCGTTTTTTACGAGTAACGACACAACTCTGTGTGTGAGATCTCACCTGTGTGTGATTTTCTGTTTGATCTTTATGGCTCTTATCTGCACCAGTCAACAGTTCATTTCAATGGTACTATAGTTAGATCAATTACCAACATTATTGTTGCTCTGCCCACTGCATGAAGCTGCAAGTGTTTAATAAACTAAATTACAGTCTTTGTAAACATTTTGCCAACAAAGCCGACATTCATCACTGACCCTCGTTAATAACCTTAAAGGCAGCCCAGACACTTCAATGCACTGCACACTGTCTAAGGTTTATAGTCCAGCTTTGGTGCTGAAAATGGAAACAGTGGAAGACAAAAAATGGCTCTTTAACTTAACTTTTCTCATAACTGGTAATTTTTTAAAATAAATGTGAGAATTTTAAATGAACTTAAAAGATGTCACAGTTTACAAATCTGCTTAAACCTGAAAACAATTGATTTCTAGCAGTCACACCTTCTCATCTCATCTGTATTTATTCCACAAATGGCTGCAAAAGTTAGTTAGTTAAAACTGAAAGCTATCACTCATAGGATTCCAGTTTTCACATCTAGAGTGAAGCCATATGAACCCTTCCTGTCAGTTTTAAAGATCTGAGACGTTTGGGAAACAACCTGACACAGTGAGGAGTCTTTTTACTTTGCTAGCTGCGTTTTGCAACTCCCCCACCTCTTTCCACAGCTACAGTGGCAGATCCTGAGTTTATTACTTCAAGCAGAGAAGTGAACCTGATCACAAACTCCAACAGACTCTATTAGATAGAGCCAAAGTAAATATTGAACCAATTTGTCACAAGTCATGCAAACATCCTTTCATTAAAAATACATTTTTCTTCCAGACAACTCTGTAGAAAATGGAATACCCTTACTGCTGACCTGTGTCTATTTAAGTACAACACCTCATGAGATATAGCACCACATACCTCTTCCAAAATGCATTATACAAATATAACCTAGAAACATGCAATCTGACATTTGCTCACGAGCCTGCACACCTTTACCGATAGCACCACATGATTCATAACCAAATGGAAAAACATGGCTCATAAACACTAACAAGAGCATAGCAGATGTTTGCATGCACTCAGTGTTTTTCTAATTAATTCCCCCTTTTCCTTCCTGTCTCTAGAAAAAAAATGTTTCTACTGAAACTAACACAAGTGTGAACTGTGACCCATTAGCAGATGTTTTAGACTAGGAAATGGAAAACCAACCATCTCACACTATTATTTAAAAGAATGAGTGCAATCAATTGTACAGATGTTCATTGTAACAACAAAGGGAAAGTATAATACTGATTTTTGGACCTTCTCTGTTTGGCAAACGTGATCCTGCACTTTTTGTATTATTTCATTCTGCTTCTTACATACTTCAGGTCACTATCCTCACATCTTAGATGTAATCCACGCAGTAAAAATGAAAAACAACAGAAAACCGCACAGATTTCTGTCAAATGTGGTTAGACGGACACACTGTAGCTGACTGATCATGCTCAAGGTCCTATTCTTAGCCAGAAATCCACTATCCAGTGGAAATGTCATTAGTGTCATTTTAATTTGATGGTTGCACTGAATGAAAATGAAAACGTTAAATGTTAACATAACAACACAGCATACAAAATGTTGATGATTGTGATGGCAATCCATTCAGTACTTGGTTAAAAATCAAACACCTTTTGACATACACTGCCAGAGGAAACGCAAGGCTCCTGCTCAGAATAAATGGATCCCGATGTTTAAGCTGAACCACAGAGGTGGACTGATGGACCGACAGAGCAATAGCGCTATTCCTGGAGGTACGTTAGTACGAGCAACACAAAGGTGGAGGCTGACAGACACAGTGACAGCTACTGTATGTCATGCTTAAGACATTAAGTAACCTTGTTGGCAAGTACAGCAGTGCAACAACAGGTAACAGCTTACAGCCAAACTCTGTAAACAACCAAGGCAAATTCTTGTCAGAGAAGCTACAAGAGAACAATGTGCCCGCTCTGCCTCTCAGCAAGGTTGCAGAATGGCAATGTGGATAATGGTGCGTGCGCCTCAGGTTAACAAGTATTCACATCAGACCGACCGCTGTGTGTGAGTGTGCGGTGCTACTGATAACAAGATTGTTTCTGATGCAGTTTGAGGAGTATGCAATAAAAACAGCAGAGAGACATGCAGTGATTCAGTATATAAAACAATGTGTGGATGCTATTATATCACTGAAAATAACGATGCAACGTGACACCAGATATTTTCCATTATTCTTGCAGTTACCCACCATTAAATTGCTGTAGCTTTTATTAAACTCTCTGCTGTCTTTATTGTGGGGTAAACCACAGGAGGCGCCTTCCAAGCCAGGGTGGGAGACATAGATTCATATGTGTAACTTAATAAGCCACATTCAATTACAGCCCGTTGATACCTATAGCATTACCAATGATGCTATTACTGCTTCTTGGATTATGGCCAAAGGTGCTGCCAACAACCTGGCTATGGCCTTGATTCTCCATTTAACATCCTGTTTATTGGTTTAGAGCAGCTGCTGACGGCAAAAGCTCAAATCTCATTCTTTTCCTGCCAGTGTGATGTTGTTACAATGGACATAGCGTCACCGGGCCCTTTGTGAGCTACAGGCCAGTGGCTTGGCTATTTAAAGAGAGAGAATGGAGTACAGAAAAAAGTAGGGAGGGGGGAGGGATAAAGCCCTAACTGAAACAAATGACGTGCTCGCACTTCCTGGCAAGACGGCACAGATTTATGGGAAGCAAAAGATGGATGAGTGTCTGTGGAGATGCGTGCACAAGAGGAGAGAATTGAATTTCACAGAGGCAAACAAGATGGATGGACGCATACCTAGCCACCCTATATCGCTACATCTACCGGCGCTTATGTTTGATACCTCAGAGAGGTCAGCGAAAGGAGAGCAAGCACGTCATATTCAGCAGACAACAAGGAGGGAGGACGGGAACGCTGGAAAGTAGGACAAGAACAGGCTGGCCTACTGTAAAAGCCCATGGGAAGCTCACAGATAAAGAAAGACCACTCAGACTGACAGCAGAGTGCTGCATTTACTGAGCTGGAACAACAGCATGTTAAGACAGCAAGATAGCAGGAGTGCAGCATGTGTGTTCATCAGCTTTTATTAATGCTGTTTCTAACGTTTATATTAGCTTGCAGCAATAGAGTAGCTCACCTGTATTAAAGGTTTTTATTTTAAACTGAGCATTAACACTCTTTTCATTTTCCTAGTGGTGGTGATTTGAAGGGGTTTGCTAGCCACATGCCGTAACGGCTACCGATGCCAAAGAAATCACTGCAGGCAGGATGGAATTTTAACATTTCTAAGATTAGCTTCTGAATATATGCATGGCCATTTCAGAAGACTGCCATGTGTCACTACCAGGCAACAGCTCAGAGGTCACTTCACTTAGATGCCTGGAACAGAAAGCATGCATAGTTGCAAATAAATCTGGCAGTTTAAAAAGTCGTTTTTCTTCAATATTTCATAAACAATCCAATTACATTTATCCTCCCATTTTCACAGTGATTATGCCAAAGAATAAGTAGCTTCAGTAAACCACTTTAAGTGAAGAAAGTGGGACAGAAGGGCACGGAGAGGAATCTAGGCTAAACACAGAATGGCTTCAATAAGATTTCCCTCTGAGTAATAGTGTCTAAATGGTCCATGTGTGCCCTGAAGTCTGCTTTGTGTTTTTCCTCCAAATAAAGATGAGCATGAAGTAGACATCTGGTCAGTCTTTGAGAACTAGCACAAACATCTGCTTCGTGTCAGCAGCAACAGGATGGTGCGCAAACTATGCTGCAGGTGTTCCTCCACGAATATTTAGATTTCTTCATACAGGAAATAACCACAATCAGTTTATTTGGATTATTTTACGGCTTGGAAATGATTAGTAGCTGCTATTACTCAACAGTCATCTGTTAACATCTGTAGAAAAGGTTATTTTTAAATTAATTAATTTTAAAAAAAGGGAAAGAAGAAAATGCTGTGATTAGAAATGAAATGCCAGTCACAGGGGAAAATTACAGTAAACTTTTGGAACGTAATCAGTAACCTAAAATTGGATCTGTGGAATTATGTGATTGGTTTATTGAATGCAGTGACTGTACAGAGTTGGTAGCACTTTTCCAGCAATCACTGCAAGCGGAGTTATAAAAAAGAGATATGTGCTGCATACAGATGTACAGATGGCTCTGTTCTTTGTGTGTGACTAATG